>NW_026623252.1:960424-1046668 GCF_030028575.1 Malurus melanocephalus
CCATTTCCCCTCCAAACAGAAAAGGCTGAGCAATGAATGCCTGGCACATTCTGCTGAGGCCCACAGACTGATGGTTTTTGGGACATTGGCAGGTGACCTTCTTCATGGCTGATCAGACACAAATGTCTGGGCATTGGCCTTTTCCTCCTCTGAGTTGCCTCATTTAGATTTCCATGGTTATCTGTCCAGTGTGTGGGGCAGAGCCTCCTCATCCCAATATGCATAGGAGTGAGCAATGGACCAAAAACTGGAGCAGCACAGTGAGATCCATCCAACYCAGAAGGCAGGTAAGAGCAGTCAGAGGCTTTTTGAAGCCTATGGAACTCCTGGCAGCTGTGAGCCATGCAGCAGAACTGCCTGTTCTGATGTCCATCAGGGCAGGAAGAGTTAGCACAGAGCTGTGTCAGGCTCCTCCTTCCCTCCAGTGCACGCTTGAGCTCAGTTTCACCTTCCACRGGGGCATTCTCACCTGCCACTTGGCTTGGCACCTCTGCTCAGGTTTTATTTGACTGCCAGCTGGCAGATACTCAAGATGAACAACTTCTCTGCCTTTCAGCCAGCATCTTGRCTCTAATTCCTAATTTCCCTTTTGTGGCGCCCTGTGGAGCTGGAGGCTCCATCTCTCCTTCTGATCCAGCACTGTACTGTAATTCTTCCTGCAGAGACCAGGCTTCAAGGGTGAGGATTTGAATCGGGGTATAAGCCATAAAAAGGGAATAATTTTAGTAGCTAAAGGGTGGGGTCCCTCCATGCARGATGAACTTCAAATAAATGCTCCTCCCCACCACAGGAGCTAAAGGGGAGAGAGAAAAGAATATCCGCAAACTGCCGCTCCTAGATTTCATTTTTTTCCCTACAGTTTAAGTGAGCTCACACAGTGATGATCAGGCTGAACTTACCTTCTCTGGCTTCATAAACATCGACATGGAAGCCTCGTCTAGCAAAGAAACAGGCATTTAATGCACCCACCTGCAAGAGAAGGATCAGGAGTGGTGGATGAGGTATTTCAGAGGTCACTACTGAGAAGCATCAAGGGAAAGAAGTGATCAGGGGATGCAGCTCAGCATAAGCAGGTAGGTCCTTTGACCAAGAGCCTTAGAAKGCTTTTCACTGAAGAGCAGTCCTCTGGCAGCCCTGTGTGTTTGCAGAGTCTCCAAGACAAAAGCCACCCATCAAAACTGTTTTTATAAAGTCACCCCAAGCTCAGGCTTGTTCCACACAGCGACTGAGTGCAGCAGGGCTCACCTCTTCAGCCAGGAGCTGGTGTAGGCAAGCTCCCAGCTCCTCTCTGAACTGTTTACCTTCCTCAATAGAATCAGGGTGTTGCAGCATTCCCTTGGGAGCACAGTAAGGGAAAACASTACAAATATGCCCTGTTTGTAATTTAAATAGTTTTAAAAATTCAATTTCCATTATGAATTGTTGTCAGAACTACAGCCTCCTCTGTCAGCACTCTTTTCCAAGAAGATAATGTCCAAGAAGTCAAGAGAGAGATGTATGTGCTCCAACACCCCAAGCTGTGATATAATCACAGATTCATAGAACAGTTTGGGTAGGRAGGGAYGCTCAAGACCATCTTGTTACAAYYCYCTGCCAYGGGCAGGGACACCTTCCMCTRGACCAGGTTGCTCAGAGCCCSATCCAGCCTGATCTTRAGTGTCAGACCTCTCTGCAAGYAGCAGYGGATGAAAACCATTCCCAAACAAAAGTGGGCAGGGGAAGGCATTTCCTCTCAGCCTGGTATTTACAGGTCTCAGTCCTTGCCAAGCATTTCACACCAGAGATTTGGTTACAGCCAAAATCAGCCCAGGGGCAGGGGGACCTGGCRGTCTGAACAAGAACAGTTTTCAGTRTGCCTGGGCACCACTGCTCCACCACCACCCAAACCCCTTCCCCCGAGAAAAGGACAGGAACCTCCCACAGCAGGAACACAATCAACCCCTTCGCAGCACCCCTGTCATCTGACAGAGGGATGATTTTAAGGCAAACATTCACCCCCACATTCAAGCAGTGCTTTTACAGCCCCGGCTCCCCAGCAAACACAGTGATGCAGCAGCTAAATGGCAGCTCCTACCAGACCCCCGCCGATAACAGCAATTCTCTTCCCTCGTGGGTCACAGGGCTCCATGCTGGGGCAGCCCCTGGCTCTCAGGTCCCTGCTCCGTCTGCAATCCCTCTGCTCCTCCCCAATCCCACTGCCCTTGCCAGCGGGGAGGGGAAGGGAAAGAATGTGGGTGGCTGAGTCATGCCTGGGTTCTTCTCCCCCAGCTTATATTAAAGTTTAACTCCCAGCCCAGAGACTATCAGGGAGTCAGCCTGACACCCTCTCCCAGCAGAGATGGGAATTTGGTGTTATTCCATCAGGCTCTATCCAAAGGTCTCTTTGGGAAACTGTAGAGCAATCCTGGTCCAGTCTCCAAGGARCACACACAGAGCAGGAGGAGAACTTTCATCTGCCAGGCTTTTGCTGGTGCTTCACTGGGCTGCAGCTGAAGAGGCAGTGGTGGGACAATGTGCAGTGACTTCTGGAGCCTCACAGACTCTCTCCTAAGGGTGGGATGTGAGCCACACTGCTTGCCAGGAGCCTCATCCCACCTTTGAGGACATCTTTTCTCCAAGGAAGCTGCGTGTGGCCCAGGCATTTTGGGTGTGATGCTGAGGAGAGGGTCCATGCCTGCTCTGCAGAAGCTTTCCAGGACTTGGACAAGGCTATGAGGAGACATCTCTGCAGGCACCTTTTCACATGCCCATCCTTGGAGGAAATGCTCTGCTGAGCCAGTGCTGCCCAGATTGAAAAGGGAGGAGCCAGTTAGAGCCAACATACAATAATTAAACAGCAGACAGTGAAAGTGCAGACATTTACATACACYGAGCATAATTTATTGCTAAACCTGCCTGGCACCGGCAGATTTGGCTCATAGAATTGTTAAGGTAGRAAAAGCCCTCTAAGAGCATYGAGACCAAGCACTGCCAAGCACGCCACTAAGCCATGACCCTAAATGCAACACCTACATGACTATTAAAGACCAGGGATGGGGGAGGACTCAAATGCTTCCCTGAGCAGCCTCTTCCAATGCCTGACAATGTTTTCAGCTAAGAATTTCTTCCTAATTTCTCCTGTAGCACAACTTGAGGACATTTCCTCTTTCAGGTGGTTGTAGAGAGTGAGAAGTTGTAGAGAGCAATAAGAATCTCATAGACAACAGAGCAGAGAGGGCAAAGAGCAAGGTAGGTTTTACTTAGTAAATAAATTATTCATTAATTGTTTTTGGAGCACAGACAGCACACCATTAGCTTCCAGCAGTGACAATTACTATCTTTTCTTCATTCCAAACAACATTTAGGTCCCTGGGCTTTCTTAATCAGACTCACTCACAAACTGCATCAGGCAAACCCAGTGTACAGATGTTCTCCACTTTAAAAACAGAAGAAGGTGGGAAGATATCGAGAAAGTGCTACAAAATCACTGTTGATCTTTCTATATAAAGCAAAACCAGGGCTGCTGAGAGCATGAGAAAGTGTTGCTAATAAAAACCCTGAGTGAGCCATTTAAGCAGTCATAAATAAAATTAAGACCAGGATAGCACGGACATGGCTTAAAGCTTACTCTCTGAAAACTAGTGGGAAAAGTAAAGGAGGGAAAAGTGCTCAATTTACATTACTGAAGAAAAAGACACGCCAATGGTTGAGGAAGAACATCAGGATTTTATTGATTTTACAAAGGCTATAGTCCACTTGCAGAGGATCCTGTACTGTCAGTATGTGGGCCACCTGCAACAAGAAAAACAGGATTATTGTGTTCAGTAACAGCCAGCAGTKCTGCAGCTGCAATAGGATGTGTTTGGTCTCACACCTTGTGGTGGAAGGCAGCTGAAGAAGAGGAAGAATATCATTTAAAGGCCATGGCAAGATCTTTACTGATTTCTGCAAACATCTGAATTACACTGATCCTGACAGGAGCCATGAGTTCTTTACTGGTTCAGATTACAAACCCGTGTCAAAGGGAAATAGGTAGAAATGTTCATCCCTTATAATCCCATTAGGTAAATAATCTGTTCAGGAATTCAAAACCTCTGCTAAAGAGGACTGTACAGATACCCCTGCCAGCGGGTCACCCATGCCCAAGGCTGCAACTGCTTTCATCCTGTCCTTCTGTTCACTGACAGTGTGTCCCCGTGTCACCACCCTTCAACGCTCTACCAAGGTGCATTTCTTTACCAGCCTTGGCATTTAAGAACTTCCTAGCCTAGGAAGCCAAGCAGGACAAGCTCAGAGGAGGGCACAAAGCAACTGAGCCCCTGGAGGAGTTGGCTGTGACCTCTGCACAGGGCTCAAGGGCTCTACAGACCTGGGTGCACCCTGGGGAGAAGTTCATCCATTTCTGCACTTGAAACCCCCACCCTTCAGCTGCAAGCACAGGCTTATGGCAAAGGCTCAGCATTATTTCTGACACTGCCCTCCCTTTGTACCATTTTTCTTAGCTGGTGGTTTGGGGCTTTTTTTCCCCAGGAATTTCTGATTAGCAAATGTCTCAGCAGTGCTTTAGGAACATAAATCCTGCGGGGAACCTTAGCCTGAATGTAATAAAGTTCCCCCCTCCCCAGCCCCTGCCTTATTAAGCAGATGACTGCTGGGTTCACAGGAAGACCCAAAAGGTGGGGTGAGAGACCCTGCAGAGCAGAGCAATGCAGCATGGCAGAGTGGGAGCTCTGTGATCTTTGTCAGATCCCCACATTTACTCCACAATCAGCCTTGCCACCCATCCCRGGCAGGGARGAAGGGCTCCAAGTGTACATCACCRCTGCCTGCTTACTTACACAGGATGGGCAGAGCTGCTGCTCCACTGCTGCGCTGGGGGTGTGGATGGGAAGCTGCTGGGGGGCACTGGGAACACCCCTGTGGGAGGGTAATGGTGATGGTGGTGCACCACGGGCCTCTCTGCTTTCACAGCCAGGGGTCCGTGCTGGAGGTCCTTGTTGGAGAGAGACAAAAGGGGGGATGCAGAAACCCGAGCCTGCATCCTTGGGAAAGGAAAGACCTTTGGGATGTGTCTGGAGAAGAGTCTGCAAGTTCCAAAGGGCCAAAAACACCTGATGACTTCAGATTTCACCTGATATTCAGCCCCCACTGCCTCCAATTTATTCCATCAGTCATTGCCAGGGAAATGCAGAATGACAGAATGGCCTGGGGAGGAAGRTGGCCATCAGGGCATGCTCTTCCTCTGCCACCTTCCCTAAGGTGCAGTGTCCTCCGCAGACTCTGGCTCTCTCCCAGCTCCCTGTGTGTTTTGTATAGGTCTCCCAGGGAGATGAGCCATTGCCTGGTGTGGGTGAGGATGCCCTCCAGACTGGGGTTGGTACCTGCTGTGTGTGCTGGAGCGGGGCAGAGCCGGCTCCCCCAAGCTGTGCAAGTGCTGTGGGTGGCAGGGCCTTCAGCATCATGTTCTGCATCATGATCTGGTGCATCTGAGCGTTCTGCATCAGCATCATCTCCACCATGTCTGGGAAGAGAAGAAAACAAGAGCTGTGTCCACTACTGCCAAGCAGCATCATGATAGGCAGTGCCCTCCAGCACACAGCCTGGTCACTGCACCCACGGCAAAGGAAGAATATTGGCATTATTTCCCCAGAGAGTGCAAAGTTAACGTCTATGAATGGGATTGGTCATCCCAGCTTTCCTGTTTCTCCTCCCTTCTACAAGAAAGCTGCTGCTGAGGATCCTCTGTCTGTTGCTTTCCCTGSAAGCCCACACCCCTGGCAGTGCTGAATGGCAGGATGGAGAAGAGTTGAGATGTGGATTATTCCAGCATGGACACGCTCCAGGCCGTGCTCCCCATTGCTTCAGCCCCTCATCATTGCTTTCCATGTGAGAGGTTCCTTCAAATTTATGTGATATTGCAGTGCCACCTTGAGAGTCCACTGATTCATAGAACCACAAAGGCTGGAAAAGACCTTTAACATCATCAAGTCCAACCCTCAAACTGYCATTTCATGCACATCAAATCTCCTTACGTGATCTGTGGCATCACAAAGGACTTGTGCAGTGTAACTAATTTGGGGAGAAGTGAAGAGGGAGAGGAGAAAAAAAGGGAAACAATAGAGAAAGCAACTCATTTTCCTTTTTACTGATTGTACAAAAAGTAGTGTACATATAGCAGCTTCAGAAAAGTCATGAGTGGATTGGGACTATTTTGGTTATGGAAATAAACCCTGATTCAAAAATACAGACACTTAGATGAAGCATGAGCTGAGAAATATTGCAGTTTCATGMCTGAGGATTCCTGTGTGGGATGAACCTTTGGCTGAAGGCTGAGCCAGGGAAGTCATCCCAGGTTTTAGTTCTTGTATTATTTCACAGTAGCACCCACCTGTGTTTAAAAACAAACTCTTTATGGGCATTGCACTATATTTAGAAYAACACTTTCAGATGTTCTGTCTTGTTTCCAAACACAGGGCACAAATAAAAGCCTGAGGAGATTGAACAGCATGTTAGGAAGGAACAAAAGGATAAAAYCACATTTTAGAAGCCTGTTTGCTAATTCTGGAATCATCCCTGTGCATGATTTTGACTTTTTTAATATTACTCAGTGCCATGAGTTGAGCTGTTTTGCTTTCCAAAGCTTCCCTTGAGTTTGTAGTTCCTTTTTCTTTAGTTTTAGTGATAGGAGTTTGTCTGAAAGCCTCTCACAACTGTACCCATCCCAYTTACCGAGTGCAGCTCCCAGAGCTTCACCAGCTCATGGAACAGCACATCACTGACCAGCTTGGACACCACCCCACATCCCCTCCCCTTGGCATGGCAGCTGTCCTGCCCTCTCCAGGTGACAGGAGCTGGCTGCTCCATGCAGAGTTTGGTACCTTCTTTAATGCTCCCAGAGCGTGGCACTGTGAAGGGCTGGGCTGGGGGAATCTGTGAGATCACAGGSGATGGCTGAGGCAGCTGCTGGATGATGGTGGCAGGCTGAGGTGGCATCTGCAACAGGAAGGAAAACAGAGGAGACAGGGCTGGATTTGGCAAGCTCCCCCACCTGTGGGAAGGGCTGTCATGTGCTTAGGCTTCAGAAAAACCTGGGATCCTCATGGAGAAGCTCTTGAGGCTGTGGGCTGCATGAGCAGACAGTGATGTGCATTAGGAACTGGCTGAAGGGCTGGAGCAGCCCTGCCACTCCTTTTGCCATCTTGTTCTAAGGGTAAACCATTCCCACTATTAATTTTGGGCCTTATTTGCAAGAGGATTTCCCCTTAGGTTTTGCTGAGGGCAGCAAGGATCCCATAAAAGAGCAAGAGGCACATCTTTCCTTTCTGTGGGATGAGCAATTCCACACAGCTCCCAAGAGGTTGTCAGCTCAGACTGACACAGTSCTAGGGGTATTTTCAGGAGACAATCCTTACAGCCTGCTGGATAATCCTTGGTGGCTCCACTTGGGAAGCTGGAAAGGGGATCTGGTAGATTTGTGGGAGGGCAGCTCTGTGGTTATGACAGTCTCCCCCAGATGGTGCAGGTGGCCTTGAAAGCTCCTCCAGAAGATGCTGCTCCTACAAAATCAAGTCTTTTCTTAAAGAAAATCTGGTCACAGCAAGGCAGACAGTATGATTGTGCTCTCTGGGATTGGCCCCTGGGAACCTGCAGCAGGGCACTGCTACTGCCTGTGTAAGCATAAAGAAAGTTTTCCTTCCCTTCACATACCTTGAAGTGTAAGCAAAAAGGATTGGGGAAAAATGTACCGAAAAAGCTACCAAAAGTCTGGGAAAACATTTCATTAATAGTTGGTATCCTCCACAAACCAGCAATAAGCAACAGTCAGTATTGTCCCTACTTTGGCACTACTAAAAATCCCRTCTTTGCATTTTGGCACAGAAAGCTCATGATGCAGCAGCTCAGGACAATCTGAGCCATCCCACCGAGTACCTGGAGCAGGTAAAAGCTTCCACAGCTGCAGTGAGGAGAGCCAAGCTGCTCCCCAGGGCCTCTCCCTGATCAGCTAGCCCAGCCTTYGTGTTCCAAAGCAGCAGAGCAATAAATCCTGCCCAGCCCCAGACTARAGGACAGGAAAACACTGAATCCACATCAGTGATGGGTGTGCAGGTAGCTGGGCCCTTTCTGGCCACAGGGAGGGCTCTTACCCTAAGCTCCTGCAGCAGGTCTTTCCTTCTCCTCAGGGCACTTTGGAGCATGTTCTCGGGTCTGTTCCCTAGAAGAGGAAAAGTCCATTATCATCTCAAAGAATCACAAAGACAGAGCTGTTATAGCACCTGTATYATGATATTAATGTGGAAAATGTGATATCAGATTGCTTGAGTTCTTCCACAAAAGGCTTTGGTGACTTTCCTTGTCAAATACACACATGGACAATGACTTTATGCCATGTGCAGTCACAGCTGTCCAGCAGCTCTACAAAGGCAAACACCTTCTCTGAAAAGAAACTCTTTAGATCACTTTCTAAAGCCCCATTTTAAACCTACTGGCTTGGGCATCTCTTTCAGCCTGAAAGTTTCTAGATGTACCCTGTGTGTGCAGAGGATGTCTGTCCGTTGTAACAGCTCGAAACAAACTCAGGTTTGAATGTCAACTTTTCYGTTTCTCTTTTGTTCTGAATCAACTTCCTTTTCACACGCTGTTGATTTTGAACTCACTTGAAATGAAAATAAGCAAGACACTTTTCAGACACTTTGGAGCCGTGCCTGGCATCTGCTCTGGAATGCACCATTCYGTATTTTGAAACTAAGTTGTTATACCTGTTCGTTTGGTTTCGGCCACAGCATTAGAAGTTTCCAACCATTTGTGCATCAGATCAATGAACAGGAGCCCAGAATACAATCTAAAAATATCATGAAGCTTCTACTGGTAGCTTTGAATCCATAGATAATATAATTATAAATGGTGCCTGTGCCATGGAAAGAAATGAAGGGTTCCTCCTGCCTTTTCAGGATCAAAGCCAAGCAAACAGATGGACTACAAGAGGGGCTCACTCCTAGGAGTAATAGCTAGGACAGCCTGGATCACCATCAGTTTAGGAGCCAGCAGCTGCAGCTGAGGAGGCTGCACAGGATACCTGAGCAGGAAGTCACCTTATGTTGGTGCTCAACTGCTTGTTCACTTCCCTTGGTAAGGAAAAAATAGGTAAAGAAATTCAAAAGGTAAAAAGAAGTTAGCTCACAGCTGTTAGGGAGGAGAGGGGAAAATCTCCTGAGGAACTCACGCCTGGGAACATAACCAAGCCCTTTCCAAAGTATGCCCCCAATTAGAACAAATGCTTCTCTTACTCGCAGCGGGGAGAGATGAYTCCATCTTCTCTAGGTTCTCCTGTTCATTTTCTAGTCTCTGTTGGCAGAACCATAACCAGAATGGGTTATAAGTCAGGCAGAAAAGCTTATGAGGATTTCCAAGCCTACCTTATGGCACAGGCTTGGGATGGAGGAAATAAAGCAGAAGTGGAGACAAATGGAGGTTCTTAAAGATGTATAAAATGTCTCACTACAAATCTAGTGACATCACAGAATAATCATGCTTCCATCTGTGCAGACTATTCCAGACCTGAAAATTGATAGCATGGTTAATCAGGAGATATATATATATATATAAATTTATTTTGTAGGGCAGAGAGCTGCATCCTATGAAGAACTTGATAACATTCAGTTTAGGCATGCCTGATAGTCCAAGATCTGGACACCTGGTTCAGCAAAGGTCTGACCAGGCAACGCATCTTATGTGAAAGCAGACATAAAATTGCCTTAAAACAATCTGAGATCCTCTTTACCCAAGATTTATTCCAAAACTTTGTCCGTCAAACTGGCTTTGAGCTAACTGGTGACATCTCCCATAAAATCAAAGCCAATTCAATTTAGCATAGGTCCACATAAACTTGTGCAATGTTATTTAAGACAGTGACAGTAAGTAGGACATCCCTCAGTGTATCTTAGTAGCATTATACTATTTTAAAATACAGTGTTAATGCTTAAACGTGCAAGACCAAACAGCAGAGCAAAGGTGACCACTGCAGAATTATTCCCTTACCTTTTCTAGGAGTTTGAGTTTCAGACGTGTCAGGTGATCCACCACTGAAGGATCTGCCATTGTCTCCTGGAAGAGCAGGCAGTTAAAAACAGGTTAAAAAGCTAAATAGAGGCAGATATGTTTTCAGAGCTCATTTTTATCCTCTCCACGATCTTCATAGAATAATTCCATTATTAAAAAACAGTAATACGAGTGGAAATTGAGAGAAGATAAAAGCTTCAGATTCAGTCCCAGGTAAAAACAAGGACAAGCATTCACAACATCACAGACACAGCTTCTCTCAACACACTTTTGTGCTGCAGGTTGTGATGCTCACAGGAGGGCAACTGAGGAATATTAATTTGTCTATTCCTAATAGTTGCTATCCTTCCCCTGGCAGCRTCACTAAGCCTGGCCTCTGTGTTGGTAGAGCCTTCTAATGAGCTCAGAGTTTCGTGCCTGCAACCTGGTTGCTAAGTTTGTAAAGTCAATACATAACAAACAATTTCATCTCGAGGCACAGAAGCTTGTGTTTATCTTTGGTAAAGCGAACGCCCGGCACAGTAGTGGACAAGAAAAAAAATAAATAAAAGATGAAGAATTGAGACTGGTTAGATCCAGAAAGCCCAAGAACACCATAACTGTGCATGCTCCAAAGGAAAAGTTGAAAAGTACAGATGCAAGGAAGACCTTGAGCCTTCATCAAAGAAGATCCCCCAAGGCCACCTAAATGTGGTCAGTGCAAGCACAGTACAGAAAAACTATTTATAACCATGAGGTAACCTTATGTAAATTAGTTCAGGATGTGTATATGATGATGCTATGGTGACACAGCAGTATTAAGCAATACTCATTGTAGAAATAAGACACAACACTTGACAAAGGTGGATGAGTTAGGTGGAGAGATCCCCCTCACCTCCAGTGCTGCATTAAAGAATAATACCTGCTCTATAGACACCAGTCTATGGGGTTTTATTTATAGCTGATTTTCGGGCTTCAGTATTGAGGTGATTATTCTACCATCAACTGATTCAGCAAAGTGCTCCTAAAAGTTAAATTTCTAGAGCCTTCATTGCAGTATGAATAGAGGAATACAARGAAGTTTGAAAAAAAAAAAAAAGAACCAGGTATAAGTATTCTATTAAAAATACAACACCAGTGTTAAGCAACTAAATTTACTGAAGAGGAAAGGAAAGGAAATTTTTGCATGCTGTGACAGGTATCCCAGAGGAAATCCTATACCAGGCAAAAAAAAAAAATGCTTTCCAGCAAACCTGCTGAGGGATCTCTCTTTTCCCACACTTACGGATGCCTTGGACACAGTGTGATCCCCATTCTTGGGACATCTTACAGCCCACTAATGAGGTGTCAGGAATGCGCCAGCCACACACAAGGAGATCTTGCTGAAAGGGATCTATAGCTACMCTGGATCCCAAACAAGGGATCACACTTGAGCATGAGGATTCAAAAGCACAAAGCCAGACAAATTTAATCCTGCAAGGGAATTACAGGAGTGTTACATGTACCTCACAGGAGATAATTATTCTGCTCTATTTAGCAGGGCTGAAGTCACAGTTTGGACACTGTGCCTATTTTTAGAGGTGGTGGTTTCAGAAAGTCCAGAAAAAAAAAGAAGGATRCATTTACAAAATGTAGGTTCTAAGGAAGACTTGAAAGAATTGGCTTTGTTTAATTAGGAAGTAGGTGGTGAGGATAGACTTATTCTTAAATAATTGAGAGGATACAATCAAGAACAGGGTGGGGTGGGGAGGTTCTTTCTGGAAAAAATGGGAGCATTTGGCTTAATGAGGAAGAGGAAAATCTGATAAAAACCGGGGGGAAAGAATCTTAATTATCCACTAAGGGAAATGATGGAGCAGCTGTCAAAGGAAAAGCTTTCACAGAAGTTGTTTACAAACAATTAAAAACAAATATGCTGAACATTGTACAACCATTGTAGGACTCCTCAGATACAAGAACAGATTAGATAACCGGGTGAGGTCCATTGAAGAATTATTGCATTCCTTTGATGCCTTTTATTGATTTTGTTATTTTATACCCTTAGTGTCAATTTCTACAAGTTCCAAAACACAATTTTAAAAGAGGTTGTGATGATAACCAAGATGATTAGAGGGRTAGAGCAAYTGTGCTATGAAGAATGCCTGAGAGAATTGGGATTGATCAGCCTGGAAAAGAGAAACTTTGGGGTGGYGTAATTGTGGCCTTCCCATATCTGAAGGGAGACTACAAGAAAGATGGAGAGACAATTTAYRAGGGCCTGGAGAGATGRGACAAGGGGGAATGGCTTCCCACTGACAGAGAKTAGRYTTGRATTRGATATTGGRAMAAAGKTTTTCTCTGTGAGGCCCTGGCACAGGTTGCCCAGARAAGTTGTGGYTGYCCCATCCTTGCAAGTGTTTGCTAAGAAATCTCATAAATCAGACTTTATCTTTCAGTATTGGCTGGGGACAATATCAGAATCCTGGCTATGARATCAGAGAGCATGACAGCACTACCAGGAAAAACAAATAAACCCCTCAAGAGCTGACAAAGCAGGAGATGACCTGAATTAGCCTTAGGAGCCCATTCTCAGCATCAGATCTACCATGAGCATCATTTGCTCACCAAAACTTTCACTCTTCCTTAGAAGAGTAAAATTGTTCATGAAGAAGAAAACCAGAAATATTGAACCCAGAAACCTCTGCAAAGAGATAAAGCTTGACCTTAACTCAGCCCTGCATGCAGATGGGCTTTCTCATGTTTGGAGAAAGCCTTGCTAATCCAGCACACTGCTCCAAGTAAGATTCCACTRAAGATGTATTTTTAGAATTTAATGAATTCAAAATACAAAGAAGCCGCTAGTTTTGTAGCTYCAATAAGCAGAGCCAAAAGGAGCTGAAGACTGGACATCTGGGATCTTAAATTTATGGCCCTTGAATGACATTGGAGTAACTGGAATGTACCAGAAATTAAGGCCTGAAAGTTGGAGAAAAGTTTTCTCCATCTGAAAAAAGGATGGTAACAGGACTAAAGAAGGGAGACCAAATTAGCATGAAGAGCGAGAAATCAATAAGCAACAGAGGATAGAGTACTGATTACTGAAAAAATCATGGAACTTAGAGCCAATGAACATTAATTTATTTGTTTGCTAAAACTTTATAAATAAACGAAAAGGCGGGAGCAGGGCCACCAACCCGCGGGCCGGGCCCCGCCCCCACACCCTATTGGCTGCCTCCAGCCCCACCTCCATTGGCTGCCGCCCGATCCCGTTTCCTATTGGCTGTCTCCCGTGCTGGGCGGAGCCAGCGGCCCTTTTGAAASGGCGCGGGCCGCTCCCATTGGTGGGCGCCGCGGAGGGGGCGGGGCCGGGCGCTCGCACCGCCTTGCCCGCGGTATCCCAGGAGCCATTTAGCGGGAGTGGGCGTGGCCCGGCAGAGGAGGGCTGTTCCCATTGGTCGGCGGCCGCGCTGCGTTGGGCGCTGTGRCCAATGGGCGCAGGGCTCCGCCCCCGCGGTGTGGCTGGCGCGGCGGCGGGCGGGGAGCGGCCGGGGCGGCCATGASCGAGCCTGTGCCGCCGCCGCCGCTCTGACAGCGCGGGAGCTGCGCGCTGGCCCCGCACCCGCATGGAGGCGCAGCAGGAGCCGCGGAGGCGCAAGCTGGAGGATGGCAGGGCCAAGGTGAGGTGGAGGGGTCCCGGCTGGGCGGAGGTTGCCCCCTCCCCGGTCCCGGCGCGCTCAGAGGGCTGGGGGGCCGGGGGCCGGCTTCGCCTCAGCCCGGCCCGGGTCTGTCCCCGCAGTGGCGGGTTCCGTGCCGCACTCGGGGTTGGGTGCGAGGTGCGGACAGACACGGGGCCGCTGCCGGCCCGGGACTGTGCCCAGAGCCCTGAGGGGCCCCCCTGGCACCGCGGTTCTGCTGCAAAACCGTGCCCAGCGGGGCTGCTGAGTGCAGRCTGCCTGCCAGGCTCCCAGCCCGCCACACAGGTACAGAAACATCACCTCGGGTAAACACAGAACAGCTGACAGCAGTRCATRTGCCTTYTTTCAGGCTYTGTTTTGGTTTGKTTTTTTYCTCCTCCCAGCTCTYCCATTTTTACCTAGGATTCAGTTACTTGTGGGAATGCTGCTTTTCCAGTTGAGGATCCCAAAGAACAGGTGTTGTTTTATTACTCCACCGGCTCATTCTCTTGCCTGTGTGTTCCGCAGGTGGGTTAGCAGAGASCTGGGCTCGGTTTGTTGGTTTCCAGTCACGCCGCGAGCAAACACTTCATAAACTTTGAGCATTTAGGTGTTTTCACTTGTATATAGTTTAGGGACTGTGTAGAGCTCACAGGATAAGGTTGATATATCAAGATAATGTTCTCCAAGTAATTCTTACCTGCAGCCATGTATTTAACACTGATTGTGTACTAGCCCTCTTACATAAAAACTTCTGCTTTGTTTTGGTAATGATGTTCMAGGAGCTGGTTGRAAATACCTGGTWACTTTCCTTTTAATTCRGCATTTTTACTGGKTTTGGAGCTGRTTTTGTCMTATTTCCCTTCKGGCTGAATAAGGGTTGCCAGTCTGYGGCTAAAGCATTCCCCTGTTCTCACCATTGCAGTAGGACTGGCATGGGGCTAAGCTATACAGGGATAGCTGAGGCTGCCCAGGGTCTGCAGAGCTGCCTGARGCTGCATTTGGGAAGTTTGGACCCATCTTTGCCAGGTCTTTCCAGATCCTGCCCTTTCGTAAGTTAATTCCAGGTGCAGGACCTGTTTAGATTAGAAAAGTGTTGACAGACTTAATTTGACAAAGTTATTAGTTCCCACCTGTTGGACAACTGKTTTTTTGCCATTAAAAATAAAGTAGAGATTTAGTTTATGTTTCAAGTTGTACGTGCAGAGACAGTGTTGCATTTTTCATACAGTGTGCTCAATCYATCTCTTCCCATTAAAAAAAATTGTCAGCAGCCYCATCGATGTTGATACTGCATGGTATGATGAGAGGAGAGGAAGGGTTTTAGGGAGGCAGAGATAAATGTAGTGCTTCCTTTGCTGATTAAAGTCACAGAGATCCATTCCTTGGCTGCCAGATTGTGGGCACCAGGCAGCTTYCAAAAACCACCCAGAGGGCATTTCCCCTTTTTCAGTCTTGTGCTTTTCTTTTTTYCTAGTTTTCTTTGTGCTCCCTTCCTCGTGGGAACAGTGCAGTTTTGAAAGGGAGGGTGAACCATGAGCAAGTACAGGTTTTCCTTCCTGTGGTGCAGCCTAGAGCAGCTTAAGGTGATCCCATCTCTGGTCTGGCACAAGTGTTCAGTGTCCTGAACCATCTCTACACATCCCTGCACAGGTGATCTGACAGCAGGGGACAGGAGTGAGGCAGGTTAATATGTGAAAGGCTTCTGTTGTAGCAACCTGTGCAGTGAAGCAGTTTAGTACTGCTTCAGTCTGGAGGTGTGAACTGTTGAGGGCTTTTTGCCTCACCCCCACTCTCCAAAAAATTAATTATTTTATCTTTAGCATCCTTAGGTTTTAGTCTGCTAAGCAATGACTTGGCAAAGAAATATGATGCGAATGTTTTCTTTTTCAAACCAGTATTTACATTATTCCTTTTCATATAAGAGTAAAAATGCCATTATTGAGATGCATTTAAGTTATCGTCGACTAATAATGATAATGGCAACTCTTATATAAATTGGAGATTGTAATTGGCAGCTAAGTACTGACTGTATCRGGTACTTCAGATTCCTGTTTTTGATAAATGCAGTACTGATAGCCAGGTTAGTAATTGAGTTACAGAACAAGCCTGACTGTTCAATGCTGCTTTTTTCTCCTTGTGTTTTTTCTACCTTACATTAATTAGTCTGCAYGTTAGTCATCTGTGCCTCTTAGTTACAGAGCTCTGTGCCATACTTCAGGTGTGTGAAGTTTTTGCTCCACCTCCGTTTGACAGTTAGGAGCTGAAAAATGAGTTCAGGTTTTACTGGAAGTTTTCCTTCCTCATCATTTTGAGGAAGGTCTAGAAAATATTTCTGCGTTTTGTCTAAGAGCACTTGTTGTTTATGTTTGCTGTATCCAAGAGCTAGGCTAAGGTTTATTTAAACAACCTGTTTCTGTTTGGTGCTGAGGTGGTTTTCTGCTCTGTTCCATTTTCTCTGGGTGTTGGTTTTGGTACTAATTTCTAAAGCACATGAAGTAGTTAATCAGCTTTTAATTGACAGGTCCTGGTGAAATGAAGTTGCAGTGTATTGGTACCTGTAGAAAGGTATTCTTGTGTTACAACAGCTGCCTGGGATGCTGTGGAGAGCAGTGCTCTCAGGATTCCTGTGACTACATCTTGGCTAAGAGTGAAGCTTTCACCTTTGCTTGTGCTTCTAGAAAGCAAAAGGAGGGTTAAATCATTCAAAAGGGGCATGATGAGATCTCACTGTGACAGGGCAGAGCAGTTGTATCTTGCTTTCTTCACATTTGCACTCACTGCTTCCTGTTGGATGGTTATCTGTGAATTTGAGTTTCTCTTACAATGGTATTTAACTTTATGTAGCTGATTAAAGGCTTGGGAAACCCGATATGCTCTAAATAGAAATTTTCCCATAAATTTCTAGCATGTTTGACTCCAGCCACTCCACCAAGTCCAGTAGTTCCATAAAATTTTGGTGTTAGGTATTTTTGCAACATATGTATTATGATTTGATGTTTTGTGCATGTGAATGGGACAAAATAAATTTTGTTTTCTTTGACCTGTGTATTTAAAAGTTCACTGTTTAGGTGTTTAGTCATGCCAAGTCTTGGTGTTTTAGTCAGATACTTGGTCTCTGTTCATGAATCAGTAACTGCTCTCTGTAGTGCCTGCTCTCTCTGCCTTTCCCCTTTTCTGGTTGTTTGACTCCTGTTTTCCCTTTTCCTCTGCTTCAGCAGTTTCCTCTGCACTCTGTTTTTCTGCAGGTTTCCTCCTGCCCTGTTTCCCCATGTTATCAGGTTAATTAGTGCCATAGCTATTTTTTGACATACATTGCCATCAGTCAGTGCTGGAGTTGACACCTGATTTCAGAGGATGGTGTTTGTGTCTCACTGCAGCTTTGTGTACTGGTTCTGCTCATTTTGCTTATTATGAAAGGCACAGGTCTGACAATCTTTATTTAAACTGCATTTCAGTATTAATAACTGAAGAAATTACTGAAAGTAATATTAAAAAAAATGTAATTTGTGCATAAGAATTTTATCAGCTGATAAGGAATTGATGTGTTTTTACAAATACACCTTTTAAACAGGCTGCTGGGTGTAGCAGATGTGTAACTKCACCTGTTGAGTGGCTATCAAATAGAAGTTCCTATAAGGAGAGGGGACTGAACTAGATGCTTTTCACAAACTGAATGAGAAGAATGGACAAGATTTTTCTGCAAGGTGGCTGTTTGACAGGAAAACCAAGCTGTCAAGCAGTGGATTTTCACATGTATTACAGGTAGAACTTGGTAGTGATGTTTACATCCAGTCATCAGTTAACTATTTTATCACGATGATATAACACTGCACTTGATAATCTATGGTTTTAACCTTGAAGAAGGCTTTTTACTTATGAGAAGAATGTCTGCATTTATGCTGTGGGGGAGATGTTACTTTTAAATGCTGCCTAAACAAAATACTAGAGTTGAAAATAACAATAATCCTTTTAAAGCTGTTTAAGGTGCTAGGGAGAGTTGGGTAATAAATTGTCAGTGACATTCTTTACAAGTCTCTGGGGCTTTGTAGAGCTGTGATAGCCTGATAAAGTAGAGCATCTGATTCTTCAACAGAAGAAATTAAAATGACCTGGCTTAATTGATTTTCTATTTATGTACTGGAGACTGCTTTCTGGCGAGGAAGTTTTGCTGTGTTCTCTTAAGGGGGTGACAGGGAAGGAGCATTAAAATTAACGGAAGTGAATCCTCATCTCAAAGCTTACGCTGGCAAAGACCTGTTTAGATATATTTGTAGGGGTGTGCTGGTTTTGGCACCATGACAAGGGGGTTCTTGGTTTTGCTGGTCTTGCAGAAAGACTGCACAATTACTATTTTTTCCTAATGCTTTTAATATATTGACAACTCGTTCCTTTACTAATTTGTCTTGCTGTAGTCCTGGATTATGATTGACACACAGAGTTTCACTGAGTAAAATTTTGATTCTTGYATGGAAAAGAGCCTTTAGTGCTGGTGTGAGATTTGTTGCTTATCCAGTTATCCAGTATGCTATGAATGTGTGGAAAGTAGGCAGATAAAGAGTTTTTCTGCAGATGTATATATTTTATCAAGACAGGAGCTTTGTCACCCATGACTGTGTTAATCTTGTGGTCCTGCTACTTTTTCCTCGCTTACCTCTCCCTGTACTTCTTGCAATCTTTCCTGCACAGTTTGCTTACTACAGAGAGCGAAAAGCAAAGGGCGACGTCGCGCAGTCGCAGAAAAAGGCGACGAAGAGGAAGGGCTCGGCTGTCCACGCGCATGACCTTCCGAAGGAAGAGCACCCAGTAGCAGCCAGAGATGCTGGGAAGGGCRTAGAGAGTCAGGCTGAAGTCACCAGCCTGCCAGAGGCAACATCAGAGACACAGGTAAACCTTAGTATTTCTTGCCTTTGCTCCTCTCTGTCTGCAGGTCACAAGTGTTCCAGTTGGCTGTTTTATCCAGTTGAGTGTCAGCTCACTGGTGCTGGCCACTAGCTGACCTTGGGAGGTAAGTGAGCTGGTGTATTTTCACTTGTAATAGTTGACTCTCTTACAAAGTGATCTCATTTACTGAGTAAGACATCTCCATGTTATGTCCTGGGCACCTGGAATTATCAGGGAGCTGTTAGCCTGCTAAATTGAAGTCTTCCACCTTTCACTGCCGTGGAYTTCTCTTAGGGCAGACTTATGGTTACATGGCTGTGACTTCATGAAATGGCAAATCTGGATTGGGAGATCAACAGATGAAAAACTACCTGGACCTTATAATGCACAGCAATAATTTGGTTTTGTTTCACTTTGCCAGCTCAAATATGCTTAATATTTTCTGAAATGTTATTATTTATTCCAACAAGCTCTTAGTAGCCATTGAAAAGCCAGCATAGATGTTATTTTCCCAGATTTGTTTAAGGTGTGACTCTGCTTGGGTGTGATGTATTTTGGTATGTGGCTCTAACGGTAGTTCTCTGTGCAAAGAATTTTGGAGAGCTGGTGCCTTCTGCACCAAAAGCATCTCTGCAGATGCTGCTGTCTTTTCGGAACATACCGCAACAGCATCAAACCAGTGTGTTTGCAAACCTGCAGTGATGTGGGATAGAATTTAMATGTGTTATCCTGCTTTCTGTTGTGAGGGCATCCCCGGTGCTTTCAGGATATGTTCAACATAATGTTAGCTTTGCAAAGGCTTTTATGAAGCTACACACAAGTGTCTGCACTGAGGAATAACCTTGTGTTTTGTCACTCCGCCATAGCAGTTACAAATGCTTGCCACATTCATGTGAACTTAAATTAAGAAAAACGAAAACCACTTACTGCTGCTGAGCAGCTTTTGTCAAAATAGCTGGTTTGTAAAGCAACTGGAATTCTAGGTTATCTGGAGAGGGCACCTCCAGGGAGGCCGTAATCATTGGGAACTACTTCAAGCAGATTCAAAATACAGGGAGAGCTGTGGGCTTTTCCAAATAATGCTATCATCATCTTGGTCTTGTTGYGAATTTAGTGAGAGGGAAGCACCTTTCAAGGTATCAAATGGTCTTAAATCTGTGTGTCAGAAAAAGGTGCTATTTTTGTGATTACCTGAATGGTTTTAGTATGTTTGTTAAATAATCTGTCAGTTTACTGATTTTTAGCAGTAGATTAAAGATTGTTCGACTGTTTGCCAGTTACAACAGCTGAGGATCAAAAGTTGCATCAGTGTTGAGGCTTTGCCTTAAAGTTAAGTAGGCATTTATAATAATTTTGGTTGTATGTTTTTTGCAATTTAGTTCATTTCACCATGAAAGATTAGCTTGGTTTAGCAAGGGAGTCAGTTTCTCACAACACAGACCTTTCTGGCTCATGCTTACAGTATTTCCAAAATAGTTCTGTTTTTCCTTATTTTTATTTAAGTAGCTATGATTTAGTGTTTGTTTTATTTGTTTATTTACCAGGTTAGAACTGATTTGTCCAGCTGGGACTCACTAGATYATCATGCAACTGAAGTAAGTATGAAAGGATGTATCTCTAGTAAAAGATACTGGATAGAAATGAAAGAAGACTGATAATTGGTTACTAAAATGATGAATTGAACATTGTTATCCAATATGATAAAACTGATGTGATTCCAMTATTTTGTGGTATAAAACAGGCATTTTTCTGTATGTACATGGCTGTGAAAATTGGTTGCTAAGAAAATTAATTTTTATAAAGTCACAGATTTTGACTAGAGAAATTTGAATGTTTTTAATGTTTCTAATTGGTACATAGGATCATTCTTAATAGTTTCTTACAATACAACCAAAAAATATTTAAAATAAAATACCAGATACTCTATCCTCTGTAATGATTGAAACAATATTGCTCCTAAGAAACCACAGGAATTTCATTTTAATACAAGACCTTTACTTTGTTGTTTCTCCTGTGGGTGGACTGTTCTCCAGTCAGCATAGGTGGATGTAAAAGTTTTGTTTAAGGTTGTGGTATTCTGCCTCCCGCCTCACAACTGGAGGTATTTAAATCCCCATGCATGCTGAAATAGCATATTGCCACCATTTGGTGCTATAGAATCACAACATTCTTACTTAAATTTTGTGCCTTAAAGTATCAGGAAAATGTATTATCTATGTTAAATTTTAATTTGAATTTTTTTAGAATTAAGGACTTCATATGTATAATATTTCTATTAGGTGGGAAGTCCCATTGTTGAATTACTTTTAAAGTAGAATTTGCCCAGGACTTAACGTTGAAGCTGAGTTTCCTTTCAGACTAATCACAAACCTGAGATGGTATTTTGTTTTAGTGAATAAATGCATTTTTTGTTTTTATGAAGAAAGATAGGATAAATTCTGCTGGAGAATACAGCGAGGCTGATGCTCAGATGTGTCAGGAGAGGATAACTGAGCTGGAGAGCAGACTGCTGGAGAAACAGGAAGCAGTGGAAAGACTCACTGTACAGATGGATGAGCTGCGGGACCAGCTCACCCAGCACAACGATTCTATGCAGCTTCAGGTATGTTCTATAGAATTCTGTAATGCAATAATACTATTTTATTGTCATTCTAAAATATTTAGGCTACAAGACTCAAAAAACCTATTTCTTTTTTTAGTGAAAATTATTTCACATTGCTAACATGTACTGCAAAAAGCAGCATCCTCTTCCAGAATATTAAAAATATAATATTTTGAATTCCCTGTCTCTAGCAGTTCTATGTAAAGGTAAATTATTACCAGATGCTTTGTAATACTAGTTACTTTCCCCTTTATATGGTTTTTTTTTCCCTCCTGCTAGGATTGGGGAAACAAAGATATTTCCTGTTGATGAGAAATAAATTGAAAAGATGAATGTGATTAACATAAAATAGGATAATGTGTCCTATCTCATTAGCTTCTTCACATGACTGAAGGGAATTGCTGGCAGATAGGAACTCTTTTAGGGGGTACTAAATATTCATTATATCCTTTTTGAAAACTTGATTGTTTTCTACACCAATAAGAGCTAAAATTAGGAAGTAAAAATAGCAATTTCATTGCTGTTATCCCATAATTTGTTTTCTAAATCAGTTTTGATTAGGTTTGTCATCTCTGCAATCAGTTTAAGACTCCTCTTCCATCATGCCTGCCATCATCTTTGGACACAGATTTCTTTGGTGCAAGTTGGTTAAAACTGAAGTTTAGCTACAGTGTAACAGTTTTGCTTCAGGGAAAGCTACTTGGTTCCAAATATGTTAAGAATATTTTAATATTAAAAATGCACACTTCTTGTGACCCCTATAGGAAAATACAGTTCAAGAGCAGAATGAAATCATCTGGAAGTTAACAACCTGCCTTCAACAAGCCAAGAAAGACAGGGATGAGCTACAGAAAGAGGCTTCACATGTGGCTGGTCAGATCCATGATTTACAGCTCCAGTTACATCAGGTGTGCCTGTCCTCTAATTTGTGTGTCCTTACAGAGAGAGCAAGAACAACTTTAGACTATGAATGTAAAAACATTGAGATGATGATATAGCTTTTCCTAGTTCAGTTTATAGCACAGCAGTGAAAATGATTTCAGGGTGAGGCAGGGCTTTGTCCCAGTTGCTACAGGGAAGCCCCAGAAATATTCTCGTATTTTCCATATGCTTTCCTCATGCTGTGGGAGGTCATTGCACTTCTTTGTTCATCACTTAAGCCCTTGTTAGGGAATTTTACACAATGTTAATGGTGCTATGGATCAAGTGAAAGTGTTAGATAAGCCCTGCCTTAGGTTCAGAATTTTGGCTGCAGCTTAAATTCAGGTGACCTACACCTAAACTGCTCTGCCTAGCAAATTCTTGAGAATGACAGRTCAGGTCAATTATCAAAAGAGATATTTATTGAATTGATAGAAGATTAACAGACAAATTACCTTAAGCAGAGTTACTACACAGGTTAAAACAACTACCAGTAGATGATGWAAAACAGTACACAACATTAAGGTACCTATAGTATATCTAGCAAAGAAATAGTATAGATGAGGAGTCAATGTAATTTACCACTGAATTGATGATGGGGTACACAGATTAATTTCATTCAACCCCTGTGTGGGATTACATGTCTTAAAGGTCTGGATAGAAAGGGAAGGGGGCTTAATTTTTTTTTTTTAAATAAAAGCTGAGGTGTTTTAGTCCAGGAATTATCTTAAAGGAGTTGCTTATGGCCTGGAAAGTAAACTGCTAAATGAAATTTTGTAAAATAACAAAAATTTCAATCTACAAATTGGGTTGCAACAAGAAAATGTGGTAAAAGTKAGGTTTACTCTCCAGGTGTTTGGGATTTATACCATAAGCCATTGAAAGACAGGGATCAATTTTCTAAATAGCATTTCAGGCATGTTCTAAGTAAGTCTAGTGAGAGGATGCACATTGTGGAAGCATGTCCACTTTGATAACARATGAAAGCACCAATACTGTCTTAAATACTGTTATTTCTTGGTTTTAGCAACTTCTTGAGAAAAAGATAAAAAARTTAAATTAAACATATTTTATGTTACCCTGATGGGAGAAATTTTTTCCTTCATTTGAAGGACATGGAGAGGAAAAAATTTAGCGTCTAGTAATGGGCTRTAAATCCTTTGCAGGGAAGACTTTAAGACTTTGGTCTTGTTTTTATTCATTGTCCTCTTAATGACATGTCCAGTCCATTGGAAGTTCTGCTTCATATTGGAGGAATTCAGTATGATTCATAATGTTAGATTTATAGGTTTATGATGTTAGATAATTCACCATAGAGTTGAGTTATCTAACATTTGCATCTTTACAGTAAGTAATAGTATCTAAAACGTTACAGGTGTTGTCTGCCTTTTTAGGATGACTTTTATTCATTGAGAATGAAAGATGTAGGGTAAATCTGTAAATGCAGTGTGTTTTATGCTTGCAGTGAGTCTTGTGTATGAGTTGTTTGGATACAAACTTTCTCCTGACTGTGAGTACCTTTTATGTGTTCAGGTTACTGAGATGCTGAGGAGTAARAGTCTTGGGAAAAACGAAGGATTAGAAGTGCAGCAGCAAATGTCCTTGCTTCAGGATCGTCTCAGAGAGCAAAATGCACACTTGGAGATGCTGCGTGAGAAAGCACATGACCTGGAAGTACAGCTGGAGTCCTCTCAAAAGGTAAAAACCTACTTCTTTTGTTTCGTGAAATGTATCTCAAATTTGGTGATAACTTGGATCTACTGTAGTGACATAATAATGAAAAAGGTCTTTTTATATAGAAATAAATTTGTAAGGATTGTGATGATTAGCATACATGAAAGAAACAGCTTAATATCTGTTTTTCTTTAACAATGTACCCAGTAGTGCCATAGAAGCTTTAAACACTATTACTTACAAATGTAAATTAAAAGCATGAGGCTTAAGGAAATCATGGCATATTTTATATGTAATGTTTTATTCTTAAGAATACCAAAGATAAAGAAAATCTGCTTGCCCAAATGGAAGAGGATATGAAAGACACAGTGCAAGAGCTACACAAAAGGATAGATGAAAAAGAACAATTTATTARAAGTCTTCAAGATCTACTGACATCAGAAAGATCTGGCTTGTCTATACTACAGCACACACTTTCTCTCCGGGACTCAGAAATAACAGAATTAAAAAAAGAAATGGCCTTATCCAAAGCAAAAGAACAGCAATGTATTGAAGAATTGAAAATCAGTCATAAGAAAGATACTTGCAGACAGTTGGATAGCTTGAGGAATGAGCTGGAGCAGTGCTACAAAAGAGAGATTGCAGAAGCCAAGCAGATCTGGGAAGAAGAAATTGCTTCGAAACATAAGAATGAACTTGAACAGTTAAAAAAAGAATTAAGTGCTTTGAATTCTGAAGAACATATTCAAAATTTGAATGGCATAATAATTGACTTAAAAATAAGTCTTCAGGAGTCTGAAGTTTGTAAAGAAAATTTGAGGAAGAAACTTGAAAACCAACGGGAAGACTTTCAGAGGGAAAAATCTGAAATGGAAACTAAATACAAGGATCTGATTGATGGCCTTAAGTATCAACTTTCTGATGCAGAAGAGCAAGTGAAGGAAGTCCAGCGATATAAACAAGAAAAACAGTCCTTGAATGAAGAGATTCAGAAACTGAATTCCTACATCCAGRAATTAAATGAAAAGCGACTTTATGAGGCTGAAAAAAGTATAGCTGTAAGGCAAAAGCATGATGGAGAGATTGGCTCCAACGTGAAGTTATTGAAATTGAGAGAAAACCAGATTTCATCAGGGGTGTCTCAGATGCAGGAAGCCGGGCTTGAGGAGATGTGGGACCAAGCACACCAGCTGGAAGGTAGAGATGAGCCAGTGTTTGGAGAACTGGAGTTCCAGCGTGACTCCTCAAGGGATCAGTTAGAAGAAACTAAGAATTCAGAAATCACGAAGGATAATGGAAGCAATGAAGGGGAGAACCTGTCTGAAGAGCCCTTGTCAGAACTAGGGCTTTTCAGTGGTGATGATGGTATATTGGCTAAATACCTCATTTCCACAGAAACTCCAGAAGAGTCCTATGTGTCCAGCTCTTCAGAAGGCCATGCCATTGAAGAAGGCAGATGCAGTATGTATGGGTTAGACAACAGTGTGCCCCTAGAACCCAGCAGAGATTTCATGTCTCCCCCATTAAACTCTAGCCTTGATGAAGGGACATGTTCTAGTGGCTTGGCTCAAGACATTTTTGAAGTGGCAGAGGGGAGAGCAGAGGCCTTTGTTTCATTTGTGTCAGATGGTTCCCTGCAGCAAAAGAAAATTGGAGACCATAGTAACATAAAAGATGATGAAATGCTGCATTTAGCAGAGAGACATCTGAAGCCAACTGAGCAGCTCCATCAGGAGTCAGCCTTGGAAAYGCCTTATCAGTGCACCCAAGAAGCTGTTCAAAACTGGGAAAAAGCCATGTCTGAGCTCTCTCACATGCATGCCGAACTGGAGGAAGAACGTGAAGCACAGATCCGTTGCAAAAGAGAACTTCAGAAAATGGAGAAGGAGAAAGAACTTGAAAATAAACTCACGCTTGTAATAAAGCCACAGTGTGAGGATGTAGGCCAGCTATTTCTAACACAAGTGTCAAACCCCTCTGCCTGGCTAGAAATGGTGAAAGAYCTCCAGGAGGAAAGGGACATGTTGATGATGCAGCTGCGAACTCAGGAGCAGCTAGTGAGGGACGTTCAGGAGCAGAAAACAGCGTCTGATTCCGTGACAAGTGAAGTGCAGTCTCTTTTTGGCCGTCAGTTGGATGCTCTGCAAAGTCAAAGGGATCAGATGCAAAGCCAGCTTGATGCTCAGAAGGCTAAAAACCAGAGAATCGCAGAACTGCTTGGTCAGAAAACCACAGCTGAGGAGACATTGYTAAAAGAACAGGAGCTGCTCAAAGCTGAAATCAATAATAAAGAACAAAAYTTAGAACTTTTGTTGAAGGAAAAAACAGCCTTAAGAGAGAGACTATCCAATGTGGAGGAGGATCTAGTGAAAGCAGAAAAAGCACTAGCAGAGAATGCTAGCATCATTGAGGACCTTGAGAAAAACATCCATGAGCTTAATGCTGAAATGAAAAACATCAAAGAAATACACGAGTGTGAAAGACTGAGCTATGAGGACAGGTTAAACCWCAGCAACCAAGAAATTAATAAACTTACTGCTGAAATAAAGGAAAAGACTACTGAATACAGTGAGGAAAAAGGCCAGTTGACTGAAGAAATTGCCCAGTTGAAAAAGGCTCATTTGGAACTTGAGGCTCGCTTKCAGGAGTCCTGTCAAGCTGCCCAGGAGGCTCAGTCCAAGATGGAGAAGCATTACAAAGAGGAAATGGATAAGATGGAGATGCAGCACCTTGCAGAATTAGCTGAAGTGAGTTTGACACACAAGAGAGAGGTAGGAAACCCTGATAACTCAGGAGTCATGGGATTTCAGAATGCTTAAGGTACTCATTGCAAATGTTTATATGCCTGCTTTCAGATAGAAGAGTTAAATGCTGAAATAAAAGACAAAGTTGAAGAACAACAGAAGATGGAAGAAAAAAGAAAGGAAGAGATTGCTGTAATAAAAAAGGTACGTGCTGTAATTTGGTTTATTTTGGAAAAATAAACTCATTTTGYGTTTCCATTTAAGCAGTGTAAACATTTTAGAGATGCAAAATTCTATTCATTGTTTTTTTTTTTTCATGGTCTTTTTGGTTTGGAGTCAGGAGGAAGGGAGAATTCTGGTCATCAGGGCTAAACAAGCATATTTTGAAGAAAGCTTTTCATCTGAGTATTCTCCGCAGGTGCATGAACGAGAGCACGATCGTGAAATCTCTGAGCTGACCGCTAAACATGCAGAGGAAATGGAGAGGCTCCGTGCTGAGCTAAAGGAAGAACAGGAGCACCTTTTGGATGAACTCCGGCAGCAAATGGCAGCCGCACACAGAGTAGAGCATGAGCAAGCTCAGCTTCAATCCCAGGTAAAACCAGGAAACTCAGTGATTAATGTAGTGCTTACCTGACTGTTGATGATGCCCAGCAGTCACAGAAATCAAGGAGCCTTCTCCTTTATTTTTGTGGATATTACGTGTACTCTTTCACATAGTGCTGCAACCAAAGGAAAAGGAGTGTTCTCTTGGTGGATGGAAATAGATATTTTTTAACAGAGTTCTCCAGAATCCTCACTGCAATCGTATTTTAATATGAATTCTGAAGAAAACTGGATGTTTAAATTGATGGTTTTAAAAGAGAAAAAGCAACTTCCTAATTTTTCATGTCTTGGCAAGTTTAACACATAAATAAAGGATACTGAACCCCTCCCACTTTTTAATTATCCCTCTACTACAATCAGGAGGCAGGTAAGGAAAGCCTTTTCCATTGCACTGAAAGCCTCCAAATTTCATTATAACAGCATATTTCAAGGGTTTCTTTAGGAGTCCCTGCCACAAAGAAACACTCTCCAGGTAGAGAAAGGCAAAACTTAGAGGTGTTTAACAGTCAAACTGGTCATTAAGTGAACACATTTCATTAGAGGGGACGGAGAAACCCTTTTTTCCTCCACTGCAGACACTGCACAGCCTTGAACTGGAAGCTTTACGCCTGACCTTAAACAATATGCACACCTCTCAGCTGGAGCTGACACAGTCCAACTTGAGGAAAGAGAAGGAGACTGCCCTCATGGAGCTGCGGGAGATGCTCAATGACAAACGTGCTCAGGAGGTAGCCATTCTGCAAAGCCGCCACCAGCTGGAGTGGGAGAAGATCAAAGAGCAGTGTCTGAAGGAAAAAGAAGACCTTAAGTCCAAGTATCAGCAAGAACTAGGTACTGAAACTGGGGAATAATAAGTGTTTTCTTCCTGCACAGGTTCCTGTGTTGGTATAGCCCTGGCCTGTGAATGACAGCTGGTGTTGCCTCACATACAGACAGGACTGCCATGTGCRAGAGTTGGATGTTTTATATATGAAAATGAAGTTGTGCAGACTTAAGTTTAGTTGTAGTTCATCTGTAAATTAGTGCTAAACTGAACTACATTMTTTCAGGAGGCTTTAGGCCAAGCTCTCATAAAGAACTTGCTCAATGCAAAGAGTAGAGCTGTTATCCCTTACTTTTTGTCAGGGTTTTTCTTGTCCTAAGTCAGCACTACTGTTCTTCTGAGAAGATTTGTGATTGCTTCCTGGCTTGGTCTCTCAGTGTTAAGAAGGAGTTAGGAAGGAACTGAAAGGCTTAGTGAGAACCTGTAGCTGGGTGTCCTTTGAGCTGCATTTCACATAAGAATGTACTGTGGCATGAGCCTGAGGAAAGTTGCACTTTATCGTGCTGAAGGCCTGCTGATGGTACTCTTGCCATTATTTGGGAAATTCGTTTTTTTCCAGGTCAGACCACTTTTGATGAGTGTGGCAGAGCTTRAGSARTTTTTGGAGAAAGGTGAATCCTGCAGCACTGAAGAGGTTTACACAATCACAGGCTGGTTGGGGTGGAAGGGCTCTCTGGAGATAGTCAAGCCCCTGCTAGAGCAGGTTCATCCAGAGAAAATYGGACAGGATTGTGTCCAGGCATGTTTTGAATGTCTCCAGAGAAAAAAGCCTCTCTGGGTAGCCTGTTACAGGGCTCTGCCAACCTCACAGTAAAGASRTTTTTCTGTGTATTCAGATGGATCYATGGGGARCACTSCTAGCTGCAGGCCTCCACCTAACCTCTGCATTGCTCATCATACCCCTCTGAGCTCTGAAATAAGGTTTAGAAACCATTATTTTAGTTGTCCTTCCCTAARGGGAAGAGAACATTTGCTAATGATGTTTCTTTTTGACCTAAAAGTAAGAAATTATTTGTTAACACCAGTAATGCAGTGAAGTGATAGTGCAGTGGGACTTGGGAGGAGGAGGAGGTCTGGATGCAGTTCTTAATATCAATGGTGTTAAGGTGTGTTTTGCCAGTGTAACTTAATATGATTTCATCTCCAGGTTTTCATTTCCCATGGAAAGACTTGAAATTGTGGTTGCATATTATAAATTATAAATATTAGAAATAAGCCATGGCAACAGTGCTTTGATGATGTGGAAAGGTGGCTGATACGGTTTGCAGAGTTCCTGCAAACCAAAAAAGGAGCCCGACAAGAAGCTGGAATCAATTGAGGGAGGAGCTGGAAAGGAAGGTGCTATTAGTGTCASTGATAACTGAGCAGATAGTGGTATCTGGCTTGCAGTCTTGTTACCTAGGCATTTGTAGAAGAAATTTGAAGTTTGCTACTTGCTGCTGCTGCCTGCTACTCCTGTCTTTCTGGAGATGATGTGGTGCTCACAATGGTGTGCAGTGAAATGCTAAAATTACATCAATTGTTATTTGAATTTATATCTTAAGGATTATTTTTCTTTTTAGTATAGTGTTCTCAGTAGAGTTAAGCATACTTTACTAGTTAAAATGAACTTTACCTTCTCAATTGTCTTTGCAGCTGCAGCCTCTAGAAAGCTTGTTTTCTAAAATAAAAGCAAACTAGTGGGATATATCATAACAGCTGGTGTGGATAGACCCCAGCACCTTACCCTGCTCTATGCCTGCCCATTTAAGTCCTGAGTTTGTTGGAAATTGTAATCTAATCCTTATTTCTGTTTCTAATTTCATAATATTTTATGTAAATTTATTAATAAGTATTTTATTTCACAGTTGACCAGAGAAAGAAAATAGAATTGGAAATGGAAGAGACACATATCCAGGCATTAGAGGTACAAATTCTGTTCTTCATACAAGAAAAAAATAAAGSTCCTTTCAGAAAGCAAGAGCTGGTACAAGTCCCAAATCTGCTACACATTTATTGTAAAGGACAAATAAATGGAGAAAAAAAATCATTAATTTACCAGATGTGTTTGCTTTAATATAATGCATGTCTTACTCTCTTAGACCCTCAAAAGAGACTGGGAATTAGATTCTGATACACGTTTAAAAAGCATATGTGAACAGCTGTCTGAAAACCATCAGACTGAGATGATTGCACTRCGGAAATCTCTGGAAATGGATTTGGAAAAAGTCAAAGCAGAGCTGGGCCTTCTTTCTGTTAAGAATGCACAATCTGAAAGTAAGTGCTGTGGTCTTCGAGGCAGCTGTTTTATTGAACAATGACACAGCTAAGGGGTTTTACAACATGTATGAAAGCAAATACAAAATGTATTTGCRTAGCCTTATTTAAAAACTGGGACGATGGCATGAGACTGTAGACAACAGGKTGTAAATGAAAAATCATTTAAAACCTGGATAACATTGTTGCATTTTGACTTCTACAGAGTGTGAGATGTGAGGCAAATATTAAAGGGAGGTGCTGTTTTTGCTTCCAGATGAAAACCAGTTTTGACAGTTGCTGAGTTACTGRAAGTTGTGATTAATATTAATAGAAGCGTCTTCTAACAAAAAAATTGCATTTGGATTGTGAATAGTCAAGGCTTAATTGAACAAAWGTTCCACAAACTGATTGTCTCTTGGCTAACAGTGTGGGATGCAAAGAACTAGGAAGCACTGTATGGAGGTGTTTGACTTTCAAGTACTTTACTACTCAAGCATTTCTGTGATTCCCTGAAAGCTAATGTTCAAGCTAGCAGCATTTCTCTTTTTGTTGCAGAGAAGTTGTACAGGTTATTCATTAACMAGGATGATTGAGTAACAGAACTCATTTTTAATTTTAGTGAAATGTRTAGAATTGGAGAGGCAACACCAGTTGGCCATCACAGAATTACAAGAACAGCTGCAGGCTGAACATAACCAACTCCTAGAAGAGATAAAGATGAAAAGCCAAGAAAAAGAACAGGATCTTCAGAAGGAGGTRAATTATGTTTCTTCAGTTGTTTAGAGTAGTTGATTACTCTTTATGTAATAAAAACTAGACCATGTACATATAATTTGGGTGGCCTGTTTGTATTTAGGGATGTTATTGGAAGAGCAAAATGCATCTCATGAAGCAGGTAAATACTCTGGGAGTTTCCATAGGTGTTCAAAACCTTTGGAATGCAGTTTCCTATGTKCCATTTGGTGCCATCTCATCTTCTGTATTTATAGTCTTAATTTTCTGGTTCAAACATTTTGGTTTTATCTGGCTAATGCTTTATTTTTTTGCCAGTGAAGGTTATTATGGCATCAGGAACAAATTCTTCCCTCTCAGAGGAGAGGGTGTAATAGTTAAGAGACAACTGCTACACAGTGTCTCTGATACTGTCAGGAGCTGTCATTGTTTCCTTCTATTTCTGACAGAATTATCTGTTATATGTAAAATAAACCCTGAGAACAAAATTGTTTTACAAGTTGTGGTGGGATTTTTTTGTTTTTAACATGTTTTCTGTAGCTGGACCAGCTTCAGGTCGAGCATGAACACCTCAAGGCTCAGTCCCAAGAGGAAATCAAGCAGCTTTGGTCTCAGCTGGACAGTACTCGAGCAAATCGCCAAGAGCTAAGTGGTAKGTCCAAAACTGACACATTTTATTTTCTGCCTCTTCTTCACACAGAGGTGCACATTATTGGCACAAAATACTTGAAACTGTGTACCAGAAACACACAGGAAGGCCACMGTGTCAAAGGGTTCTAACCCAATGATTTGTTTCTAGACTGAGGTGAGTCAGTGTTGGATGACAGGTCCTGCACTGTCAAAAAGCACAGTATGACTGTGAGGAAAAGCTTACTCCTGTGCTTTTCCTTTCCCTTCCCACTCCCTCCCTGCATACTATAAAAATCTTTAGTGAAAACCAAAGGTCTTACACTGAAATGTCAAATTAAGTATARTGTAATTAAAAACTGGAGAAAATGCTGGTCAGTGCAATAACATGCTCCTGTTTATATTTCTGTTTCAAGACCCAGTTGTATAAAATGAACTAGCCAGTTTTGCAGTGTAGTGGTTGGAGATTACATACATTTTTGAAATAAAATGGAAGATGTCTTAGATGTGTGTCCACAGACATGTATGGTACTTTAAAGAACTCCTGGGAAAAAAAAAAAAGTGACTAGGGACCATGCCTCTGCCAGTGTTCTTCTTTTGTTGAGGCTGTAATGTGAGGTTCTTGACTTCTTTTGGGGTAGGTGGAACAGAAGGCACATGTAATATACTTGAAATACTGTTTCAGGTTTTTTGAATAATAGAACTGAAGCTAGCTTTTGAAGTATTATTAGGGTTTTGTGAGGATTTGTTTGGTTTGGTCATGCACTAAATGAATATWTTTTTCTGTCTTGGCAGACTTTACCTTGACTGTTTCATCTTTTTGTTTTGATATTACAGAATTAGAGCATGTAGCACTTTGTAGTATTTGCTGGAATTCTTCTCTGTAGCCCTWATCTTTAACCTTTCACATGTCTTTCTATGTTTCTAACTCACTCACATTCCCCTTCTTTGGACTCTTTCTGTTTCTTCATCTTACTTGAAGATGGTGAGACCAGARTGCAGGCCCATGGTCCAGGTGAGGATCTCTTTGGGTGTGTGAGATCTTAAGAGTGTTTTGGTTTACTCTGCTATTCTTTGTTTGAGTGATGATTTGACCATGCATTSGGTTGATGGTAGGATTCAAATCATTGCAGCTGGATGGGATTGCTGCTTTGGTGTAAGAATGACATGTCAGTTCCAAATTGTTAAACACTTTTTTTGGTTAATTTTGTGACAGTAGATTTTGCTGGTTAGGCAAAGCCTACCTGTCTCAGATTGGACTACCCTTGCCTCTCTCACTGAAGGTGTTRCTTGTCCCTTCTTGTCATTTGATTTCTCTGGTCCCTGTGCCTGGCAGCTTCTCCCTTTGGATGGAGGCTTGAACCATGGACTTAGTTYACAGAATAATGGAATCATGGAGTATTGGGTTGGAAGGGACCTTAAAGATCATCTCGTTYCAAYCCCCTGCCATGGRCAGAGACACCTTCCACTGTCCAAGCCCCATCCAACCTGGCCTTGWACAYTTATTTCTTCTCTTTTTCTTTCTGTTYGCATGTTSATTGTGAGAATTTTATCATGCCATGAAGTGCATTTTCTGGTTTGCTACACAAAATCACATTAAGACGATCAGTTGTGTTGCTCCTGGAAGGTATCTTCTGTTTCCAACAAGGTTTCTTAAGTTTCTCTTGTTGTGTAAATAAGCAACTGCTTTTCCCCAAGCAAGTAATTTCTTTTCAAATAACTTCTCCAAGGTCCTTCTTGAAAGGTATTTCCCTCTCCAGTTGATTCTGTGGGGATTCARCTAATTTGAACTATTTGGAAAGTTGAGGTGTTGGGAAAATTTATCTCTCTTGAGATTTTTTTCCCTTTTTTCCAACCTTTTAGCTTCCCAAAACATTACTGCTGCTTTAGTACAGCAGGTGGGAAAGAAAGCTCTCAGAGGGCTACTAAAAAGGCTGCAATGCTGGCCATTATTCTCATTCTTTGGAAGGAGGGCAGCTTGCTGAACCAGCCTTGGTGGCTGCTTTCTGCTGCATTCCTGTTTTATTGGTTGATTCTTTTAATCTGGTGAGTTCCCCCTCTGAGCACACAATGGGTAGTAAATTGTCACTGAGGTAATCCAGAATTTATTTTCTTTGTTGTGATTTTTGGTTTTCTGCATGGTWTATGCTCAAATTAGTTTTGTTTGGATAGTTTTGCCTGGAGCAAATTAAATGTTCTTGAATAATTTATGGCTTCTGGCTGCTACAACAACAAGCAAGTGCGAAGATTAAGCAACAGTGCAGGACTCTGCATGTTACCAGCCTTGTCCTGCAAGGAAATGAGGAGAGCTTAACAGTGTGTTGGTGATTCTTGATTCTCAGCATGAAGATGGTTTCTCTGAATGCAGTGTAAAATAGAATGATTTCAGAGAAAGGAATTTTTGTCTTTCAGAAGTACMTCATTGCTATTTCCAGTAAATGATTCTTGTCTCAGCTGTGATCCCTGCCTTTTGTGCCTCCCATTGAGAACGAAGTGTCTCATGGTGTTTTTAGTGGAAGTATTAACTGGGCAATTCCATTCCAAAACCAGTGACACTCAGCAACTAAATCTAATCATCCCAGAACGACTTAGCCTAAAGATACATATTCTTAATGCTTGTGTTGTTTTTGCCTCCATTCCAGAGCTAAAAGAGCAGCTCCTGGCTCGAGCATCACAGGTAAAAGAAATAGAGTGTTTRAAACAGGAGTTTGAACAGCAGCGTCAGCAGAGAAACAGGGAGCATGAAGCTGAATTGGAACAACTGAGGCTTTATTTTGAAAACAAACTAATTGTTGCTGAAGAAAACTACAAAGAAGAATTGACTTTGTTGCATCAGAGACTGCAAGAACTTAAGGACTATTCATTGTCAGAGTTGGAAATGAGTCAAGATCAAGCAGGAGACATCAGGTGATCTGTTCTTTTTCATTTTTTGACAGCATGCTTCTGTTTTATTTTTCTTTAACACAGAAGATGATGTTAGCATTTCAAGATACTGGGATTGAGCATTAGTTGATGGTCCAGTCCTGAGCAGTTGTTATAGGTGCTCTTTGCCTGCTTTCAGTACTACACCATAAGTCATCAAGTTCATTTAACTTAATTTCATGACATGTCCCAATCTTGAACTTTAAAACCCTTTTTTTTCTCAGTTCTGTCACAGTGTCTGAAGAGACTGCTGAGAAAGAGGGAAGTGTTGCACTTGGGCAGCTGAATCAACAGCTTGAGCAGCATCAGGTAGGATTTTTGATATATTAGAAGTTCAACTGTTYTTTACATGACCCATATGAAAAATGATGTCTGATTCCTAGCTCTTGCAAAGAGTAAATTCATTTCAGATGTTTAGYAGGGCTTAATTATTTTTGGCAAGCATGTTGTAAGTTACCAACTTTAAATTGTTCTCAGCCTCAGAGAAGCTGTTCAGCAGAAGAGCTGAAACAGTGCTCTGTAATTTTATGTGCTGTTTGGGTTATCCTCTGCTGAGTTAGCTTATCAGCTCTTCTACACAAGTGCAGAATTCATGGTGTTTCTCTTTTCTATACTTCTGGTAGTATTTGTGCCTTTGCTTGTTGTCTGTTCTCTTCAAGCCAAGATGCTAATTTGGCCCCTCTCATTTATGTCCCTTTTTTCATACACCTTGCTGTAATTGAAGATCTCAACATCTTTGCTCAACTTGTTTCAAGTTCACTAAGAGTTTGGAAAAGAAATTTTCCTTTTACTCATTTAAAGGTTCTCATCATGGTTTCTTAGAAGCTAACCCTTTTTTTCTTCTTAACCCTTTTTTTTCTGTAGGAAGAACTTGCCTGTTTGCAGCTGCAACTGAAAGAACAACACAGGCATGAACTGGATTCCTTAAGATCCTCCCTTGCACTTCAGTATAAAGATGATCTGGTGAAAATGAAGATGGATTTGTCAGATAAATATGTAGCAGAAATTGAGGCTATGAAAAGAAAGCATTGTTTAGAACTTGAGCAGCTCTGTGCCCGACTTTCCGAAGAACATTCTAAAGGTAGGATGGTCTGACAGACTGGGAAGGAAAATAGTAAGCTGCTCGTGTGGCTTGTATTTTTCTTTAAACAGGCTTATCTGAAGAAGTTTTCAGTTTACTAATTTAACCTAAGCTTTAGGGAACATTTAACACTTGTGAATCCCTTCCATCAAGAACTTATGGACGTGTTGAATTGTGCTTCCAAAGATGTGGTGACCTGAAGTTGTTTATTTGGTAGTAAAAACTACTAGAATTGTGGAGAAGTTTCTAAAAGGAGTCGATTAGGTTTCCATTTTTGATGCCTAGAAGGGCACTATCATGCAAACATTTGGACTAACAATACATAACTTAGTTAGCTAATTTAAAACACATAGTTATAATTGTATTCCACTTTATGTTGGTTAAAAGGATTAGTAGAGTTGTTTAAATTTGCACTTATATTTCTTATCTTCCATTATTTATTTTTAATACTAGATGGAATATCAAAACTATTTAAATAAGAATGTTTAGAGATTTGTCCTATCTGACTTTTAGAGAAATGCCATATGTAAATAGTATGTGCAGAAGCGGAGATGAAACTTCCATAAATCTGCCATTACATTGCCCAGAAAAAAGCCTGCTCCTCTGGCTGTTGCAGATAAGGAGGGGAGGTCCTGCCACAGGTTTTGACTATTGTGTGTGTGTGTTGATACTGGCAAATTCCCACGGTGGTGATAAAACAGAGTACAAAATCGTCCAGCCTAAGGGATTCTCCTTGTCCTGTAGTTAGCAAGGCTACTGATAAARTGCACAGCTGACAACTTCCAGCTTCATTTCCAGTAATAGGAGCTGTTAAAATAAATTCCAGAATGTCATTTTATTGTTTGGCTTGGAGTTGTTTTAAAATTATTTTCTTTCCAGAAATCACCAAACTACGTCTTCAGAGTGCTCAAGATGCAGCACGTCAGGTTGAGATGGAGGTGGCTGTGCTGGAGGAAGAGTACAAAGCCAAGCTCTCAATCTGCAACTCGGAGAAACAGCGCATTGCAGAGCTCTCAGAGGAAATAAAGCACTTAAAGGAAGAGAATATGAAACAAAAAGATTTTTCTGAGCAGAATGAAAAGCATCTGAAAGAAGAAATGGAAAAGGTAATTTGTACTACAGAGCTGTTTTGTGTAGARTTGGGTAAGCTTCAGTCTAGTGGGAAGGCCAAGGGAGCTAGAGGCAGCACTTGCCTTTAAAAGTCCCTGGTTTAGGGACAGTAGCTTCAGCTTTGGAGCTTGCCTGGATAGACAGAAATGTTGGAATATGTCTGTTTTGGTGTAACTCTTGTACCTTAAAGTCCTAGAGTTKAGAGAATCATACCTGGTGCCATTGTTCTTACCTGTTAAATCAGCTGCTTCATCTGAGCATGAACTTAGACTGGATGTTAATTCATTGCTTAACTTGTATATTTGAGTGCCTAAGAGCTTCACCCCTCTAATTCTCATATTTATCAAGTCCTTCTTCCCTCCCTTTTTAAAGAACTATGGTTATGTGTATCCTTTTCCAGGCTTAGAACCTGATGGAAAAAGCCAGAGAAGTTTTTTTGCCTTCTGTCACTGAGCAATCATTTGCTGCYTTAGTTTCTGTTTTTGTGCTGTGTGCTTTTTATGTAGTTTTCATGCTGTGTCCAAGAGCACTGCCCTTGTCATGAACTTGGACACTACACATAAAATACCATTGGAACACAGAAGAAGTTTAAAAGGGATTTTTATTCTTGCCTGTAGCTGTATAAGTTGAAATCTTGAAAAGAAGATAAGTGGCCTCAAGAGAAATCACCGTAGAGTATTATGTTAATTCTAGAATTACCTTAATCTTATCTTCATAACCYCAATTAATTCTTAATAGTGCATTGAATTTAATGCATGTCAATTTATAAATTGTCATTTCAGCCTTACTTTCACTAGGAAGGGTTCCTTCACTACAAGAATTTAATCTTTCCGAGACCTTAAATGCCTGAGAGTGTTCACTTCATTCACTTCAGTTTGGTTTCAATGGTTTATTCTTTTTTCTTTTAAATAATTGTCTTCACAGGTAAAACATRAAATGGCTGAGGATCACAAAAATGAATTAAAAGAAGAAGTCCAGAAAATAGAGACTATGTACAAAGAAAAAGAGAAGAAATGGCAATGTGAAAATGAGGCCCAGAGAATCCTAGCAGAAGAGAAGTTATCACTCTTGCAGATAGAACTGCAAACCAGAGCAGAATCTGAAAAGCAGAACTTACAAAAAGAATTTGAACTCCGTGAAGCTGAAATGATTCAACTTCAAGATCATCAAGCTGCCAGAATTCTGGAGCTGGAGAAGCTAGTGAAGGAGCAGCAAAACAGTTTGCAGCAGCTGGAGGACAGTGTTGCAGGTGGCCATGCCATGCAGCAAGCTCAGCAGCAATACGAAGCTGACCTGGAGGCAGCCAAAGCCCTCATGGCAAAAGAAATTGAAAAAGCCACACTCTGCCTGCAGGAAGAATGTGCACTGAAACTCCTGGAAGCACAAAACAAGTAAGTTTCCCTTAGGARTTTGCTCATTAAAGTTGCTTTTTCTTATTTTAAACTTAATGAGTGAKAGTGCAGGATGGTCACTTGATGGCACTGTCTGACTTACATATGTAAAATTTGCTCTTCCCAAGGACATAATAGACTGCATTGCTGTCTATTATGGTCTGCAGTTGAATTCTGCTTCATGTAAAGGCATTTCATCTAGCCTAGCAAATAAAATGTAGTCAAGTTCTGCCTGTTAAGGTTACAACACAGCTGGAAATCCTATAGCAGCCTTCAAAGAAATGTGTGACAGGAGACATAAGTGGTAAAATTCTCTAAATGTTTTTAAACAATTGGAATGAATGTAAGCAAGCTTTTCCTGGTGAATGAAGCTTGTGCTAACCATTGAATGCTGAGGTTGATGAGGCCCCTTTTGGTATTCTTGAGTTCTGGTTAGGTGCCTGGAACTTCTGTTTTTCTTCCCTTCCTACGCCTGTTGTTTCAAGTGAATTAAGGGAAGTAAGCAAGCACATGTTGGTATTTGCATGCATTGCTTCAGATTTGTCCCTTCTTGCCTCCCTAAACACATGCTCACAGAACAAGACTGGCTAAGTAAATAGTAAGAAAACACTGAAAGCTGCACCTTAACCTTCAGGTAGCTTTTTTTAGTTATTGGTGTCTGCATGCAAAAATACTGTAGTTACTGACTGCAGTAAAATGGCAGCACTTCAGATACTGCATCTTCTGCATCAAGCTTGAAGCAGAACTCAGAGAACAGAGCTTGAAGGAGCCCCCAAGTGTCCCACATGCACTTCCCCAGTGGTTTTATGTCTGTCTTTACAGATGTTTTTTAGAGGTGTTTGTTTTGACAGTTCATTTATTTGCAGACAGCACGTTTGTGATGTAGCAGTGTATACATCATGAGATGCTGTCATGGCAGTACTTGCTCCTCTGTATTTGTAAGTTAATAGGGGTGCTGGTTTCTAGTAATAACCAAACACTTCCAGGTGACATTGCAGACCCCTTCAGTTATGTGGCTATGAAATCATCATTGTGGCTTGCTTTGAATTTAGTTCTGTATTTGAAACATGAGGTAAGAACTCATGGAGGTGAATTGAGGTCTATTTATTTTCCTTGGGTTTTTATTTATTAATTCAATTATTAAAAAACAGTGACTTTTTGACAAAAATACTTAAATTTTCTTGGAAATAATACAGGTTTATGGAGGAACACAAAGCTATGACTCAGAAATTCACAACTGAGCAAGAGATCCTTCTCCAAGAGCTGAAAAAGAAACATGTGGATGAGCTGGAACTCCAAAGTCAGCAGTTACAGGAGAAGCATAAGCAACAGATTTTGTCTCTGAGAGCTGATTTTCAGGCAAAACATCAAGCTGAAATTGAGGCACTTAAATCCACACTGGAAAGTAAACAGCAGACTCAGCTTGAAAATTGTGTTGCTGAACTACAGACAAAGCATCAGGCCCAAATTGATGAGCTGGAGGTTAAACACTTATCAAATCTGGATTCCTTGGARTCTTCCTACCTATCTGAAATTCAGACTATAAGAGATGAACACAGTCAGGCCCTGSAGAAGCTACAGCTGCAGCACAGGGAACAGCTCCAAGAGCAGGATAAAATGCATCAGGCACAACTGCTTCAGGAGATTGAGATGCTGAAATTGAAGCATGCAGAAGAACTTCAGCTTTCCCAAAATAATTTGAAAATTGAGCTAGCTACTGTTCACATGGAAAAGCTTAAAACCATGGYTCTTGAAGCAGAAGAAGCTCATAAGGTGAGTCAGAAAGAAAATCTGGTGTAGGAGGTGAAATTTCATGGTGCTTTGTGTGGGATCACCTTTTCCTTTGTTCTCGGGGGATATTTTCACAACCTTTGTGCCAGCCATACCCATTGTGTGTAGCTGTATCGTGAGCTGAAATAGGAAACTCCAGCTGCTGCTTCCTGCCCAAAATGCTCAGTTTGATGAGCTTTTTATCTCAGTGCGTGGAAAAAGTACAAATGAGGTGAATCTTTTAACATAATTAAGATTGGAGGGTCTCTATTTTGGGGCCCAGAGCTTCTCTTCCTGGTAGAGCTATTGTGTAATTCTTCAGAAAGTAATTAGAACAAAGTCAGTGCAATTCTGGAGGTCAAGCCACATCTCTRGGAATCTAAAAATCCTTCATAATAAGTAAGGATTTACAAAACTTCTACTAGATAAGAAAAAAAAAAAACATTTAAATGGTATAGAGAGTATGAATCTGTATGTGTGCTCATCGTTCATGAGCAATCAAGATTGTATCTGTTTACTTAAAGAGCTTTGATTTGGATTGCAAAGATAATTGTACTTACTTATTTTCCCTCCCTTTTTTAAATKAATGCTTACCCAGGATGATTTGAACACAGCTCTTCGAAATCAAAGGCAGCTGCTGGAAGAAGAAAAACGTCTGGCTCTAGATCTATTACGTGAGGAAGTGTTGCAGATGGAGGAAAAGCATAGGAAAGCACTCCAAGAGCTTCAGGATCTTCATGAGGCAGAACTTAGGAAACATAAAGAAGAGTACTCCAGAGAGTTGGAAGAAGAACTGGGGAAACTAAAAGCACAGCATGAACATGAGCATGAGGTCAGAATGCTGCYAATACCTAAACCCAAAATAATCTATGTTTTATCATAAATTCAGTTTTATCAAGCTTAGAAATAAGGCTATCTATCTAGATGCTTTTTGAATTTTTTTTAATAGTGCCAATAATAAGAAGATACAATCTGACTTCTGTGGAGATGCAAGCAGCTGTGTTATGTATTACATTCATATGGTAGGAAGAGTCACAAACAAAACTATCCAGCTATAACCACAGAAGACATGTTAAGTTAAAATATTATTATAGCTTTATCCAGCTACAACCACAGAAGACATCTTAAGTTAAAATATTATTATAGCTTTATCCAGCTACAACGACAGAAGACATGTTAAGTTAAAATATTACTAGCTTTTGCTTTTTCACTTACTAAATAGTGTTCCAAATAACTCTTAAATCAATGTTTAAAGAATAAATTGGCTCAGGGAGGAAGTTTCATTTGTTTTCTGGGATGTTTTAATGGTTATTCAGTCTTGGAGTCCATCGTCTTAGAAACAAGATTTATGTTTATTCTGATGACTACAGTGACTCTTCTTAGAGAGAATAGTAGAGAAAAAAAGCCCTAAATGAACAAAAATCTCAAACTTTTCTCTGTTATATCTTAGGATAATTGCATTAAATAGAGATGTGTAATGTTTGCTGCCATTTGAATAAGGAAAATCACATCTTAACAAAACATGCTGTCCCTTTGTTTCTCTCCCCTGCTTTCCTCCTTATTTCTTTGAATTTCTCTTAGGGAAGTGTCTGTTGAAAAGAATAACRTGGGAACACTTCTAGTCTGACTTGATGGGCTCGTGAGTACAGGAGATAGTTGATACCTAATGCCTGGTTGCTTCTTATCTATTTTTATCAACCTGCTTTCTTCTGTACTCAGCATGAGGATAGACAGCAGCCYTGTATGACCTTGAGGATTGTGAATGTACTTTTAAAAATTTGGTTGAGCTTCCTGGGTTTAGTCTAGTTTCTTTTTTCCCTACTTCTAACACTGTGGCTAAAATATTTTATATTCCTTCCTTGTYTGCAGCTGTATGCTTCTGCATCAGCCTCTGAAGTAGAATCTGTGAGAACAGCTCTTCTGGCTCAATTTGAGGAGGTAAAATTGAAGCAGCAGCTTCAGTTCCAGGAGGAGATTGAGCTGTTGAAGTGTCAGTCAGAGGTGCTGCTGGAACAGCAGATTGCACAGCTGAAGGTAGGCTCTGGTGAAAATTCACTTCTGGCTATGCACTGGGAGTGTGTTTCACTGAAAAAGAGCAACTGGTATAAGATTTTTGTTCTTCAGCTTCTAAATGGTAGTCTTGARTGAGATCTCTTCTATGCTTCACAATGTTAGAACTAGAAAATCTGCACTGGAAATAAAGCAAAAAAACTGTTCTGTGAGCAGTTGTCTTTACCACAGGGCTGTCTTAATGTCCTGAAGTGGATATAAAGAGGTGTCTTTCAGCCAAAACCGAAAAAATCAGTGGAATATGTTCACTCTAAGTAGCATTCCTGTGTACATGTTCAGTTTGTCATTTGAGAGCTTTTCTTGGTGTCTGCAGAGACTGTGCCCTTGGCCTGTCATTCCACGTCTGCTGCACTGTGTGTATGTGGCAGAAATAAATTCAGTGTCACCTAAGCTTTTACCAAGTGTRTAATGGCAGTGAGCTCTGTCTGTGAGATATTTTGTTGTTACTGTTGTTCTTATTCTCTGCTTCAWTGATTCACTGTGATAAACATAATGATTTTTTGAGATGTTTCCTGCCTCTGGCCCTCTGTGTAGTCGTGAGCACTATTTGACCTCTCTGTGTCTGATGCAGCTGTCTTTTGAAACAGAGGACACAAGTATATCCTGAAAAGCTGCTGCAGGTATATTTGGCACTGCTGTCCTCAGCTGAACCCTGGCCTTCAGCCCACAGAAGCTGGGACTGAACTGAGTATTATGTAGAAACTCCAAAACTGATCCCTGCTTTTTTTTTCTCCTATGCTGCCTTAAATAGAATTTGGGATACCAGAAACTATACTTTTTGTTAAAATTTTGCTGGGGCTCAGTCTCCTGCTGGTACAGATGTCTATGGATTCCAATTTTTTTTTGCCTCATGAACTTGATGAGGGGTGTTTTGTCACAGAAGAGACTGGCTGGATCTCTGCRGTGTCAGACTGAGCTATATTGTGGGCTGATACAGGTTTTTACARCAAGCCTTTCCCTTCCCACTCCTCTGCTGATTATGCAGTTGTCTTCATGCTGACATGTTCCCTTGGTTTCCTCCCTCTGCATCACTTAGCAAACTTGAGGTATTCAGAATTGYTCTGATATAATCTCTAAGTGCTTCTGAGAAGAACAAGCAGGCTGTTTCAGATCTTTCCACAAATGCCATATTATAGGTCAAGGAAAGTCATCCTACCCCAATGTATCTGTTCATTTTAACCTTCCTAGCTGCTAGAGCATGGGGCAAAGACTGGCTCAGCCTTCTGCAAAGGATCCAGAGCAGCTCGGGAATCTTTATTTCTTGCCCTGGGGAAAAAACCTGTTTTCTAGACTTGCCAATGTAAAAAATAGGTGGCCATCACCTTAGAGTGTTATGGTGTTCACAGATAAATTTGTGCCTCATCAGTTCGGAGTACAGAGGGGCAGTCACTGCCCTTGTTCTGCTGGCCACACTGTTTTTGATTTTGATCACAGTTCCAGCGTAATTTTGTTGTTTGAAGGTATTCATGTGTAAGTTACTGTTTATTCTGAAAGGCAAAGTGTGTACTTTTATAGAATACAGAGAAAATAAAGGGGATGTTTGAGGTTTTTCAGGAAGGTGGTGGTGTTTTGGGCCTTTTTATTCTCTCAGTAAATCTGAGTATATGTGATTTATTCAGGATGAATTTGAAGCTGAAAAAAAGGCATCACTACATGACAAGGAGAAGATGTTGATTCAGGAGCGGGAGAAGGCACAGKCTGCTCACCAAAAGGAACAAGAAATGTTATCAGCCCAGCTGCAAGAAARGGCAGCAATAATTATCCAGGTGTGSAGAAAATACTTTAAACCTGATTTTAAATGTGCTTTTGGGGTTGTATTTTAGCACATGACTCTCTGTCTCAGTGTGTCTATAGAGGGCCTGCAGGTATAATTCTTGTGACATTTTAGGCTAGGGGGAAACAGAGTAGCACAAAGAATTTTCTGACTGGGAATGCATTACTGTTTCCAGCTCTTCCTGTAGGACTTGATGAGGGTTGAAAATTCTTTTCTTTCCTTGCAGTTTTCTCCCAAATAGATATTTTGACTTATTTGCCTTACTTACGAGAGAGTTTCTAGCAAACTGTCACTCTTTTGTTTGGCAGCAAAATCTGAAGGTGGGGTGGGGATATACATACAAATACCTATTTATATTTGTATGTAATCATACATTTTAATCAGGTATAGGTATCATCTGAACAAATAAATAAAAGGAGGAGATAAGTAATTTTTCCAGAAACTTGTTTTCAGGTGAAGTTTTATGAAACAAAATAGAGGCAAAATTGTTGACTTTTTTGTGTTGTTGCTCTATTTCCACAGCTGGAAAAGAAAGTGGAGTCTTTAAAACATGAAATAGAGGAAACCAACTCTGAGCTGGAGACACTCGTTCAGCGGCGGGACAGGGAAAACCAAGAAGGAGGGAATTTAGTAGCCTTGTTGAGGTCTGATATTGAGCAATCCAAGGAGGAAAGGTTTGTTCATATTTGGTTACGTAATGCTTAGTGCTTGGGAGGTTTTTGGTTGGTTGGTTTTTTTATTTTTGGGGGTTTTTTTGTTTGTTTTTTTTGTTTTCTCATTTCTCATAAAGAAATGAATAACTGGGCAAAACTAAGCCAGCTCAAAATTACAGTGTAGAATAATGATATATTACTTCTATTTGCAAATTATTTTCATTGTTTTTAAATTATCAACCTATTCTGACATGAAGAGGAAGTTGGGGTTTTTTTCTTGTGCTTTTTCAGTCTGATAAAGACTTTGATGTTTTGGGGTTTCCACTGTCTCTAATCTTGAAAAAGTCTGAAAAGTGGAGAGAGGGTTCTGTGACCAMGAGGCTTTCAGTGCAATTTRGTTTGTTTCAGTGGATTGGTTTGWCATGTCATGAGGATGTGTGCATTAGAGGAGCTGTCATGCTGAATAAGCTTCTAGAATTCCCTCTCTCATCTTTAAGAAACTGGCTTAAGAAACTTAAGTGTTAATCTTAAAACTAAAATATTTTCATAAATAGAAAAAGAGCTTTTGTTGTCAGCTCTGGCAGAGCACCTGTGGTTATTTTGATGTCAYTGATACTATAGTAGTAGATGTATTCTCCTTGCTGGTGCTTCACAGGTGTGGAAAGTTGAGGTGCTTGTGATGGCAGTGTGATCTACCKGTGGAGAGGACAAAGGTGTTTTACTGTGCCAGCTCTTTAAAAATGACCTGGTTGTTGTGAGTCATCTGAATGATATTCACTGATAATTCTACAACCATGGCAGATACCCATTTTAGACTTTCTGATTTGCAGTAGGTTCAAGGTGTCTTTCAAATGAAATGCATGCAATTTTTCAAGTGTTTAATATGGTTTTGTTCTAGGGAAAAACTGCGTGDATCTTACCAGCATGTTTTGAAATTATTTATGGAAGTGGTGAAGGCCACAATTGCTATTGAGGACCTTATCTGTAGCAAGGTTGGTCTTTGCCTTGATGACAGTCTGGCTTCTGGAGATTCTAAAGAAACTCAGAGTATTATGGAAGAAATTAGATTCATGCASTATTTTAAAGCCAAAGAAAGCCATCACCTAGGAAAAAGTGAGTACAAATCAGCAAACCTGGATGTAGTCAACTCAAATTCTTGAAAACTGCTTTTTCATTTCCTTTTGTGTTGGTGAAGATCAGAAAGGGAGTATCTCTTTTTGCAGTGTTTGTGTCTTTCAAAGTTGGTCCACACTTCAGATAGTGTCTACCAGTGTTCTCTCAGTTTAATTCTTTTAATAGTGCAACTACTAAAATATTATTGGAAAAGCCTGAATAGATTAAAGGGCAGAAAATATGAACTTGGTGAAAGCACACTTCCAGGTCCTGATGTATAGCACAATATTCCCACACCTTATGAGAAGCCCTTATGATTTTTCAGTGCTGCGTTGTTAATGTATCCATGTTTTCACCTTGTAGTACATATCCAGGGCCATGTTACTGTCTGATGTCAGTTATCTGGATAACTGGATTGTGACTAGCTGTGGCTTTTCTGTGTTTTTCAATAGCTTCCTTGCTTTCAGTAGAGGAGCTGCTTGATGAAACTCTCACAGAACACAACCAGCTGTCTCCAGGGACTGACGACGTGTCAGAGTTGAGCCAATACTTGTGTGAAAGTGTTTTTGCAAAACCAGAATTGGCGTGTGAAAGTGAAGACACAATACTGAAAATTTGTCATCGTTTGCGCACTGCAGTGGAGAGACTTCTGGAACTGGTTACAGAGTCAACTAAACAAGTAAAGCTTTTTAATCTGTACAGAGCAACCTGGTCTAGTGGAAGGTGTCCCTKYTTGTGGCAGGGGTTTGGAACTAGCTGGTCTTTAAAGGTTCCATGAATTTGTGTTCACTGAAAATGTGCAATCAGTTTTAAGTCTGTGTATTTAACCTTTTAACAGATCTTGTGGGAAGGCAATAAGTTGGTCACCTTCAGTAGATTTAAACTAGGATTTTAAATTCATTTGGTAACTTTAGGAGACAGGAATTTTTTTGAGGTGATTTTATCACACTTCACTTTGATACTTCTTCAACCTTGATAAGTGGGTTCAGGAAAACTCAGTCCAGTGTCAAAATGCTTAGGGAATATGTAGRTAGCAGCAAACAAATATCCTTGTATTTATATGCTGCATTTATTGTGACAAAATGAGATGCACTTAGTATCATCAAAAAACTTGAGTATTTCCATACTGAATTTTGCCTTGTCTAAACTGTAAATCTGGGGTAGATGTACAAGCACTGTATACATTTGAATTTAGTGCAACAATAATTAGTTTGTTGAGTAAGGAAGTCCCTAATTGAAAACATAAAGGGAAAGAACATGTCTGAAATTCACCTGCTCATCAGGTATTTTGTGAAACCCAGAGATACGTGTTTGTGTGAAATGTGTATTCACCATCTTAAAAAATCAATCCTAGGATGAGGTGCATAAACAGTTACTTTTAGGTAGTGATGATGGTTCCACTAAGACATAGCTAACTTGTGGTTAAGGCACTTGCCCAAGCCCTGGCAGATCTAGGTTCTAGGTGACTCTTATCAGCTGTGATCTAGCATACTTTGCTCACTGGTGGTGTACCTTGGAAACCTGATGGTGAATGGACTTCACTGTCTATTAGACCTGAGTGAATCTCTGGAATAATTTAAGTGTAAGGATGCTTTGAATTTCAAGTGACTCAGGCGGTGTCAAGCTGAGCAGTTTAGCCAATAGGGAGATATTTCTTTTTATGCACAGTGAAGAAACTCATGTTCCTAAGCAAGAGTGTCCARAATACTGGTATGCAACTACAGGGATTCACCAAAGGGTCCAGAGCTTTTGGGCAAAGTCAGCTTAGTACTAAAATGAGACATCAAATCTCAGACCTTAATGCATCAATATTRTTAAAAAAATGGATAGGATTTTTATTGAAATGTCTGCAGTATTATTATAGTTCATGTGCATCGGAGGTGTGATGCTGGGGAAATGATTCTCTTGTAGCTGGAGAAGATGCATGAGAACCATGCGCAGTTTGAGGARGAGTTCAGCCGCCGCAATCGGGAGACGGCGCAGGTGGTGAGTCAGCACCAGGAGCTGATGGAGTGTCTCAGTGAGGAGAGTGAGGCCAAGAACCAGCTGGCACTGGAGCTTCACAAGGCTGAGGGTAAAAAAAGCAAATTCATGGAGTCAGGCTGCAGTGTCATTTACTTAGAGCTTGTTCCTCCCAATACCTGTGATGTGCTTTCTGTGTCCTTGGGTTTTCTTGGGCTCTAAAGCTAACATTTGATCTTACTTTCTGGAGATTCTATTTCTTCAGACCTCAGCCCTCAGCAGAGGATGTGTTTTAAGCTCATCCCAGGCCATCAAAGCTTAATGATCCACATTTGGATATAATTTGTGATGTRTCAGCCTCATAAAATCTTAATAATCTTAGAAAGCATTAAGTATTATATTTTATTCCTTACAGTAGTTCAAAAGCCTAGCTGCAGTATAAACTTAAATCATTTTTACTTCTTCCTTTTTACATCACCTTCCATTGTTTGGCAAAAACACCTGGCAAAATTACCTGTATTTTCAAGCTGCTTCTTCCCAATAGATGAATTTGTCTGTGGCTTTATTTGCWTTCTGACTTGCTTCTAGGCATTATTGAAGGCTACGTTGCAGAAAAGGCTGCGTTAGAAGAGGCCTTGAACCTGAAAGAGGAATCTGAGCGTCGTCTTGTTGTGGAGCTGGAGARCATGAGGGAGCGCTTCCAGGAGCTAACCCAGGAGCAAGCAATTCTTGGTGAGGAGAGGATGCAGCACTCCTGGGTGCAAAATMAAGTTATCTCCATCAGGACACATTGCAGTGTCCTTCTATCAGGGGTGAGAGTTTGGCTTGATGACCTAGTGGGCAGCTCAGACTGGTACTCGGGTAAGAGGGACTTCTTGTAAAAGCAGAAGGCTCTACAGACATGGCTTTGTGTCACAATGAAGTTTAAATGCCTAAAGGTAGGCATTCATATGTATTCCACACAAATTTTTAGTCATTTAGAAGGTGGAATGGATCACAATGCCCTATTCTTGTCTTGTACACGTGTCTGTGTTTTGATTTTTAGGAACACCTGTTGCTAATGTAGCACAAAAAGAAGGTCCAGGTTTGTAATGACAAGTGTGGATTTTTTCCTTGCTGTGTTGCTGTAATGCTGAGTGAATGAATTGATAACTTTATTTTAACAGTGAGGAATAGTACTTCATAATTAAACCAAACAGGTTACTTGGTTTATAAGTATCTTGGCCAAAAAAAACCCCAAATTTCTGTGGTGCAAAATTAGGAATACTCAATTCAGAATGAATATTTGAAGGGAAAAATGTGTTTTGTTGTCATCAGGCTTAAAGTGCATTATGCCATTGTCATTGTGTTTACCAGCTTCATTTTTTTTGAGGGGATGGAGTGGGTTGCAAGCTGGCWGTGAGCTTCTAGTGATATAAAGTGGGCTGTCAAAATGAGTGAATTAAGTTAAAGGAGATGGGAAAAAATAAAAAGATTTGAGGTGACATAAAACAGTGAGCTAAAATAAGTACAGCAAGAACAAGAAGGAAGTCTAAAGGAGATTAGAGAAATGTAACTGAACGGATTGGCAGGTCAGAAACAAGTAAAGCAGAATGGTAAGGAAGGCTAGTAATGGAATAAAAGAGGAAACAAAAAATAAGCAAGAAGGGTCCATTGAGTTATACACTGACTTTGGAAGTCTAGTGCTGAAGTCAAGTTTGTATATGCCAAATTGAAAGAGGAATTTTCTTTTTTTCCTCCTAAACTAAAGTCTGAATACTTAACTCCTGAGTGGCTAGCATTTAGCTCTGATAAATTCATGATTGTTTTGTGGTCTACTCAAAATATAATTCTCCTATTGTTTTTAAGATTAATTTRTACACACATATATATTCATAGATTCTTCTATGCATATTTGCTGTCTCTTATTTCTTGACTTTTTCTTTTCCCCCAGAGAGTGTGAGCTGAGTAATCCAAATCACTCAGGTGAATAGAAAGTTATGTAGGTAAATTCCTGTTAGAGTTAAAAAGCTGCACTGAGCTGTCTTGGGCATTACTGTAACTTTATTCCTTCTGTCCATTCAGATCTCCCTCAAACACTATTTTTAATTTAACCTATTTTTGGTAGCCGCCTCACTGTCCTGAAATTTGTTGCTGCCCTCTGAATGARRGGGAATGTAGAACCAAATTGGTTAYGGTGTATTTTGGGATTGACATTCTCCTGGGAGCTGCAGCCCAGCTCTTGCCAGCAGCTCCTTAGAACTTGAGCAGTTGCTTTTGCTGCAAGGGCTGAGTCCTGAAACCCATCCCCTTTTCCCCACCTCAGCCATCTGCAGTACTCTTCCTCAGGTTTGGAACTGTTTGTAGTATGTGGAAAATATGGTAAATATAAACCATATTGTTTGGAGTTGATTGACATGGGCTTATTCCTCGAAAAGCTGACGCCTCCTCCCGTTTTTCATGTGGAGTACTAATGTGAGTAGAATGGCCTTGCTAATTAAAACTCTTTTGGAATGGAGCTTGGCATTTGTTAATGATCTTGGGAGTGGGGAGGAGTGTGCTGGGGCCTTTCTGAAGGGGAATTGCATGATTTGAAGTAGAGTTAATAAAACAGTAGATTTGTCCCTACAAAGGAACAAATCTGTGAGCTGATCATCTATTGGTGTTGCTTGAAATTCTATTTATACGCTTGGGGAACATGTGCTAAAAAAATTTAAAAATTTGTCCAAGAGATTGTGCTTAGAGGTTGCCAAAATTTGATACCTGCTTTCTATAAAATACTGCTGATTCCAGGTAAAATCTGCTTGCCTCAATATTTTTTTCCATTAGCTTGCATTTCTGTCTGAGAAGGTGAAGGTGACTGTGTAGATCAGTGTTACCAAATCAGTATTTTGTTCCTTAAAAAGCACTAGTGCTCCTCTGGAAGCTAAAAAAGAAGCCATCAGCCATGTTTCTCAGCRTATAGCAGGAAAAATTCTTGTTCTTGTTTTCCCAGATGCCAGTTCTTTTCTCTCAGGGTTAGTTTTACATCCATGAGCTTCCTTTGGGTGCCCAAATATCTGTAACATCTGACCTTGCCCTCCTCTCTGCACCATGTATTGGCAAATACACTAGAGTGCTATTTTATTCCCATTATTCCCATCTCTTGCTTGGCAAAACCCAGTTCTTGGCAGAAGATATTCTCTGTTGTGCAGCTATGGCTGGGATTGAATGTCCTAATGGAATTCAGGCTATTGTTGGGGTTTTTTTCTGTGGTTTTTTTCCTATTGTATCACATGATACTTACGATACATGATATAGAGTTCCATAGAGAACCATAGAGTTCCAAGGGGGCTTGGAGAGAAATTAGGGGAGAGTCTTTGCTTCATGCATTCTGCTAGATCTGGAGTTATATCCACAACCCAATGAACTTGTGCTTATTTAAAAATAAAAGAAAAAGTAGGGAGTGTGGCACTGTGATTGTACTGTGGTTATTAACATAGGCTATAATTAGTGCTTGGAGTGAAATGTAATTGGAATGTAGCTGTAATCCACAACAGGATTGCMGTGGAGCTAGAGAGCTCATGGAGTCCATATTTTTGTCCCAAACTTCCCTTGTTTCTCTTTGTCCAGCTTTTTTTGATTTCCAAAACCAGAAATTTCACAGATCCTGTACTTTTTCCATTATCCTCTCCGTGGTGACATTTTCCCCAATGTGTAGTGTAAATGTTGCTGCATCATTCCAAGCCTGTCACACTTTTCCTTTTATGCATGAACGTGGAAATTTTCATGATTTTTTGCTTCATTTTCAAGGGTCTAGAAATGTCATTAAATACCTGTGGATAATGAAGACCTAGGAAAAAATGTAGGTAGGCTGTGGTATCAAAGATTTGGAAGAGGAGCTTGTAATGATGWTAGGTCAGGAATCACTGAGTTGGTCATACTTCAAAAAGGGAATTGTCCATCCTGGAGAAAGGGCTGAATGATTTCTTAAGGTCCTTGTTGGATCACAGACTTACCTTTGACATATGACCAAAAGCATTTAAGGTGAATAATGGAACATTTGGAAAGCACAGTCATGAGCTCTTGCAGGACCTTGCTTTGCTGCAAACTAGACAGGTTTCTTCTCATCCTCGGGTTACTAACTACATTCTCATGAAATTGAATGTGCTTTTCTCCAGGAATACTCACAGTAGAGTCTCAATTTTGGTCTTCTAAACAGTGTATTTAGTGCATCCAACTGATGGAAAATACAGTTTGTAGCTATAAATTMACTCTTGCTAAGTTAAATAATTTGAGCTATGTACACTTTCCGATTTTTGGTGTTTCTTTCCCATTCTGCATGGGGAAAATATGTGCCCTTTTTTTTTCCCAGGTGTTTTCTTTGTAACCTTGGAACTGGACTGATTTTCTGTAAGCATGACTTTTCTCTGGTTTTAATCCCCACTCGGGTTCAGAGAAATACAGTAACTTTGCTTTTTCATARCAGCTGGCTTCAGAGTCAGGCTGGGCATCAGTGGCCCCTGGAAAGATAGACTGGGTGCTGACATGGCAGCAGCAGTGTCCAGCATGGCACGAGGCAGGAGTGATRGAGAAACTGCTCAAGACTGGATATTAGATGTCTAAGAAGGATCTTAGCATGAGAGTTTAGAGGAACTGGGAATTTGGGACAGAAGAGTGGCAAGGATTGACTGTAGAGCAGTGTAGGGTGTCTCTGTCCAAATGCCAAATTTGGCAAATGTGTCAAATACCCAAATTTAATCTCATCTGAAACTTTTGACTTTTGTGCCCTGCACTGACAGCTTTTGTTATTTTTCTGTTCTTACTCAGGTCTACTTAAGGAAGTAGAATTTTTGTCAAAGGAGAAGCTGGAGCTTCAGTGTCAGGCAGAAAAGGACCATTCCAATTTACGCTCTCAGATGAAGGTTTTGGAGGTGGAACTGGAAGAGCAGCTGCACAGTAACCAGGACCTGGCTACACAGTTACTGCAGGTTGCAGAATTAAAACAGCAAATTGAAGTTCTTGAAAAACAGCTTAAAAGTCAGCGGCAGTTCATGGATGTAAGTAAGAGACCACATTTCCATGGGTTTGGAGGTAATAAATTTTCATCTTGGTTTGAGACTTGGAAAGTGGTTCCTAAGATGGGCTATTTTCAGTTTGAAATTGAAATTAAGACTTGAATACCAAGTCTCAGAAAAAGAAGTTAAATTTTTAATTCCTTTTTTGTAGCATTGCAGGGTAATGTTTCYTTTTATTAATTGATAATTGTAGTTTATATGTACGATGCAGTCAAAAAGGTGATTTCTTTTTTTATTTCCCTGTAACTGTAGATATGCTTTCAGGACTACTAGAAGATAGTCCTGATTAATTATTAATAATTAGTTAATTCTTTTTTAAACTAACAGTTTCTTCACCACAAAAACAAACCCCAAGATTTTTTTGTACTCAAGACTTCAAAAATATTTTGATTCTCTCTGGCTGGGCTTACAGGAACAAGCCATAGAAAGGGAACATGAACGCGATGATTTTCAGCAGGAAATTCAGAAATTGGAAGAACAGCTAAAACTGTCAGCAAAATCACAGACTGCAGGACAGTCCAGAGAGCACAGGGTGAGTAAAATCAAACTTGGTGGCCAAAGGAGTTTGTTAATCACAATTAAATACCAAAACTTGTATCTTCTTGGGGGTCTGGCTCTTGGGAGACTTTTTATTTTCTCTCTGTCGCCCAGAGAGCAGCTTTTTCCCCRGCTGGTTGAAGTCCATTTAGGCAAYGAGGRCACWCTTATATTATTTGTTATGGAGRTGGTAAAAACTGTTCTRTGTGCTTTACAGTGAAGTGTCTGAGTCTGGTTTAAATGAACCAAGGAGGACAACGCTACAGGCAGTCTGCTCTAAAAAGCACATCTGACGAAGGACTGCTGGGTTCTAAATGTGTTTATTTTTCTTACCTATAACCATTGTAACAGAGAKATCCTTTGTTTGCATGCCTTACTGTATTTAAGTTTCCAAATGAGTCCTTGTTTACATGTGTTCGTTTGTTTGATGCTTGGTTTCAAAGATTAACTGTTGCTTTTTTTTTTCTTTTGGTTGGTTGGTTTTTTTCACATAAATGAACATTATACAGAACTATGAATTGATTCTACAGGTATGGAAAATAGCATGAATGTCTCTAACTTTCCTTTTCCTTTCAATCTCTTCTAGATATGCTTTAGCTTTTTTCCTCTTTTTGATATGTCAAGGCATGACTTAGCATGACTTGGAGCTAAGGATATAGGTTKTAGGGTGGCAGAATTCTTGCAGGGAATGAAGAACTACTTTCAATTTGATTTCCTTTATATAACTACTTACTTCTCTTGGCTTATTGCTCAGAGGTGTTACAGGCAGTCACTCACTGAAACAGCCTTTTGGTATAAAAGGAGAAGTTGATGTTTGGAGCATGAGACAAAGATACTGGGATGGTGATAAYAAAACTGTGCCTTAGCCTTCAACTTTTGTTTGTGGCCTGGCTCTTAATCAAAACTTTGATGTGTAGGCTACTTCATTTCATTTTCTTCTGTTTATTTATKTATAGTTTATGGAATTGCATACCTCAGTGTTAGGATGCACATCTGTATCTTTGATATGAATTAATTTCCAATTAATAAATTTTCTGTGCTGGAGGGCACAGCTGAAAAAATTAACACTGTAGCTTTGCAACCTCTTTCAGAAAGGATGAAAACTTTCTTGGAGAAAAATGCACAAGGATGGTAACTAAGCAAGTGACATTTGTGGGTAGGGTGAGCTATGCAGGCMTTCTGTGCCAAGAAATGTCAGTATTTGTTCAGTTGTTTAATGCAGATGTGACATCAGTAAGTGCTTAACTCACTCCACACCAAATCAGCTCAAGTGAACTGATTTCTGTAGCAGTTATAACAAGCTGCCCTCTCTCATGTTTACTAGGTTCAAGGTATGTGTGAGTGGGATTATTTTGTGAAAAGAGGACTGGCTTGTTTTTGGGAACTGCAGTGTGAACTGTGAGAGYGAAGGTTATAGAAGTGCTTCCTTAGCTACAGGATTGCAGCACCAGCTTTCTAACAATGAAAACACACTTAGTGTGTCTGAAGTGTCATAGTTTGGAATTCTGATCCCAGAATTTTGTAGCATTAAAAAGATTAGGCTTCTAAAAGATTTTTCTACACCCAAAAGCTTTACTGTAAGCCCTGTTGTGCTTGGCAGTGTTAGTTGATGATGAGATGAGAAGGGAATAAGATACATACACAGTCAAGGAAATGTTTGTGCCTGTAAGCAGTTGAAAATGTAATCTTCATCACTTTTGATTTTCTTAACCAGTCTTACACTGCCCCTGCTTAYTAATTTGACTCTTCTCTATTTGCTCGTGTGTTTTGCTGCTTTAGTAATATCTGCACAATACTTTGAAGACACAAAGACCTATATTAATGCTAAGAATTTTTATTTCATAATGTTGAACTGGGATTTATATCAATTCAGATGCTTTTTGATGAACAAGTAATTTATTTTGTAAAATCMCATCTTCCTTGCTTATGGGTATTGACCAGATTATTTCWCCTGTCCCACTGCTTTCCTGCCTGWKCTTGCTTTCACTGTGCTAAATGACTTTATTACACCTTGAGATAGTCTGTCACACCAAAGCTCCTAGCCTTTCCTTCACCTTGATTACTGTGATGAATTAATGACTGTTTTCCTGCAGCTAAAATGCAAAATTGGTATCCTCTTCACATTTAAATGATTCGTGGAAAAAGAAGTACCTGTCCTGTGTTGACTCCTGGGAATCTCTGTGCAAATKTATCCTTCAGTTCTTGGTATCTTCCTTTAAATTGGAATTCCTTGGAATGCTGGAAGAGGGTTCTGAGGTTACAGAAATAAATCCAATGCTATTATTAATAATTCATGTAATCTTGGTGGGTTTTTACTCTCATAACCAACTAACCCCCACAACCAAAAGGCTCCTTTGAGAGTATACCTTCATCTAGTACTTCATGAGAGTACTGCAGATGCTCAGAGTAATCAAATGTGTATCTAAGAGCTGCTGCATTTGGAAAACAGGATTTTAGAAAGCTAACCTTTTCATACTTTCTATGTGTATTTAGTTCTATTTTCACCTGGGATTTTAGCACTACTTTAATTCTTAGTAAACCTGCTTTCATAGTAAAACGTGGAATTACTCTTTCAATGGGAAGGCAGTTTGTTCATGTTGCGTGAATGTCTGTGTTCTGTGATTTCTGTGTAGGTAGAATCTTTGCAAGCAGAAATAAAAGAAAAGATGGATGATTACAAYAAACTGTTGCTAGAAAAGGAACGAAAACACCAAGAAATTGCAGCTCGTGATAAAGAGATAGAAAAACTCGTGACACAGATCCAAGAGCTGAAGCTCAGTGGTGCTGAGGTCTCAAAGACTGTACACAGCTTGGAACAGCAGCTGCAGAAAATGAAGAAAGTGGAAACTGAATTGAAACAGGTAATTTTTAAGTCCTTGTTTAAATGGAGTTGGCGTTACATGACAGTGGTTATATGGGGGCTGTCAGCAGTGTTTGCAACGCTCTCTGGCATCCAGTGGTGACCTAATCTGGTGTATTAATGGCACATATCACAGCCACAGTTTTAAATAATCGCTGGTTCTACAAACTCTTAAGTCCATTTAAAAATTCTTATGTACTACTTGTAAGTGGTTTGTACTTCGATATTACCTGTAAGACTTAAGTAAGATTTGCTCCGAGTCCTGCTGTGGAGGCTGCTTTTAACAGTAGTCGTGTTGGCTGCCTCAGAGCTGCTTTTGTGCTTGTCTGGAAGTTTCTGAGAAGGTAATATTACTGAMTATCAAACACTGAGGGTCTTCAGKAAGTAACTGTATTTAAAATCAAATTATCTTAATCTGTAGCCCTTCTCGCTCTGTGTTTTTGAAGCCAGATTTGTTTGCTGTAGTCCTAAACTTCTAGTACTTCGTTGCTACTGGAGGCTTAATCACAGCCTAGAGTTAAGAATTAACAATCCATGTAGCAAAAGTTAACGAACATTTGAGTAACGCTTTCTACCAGGTGAAATTAAATGTTCAGTTTCCTCCCAACAATTTTCCTTGGTTGAGCATTGTTAGAAGCTTTGTGGGGATCTTGTTGCCTACAGTCACACAATGTGAGGTTTTAAGAAGGTGGAGTCATMCTAGAAAGATGAAAATGAACGGATKAGAAGATATGAGTMTAAACAAAGGAAATTCCAATAAAATGGAAGGGGGAAGTGGTCACACTGGGGGCAGCCACTCCTTAAAGGAGACTCGGTGCTAATGGTGTCTCTGACCTATAGCAGAGCCAAGTTGGTTGTGCTTCGAGCCAGAGTACCCTAAAGACCTTTCCCAGATGAATTTTTTTYTGTGGTTTTATCCAAACATACAAAAGCCAAACCTGTTCACTTTGTCTGCCTTGGAGTGGATGGAGTCAGTGGTGCTGCTTGCTGTTGGAAGTTGCTCTTTTCTCTGGAATCTTGACTTGCTGTTAAACAGGCTTTCTTTATCCATGTGAATTGAGAATATTCATTCAGTTGTCTGAATGTCCCCATCAATGGGTGTTTTGTAAAAACCTTAAATAAACCAAACTCAGACACTCTTGGGTTTGGTTTTTCTTTTTTGTTTTCCTGCGTAAGTAATTCATCCAATCTAAACAAAGTTGTGCTATTCAATTTGCCACCTGTAAGCATTGTAATAGCTTGTCTTGAAGCAATTTTGTGCAGTAAATAAGTTCCAGTGGAGCTCTACAAACAATTAGATGCCATGGCATTTTTCTGCAAAAGTACACTTGATGTGAATAGCAGTTGCAGAATTTTATTGTCCCTCAAGTTCCAACATATGAAAAATGCATGTATTGGAGGTAATGGAGAAATAAGGGTCTGGAAATGGAATGTCTTGAATATAGAACAGTGGGGGTTTGTGAAGAAYACTGGGTAAAGTCACAGCTAACAGATGGGTTTTTTTCTGCTGTGCTGTGATGTGCATGGAGCAGGTCTGCATTTCATCCTGCTCCAGTTCCTTTCAGTGGTTCAGGCTGCTCCTKTGTAACATTGAAGCTCCTGGACAGGGTTCTGTTGGGAGGATTGCTCATCCTTTTGCTTGAGATCCAAAAGGTGCATTTGGACTCTAATTTAGGGAGTCTACTCTCCTGTGGATTTTGTGATTTCTGGAAGAAGACACCGCATTAGACTGCATGTGAATGACCACCCAGAAGGTTTTACAGTGAAGGTGCATTTTTGGCCCTGATTTTTGCCTGGTTTGCAACCTGATTTGCTAGGCCATTGTGGCAACCTCAGGACACGGTGACTGGAGATGCCAAGAGGAGCTCAACTTTTGTGTGCAGAGCTGTACTGACACTGCACACTTGCAGCTCTGCTGTCCAGGAAAGTCAGGGACCCTGGAGCTAAGGCAGCCCACTTCTACAGGAGTCTGGATTGCACATTGTTGCTGCAGGGTTTTGATCAGTGATCAGTGTGGTTTAAGTAATATTTTTAGTTGATTAAAAAAACAATAAAAAGGCTCTGTTGTTGCTTGGGGTTTGGTTTTATGTGTGGTCTTTCCTGAAGGGCTGCCAGTAGGGCTGGTTGATATCACAGCTCCCATGCAAGGACAAGAAAAGTTTTTGGTTTTCCCTTCCCTTTTGATACTGTGATACAGCAATAACTTCACAATTTATTTTTATTTTTAGTTGCTGCCTCTTTCAGTTTATAATCAGAAGATGCTAGCCRTGTATTCTGGGTTTTAGATCTCTTGAATTAGAGAAAAGATGGTTAAATTGATGTATTTTTTRCAGTTCATACTGTGAGTCCAAAATAACCTATTAAAGATATGTGCATTAAGCTATGGGCAGAGCAGGTGTTGAACAGTAGAGGTAATTACTGTCTTAGATTTCTTGTCCAGCTTTCCTTTACTGTATTGAGTACAGATATGTATGCTTATTATTTGGACAATTCCCAAGTGAACTTTTCTTCTTTGGACTGACCCAGCTCCTGAAAAGGACTATGCAAGAAAAGAGGGCAAAAAAAGGAATTCTTTTTTAAAAAAAAGGCTATGGTAGCTTGGCTGATCACAGGTTGGACAAACTTAGTTTGGCTTTATTACATTCTGACTGAACTTGATGTATCTGTGAGTAGGTTTTGATCTACTGAGAATTCTTAATTTCTTAAATTATGTCCATCTGTCAAATTTAGTTTGGCACATATATGGTATCAGAAATTTGGAAATGGCTACAAGAACAAGATGTTCTTAAACATATAAAATGCTGTGTAACTGAGAAAGCATAGTTTATCATTAAATTTTTAAATGCTTAATTTTCAGAAGTTGTTAAGCTTGGGTTACAAAAAATAAAGGGGTAAAAACTTAAATGAGCTAAAACCAGTCAGTTGTTTTGAATTCCTGTTTATAGGCCATTGGGATTGTGTAATTCTTGTACTGGGTGTGTCAGGGTCAATGAAGTGTTTTGGCAGGATTGTTCTGGTGAGTCAGGTTTCTATACTGACAGCAATTAATTCTAACATTTAAAAAATCTTTTTTTTCAGGATAAAGAGGCACTGCAACAGCAGCAGTACAATAACCTGATCCAGATYTCTGCCCTGCAGTCTAAACTGGATGAAGCGAGGCACCGAGTGCCAGTGGATGGCAGTTCTGCCCCAGGGCTGAAGGAGCAGCTCCAGGCAGAGCAGGAAGCACTTCAGGCCAAGGAGAGAGAGGTGAGAGCTTTGGGAGAGTCCTGCACACTTGGAGCTGCTTTGGCCTCAACTAACCTTCCTTTCTCTTGCTGTGCTCTGTGTCCATCTCCCTCCCTGCTGGCAACAGTGTTGTGGTAATTCACATACCTTGGAGACTGATCAGTATCAGTCRTAAACTGATTTTCCTTTCCTTCCAAAGTTGAAGTAGGTAAATAAGATTTTGTTTGAGAGTGAGGGATAATACTTTTAAGACCAGGAAGGGCAATTACCCATAAAGGTGTCATTTAACCTTTGTTTTGAGAGAATGTGATGAGTTTTTGTGTCAAGCTAAGAAGAAACACAGATTAATTGGTCACAATATTTGGAACTTTTGTTGGATTTATATGTATAGATGCATGTACTACCCCACTCTATGTTTATATTGCTATCACATAATTATTGTATTATCTGTGATATGGAAACATACAGTCTAGTTAAGGATGAGTAAAGAAGCAAAACAGGAGTGATCCTCCAGTCAATTGTACACCATTCTTTCAAGAGCAGTAAAGGATAATTTATATTMATTTCTTACAGATGGAATTTCCATTTCTTTTATGAAGTCTGATTTCAAYTGTCATAATTCCCAAAGCCACTATATCTTGCTAGCCATTAAGGCAAGAGATGATAAAACCAGTGGATGGCAACATCCCACTGCAGAGAAAAGTGTGGTTATTGAATCATCTCTTTGATGYCTGTGTTACTGGGACTGGCACTGCAGTGCTCATTTCTGGTTTCTGGGACAAGGATGGTGTTTCTATTGACTGCTTGTTGCACATCAGATGCTGATATGTCTCATATTGTTGCATCAAATGACRTCAGTCATTCACAATGCAGATTAATGGATCTTTTGTGAGCAGGTAGGTTTTTTTTAAAAGAAAACAGAAACCCACCTTTGCAGTACTCTGGTTTTTCAGGTGAGCTGGAACACAAACTTCTCACTGTGTCTCAGGTATTTTATTGATGCAGGTTGATTAGAGTTAAAGTCATTGAATTTGCTGAAGTTACTTCTTGTCATTAAATAATGTGCTGAATGAAGTTTTATCTTAAAGGACTTAATTTGAACTACTGTGCATCTTTTTTTTTTTAGATTGCAAACTTGCTAGACCAACTGGAACAATGTAAAGATAACTTGAGAAAGAAAGATGAGGAGATATTGCAGCTGAACTTGCAGTTWGAGATACAACAAAACCTTAGCACTTCCAACATCAGCCAGCTTCAGTCAGAGAATGCACACTTGAAGGTAGGTTCCTTTGATGTTAGTGCWCTGCCTAAAATGTCAGAGATCTGCTTCAATGAGTGTTGAAATCTTCCTCTCTATTGTAGACAGATATTTGGGTTGTTTCTCTTGCCAATGGAATGTTGCATTACCTTTACAAGAACTAATGCTGGWTATTGTAGAACCAAAGCCCTATGCTTGTAGCATTATCTTCTAAAGTGATTTGATTTAAATCAAAAGCTGTAGTTATTTTCAGGATTGGGGCAATCTAATATGATGGTGCAAACCCAAAGAAGCTGTAGTTGTGTTCCTGAGTTCTTCACCATTATAGTAAAGAGGAGAATGGTAAAATAAAGCCCTTAGTTATACTCTGCCATTAGGTTAAGACAAAAAGTCAGTCCTTTCTAATCATTTTTTCTGGTCAGGAGGATCTAACAAAACTGCATGTGAAGCAAAGTCAGGACCTGGGCATCAGTGATTCCTCAGCTCTGTCATTCCCACAAGCACTGCTTGAAGAAAAGAATCARGAAATCGATCACTTGAATGAGCAGATGAAGAGACTTCAACATGARCTGCAGAATGCTCTGGAGAATAAAGTAAGAGTGCTTACTACATGTYCATTGCTTGATTTTTTGGGGGAGGCGAGGTGTGCAGATTCTTGTTGTAAATGAAATCTGTTTGATAATTCTTAGGAAAGCATAGATTATTTTGAGAAGCTACCCACTGAAATGTGTGGTTTTTCCTGCTGTTAAATGCCTGTGATGATTCAGAAGAGAAGTATAAACTCTGTGGGTGATAATAATTACCTACATGCAGTAATATTCAGTCCTTCTCCTTTTGCTTAGGTTGCAGAAGACCAAAAGCCTGAGATTGAAGAACTCAGATCATTGGTTGAACACCTTCGCGTTGACCAGGAGAGGCTGCGGAAGGACAAGGATGAAGAGGTGGAGCAACTCCATGGAGTAATTGAGAAGCTCCAAAAAGAGCTGACACAATTTGGACCAGTGTGTCATGAAGACAGTGAAAACCAAGATGATTTCTATGAAGTTTCATTGGGAAAGTCAGTGGAAAACCTTCAGAATGAGTTGAAGAAGGAGCTGGTAGATTGTCAGGGTGATGCTGATCCGAACAGAAGAAACGCATCACTACTCTCTGAAGTAAGAGAACTTCAGCAGGAACTAGAGCTTGTCTCAGCTTCTAAAGAAGCTCTGCAGCAGCAACTGGAAAAGAAGGAATTGCAGTTCAAAACAGAAGTGGAAATKTTGGAGAAAAAATTCCAACAGTTGCAGGAATCATCCGAGCAGTCTGTTGCAGAGCTCAGCTCCCTGAGAATGCAGTACAAGGCACTTCAGGAAGAATACAGCCTTTCCCAAWCTCGTTTGTCTCAGAGAGAGGCTGAAACAAAGATGACTACATCTAGAGTTCAAGAACTTGAAGATAAGGTGAGAGAAAGGGAAGCAAATATTCTAGAGAAAGAGWTGCTAATCAAGACAATGGCAGATCAAAGAGAAGCTGACACAACTGAGCTGCAGTACTTAACAGAAAAGGCAGCAGAGCTCCAAACAGAGTTGGAAAAGAGAGATACAAGTCAGGCACAAGATGTTTAYAGTCTTCAGTTAGAAGTTTCTAGACTTGATTGCCAGGTGCAAGCACTGAATCAAAAAGAAGTAGCTTATCKGAGAGAAATCAAGGAGCTGCAAGAGAGCACTGCAAAACTGCAAGGTGAAATCAAGGCCCATATGAAAGAGCTCGAAGCCTTACGATTGGAAAGAGATGAACTTCTTTCACAGTTGGAGTCTTGCAAGCTGAAGGAGCAAGTAGGTCATGAAAAGACTAAATTTCTCAAGCCATTCTGCCAGAGAGAAAGAAAAGATGTAGCCCTTAAAAATGGAATGGAAGAATTAGAAGCTAATATTGATCAGTCATYTGGAGTATTGGCTTCCCCTACTGCTAAACCGGTACATGATTTGATTTTTAATAGTATTATTTGTTGGAGGYTTTTCTGGAATAATCTATTTCTAGATTAATAGAGAAAACATTTTCCCCGTTGTACTCTTTTTTGCCTGTGTGAGTAGTTTGTAGGTGATATCCCTTCCTTTTTCTCCACTTGTGAGCTCTTCCCATTCTTATTTTTTTTCCTCCTGATCTGTTGAGGAGAGAGAGTGAGAGGGTGGGCATCTGCAAGTCAAGCAATGAGCCCACCATGGGCTACCAAGACTGTTTGCCATCCTTCGTGGGTGTATTGGAGAGCTACTTGAAAACACTTTAAGYATTTCTGAAAAGGAGACATGATCATTTACTCTGACTCTTTCTTGTAATTATTCTGAATCTTTCCTAGAACCATTTGCTCCAAGTAACCTAATCTTCTTAAACTCTTATTAAATCACTMAGTTTTAGAAAGCAGTAGGACCCAGGTGACATTTTTTTCAGAGAGCTATACAAGTCTGTCATCCACCATCTTAGTGTCTTTAAAGGCTGGCTTACAGAGGTGGTAAGTGCTACTTAAGAGGGATTATATGAAGAGTTTGAGTACACAGGAAAGGAAGAACATTTCAGTGTCAGGTTTATGTGGATTTTCAGGGCCCTGCTTGGCAATATGATATAATAATCCAAGGTAGCTGACTTATTTAAAGAAATGATAGGATAATTGCTATGTATAATGACATGTTTATTTTTAAAGCAGAAAGGAAGAGTGTAGCTATACAAAAYGTGATTATTCCTAGTGTTTATATTTTTCTTTGCTTGAAAGTTCAAGTTTGGAGCAGTGCTRTCAGTGCTTGGGTGACCCTGTACATTCAGGAAAAGGAAACAGGTGGGAAAAGTRTTAAATGACCCATGCAGAGTGAGGTACTTCAGGCCATGGAATGTGTGTACAAGGCAGCAGATGTCCAGTCCAGTGGCTGCTGGACCATGTTGCTGGGATTGTCAGATCCCTGTTTAAAAAACAGAAGTAATTTAATATTCAGTGAACAGAAAACTGATAACCTTTTGAAGGCTATCAGGGTATGCTGGAATTCTAGGGGCAGTTAAATTATTTCAAAAGCACTTTTCAAGTAGCAACTCAGACCCTGAAATGTTTAAATTGATGTTTCTATGTCAGTATATATATCTGCATGTTTAAATGCTGGAAGTTTTTAAGTAGGCTGAGAGGGATTAATTATCAAACTTGGAGAATATGTTGAATCAAAGTAAATAAACTACCATGACTTCAAGCATTTGTTACAACAGACATTTTCCTATGGATCTATCTAGTTCATCCTAGTATTAGAGAAAGTATAATATTCACAGACTTTTAGAGGAGCAAAGAACCCCTCCTACAGTTGTGCTTGGATTCAAAAGTGCCAACAGTTTGAAAATTAGGAAATGTATTAAAATAAAAGCTGGAGGAGCAGAAAAAGTAGTAAAGCCCTGGCAGCTAGCACTAGGCTTAAAACAGATGATTTAGAGGGATGATTAACACAAAAGGATTAAGGTGATGGTCTTAATTGAGAAGGGAAACAGTTACTCACTGTATCTGACAAACTAAGAGATGTGGAGGATTAAATGAAATTTCCATGTTGACAGGTTCATAATAAACTAAAATATCTTCTCAAATAGTGCATTTAGACTCAGCCACAGAATCAGAGCTTGAAAGATTAATTTTATTTTTAAATTACTTAGATAAAGGGATTGAAGGAAAAATCAATCAATTCTAAGAGGTCTTTTTTTTTAAGCACATATCTCTCAGTTTGTAAAATTATACTCAAATTCCATTGAACAATTAATGTGTATTATATCGTTGTAGGAAAAAGATGAAGTTATGTTTGACTTGACAATTCCCAATAAAAATCCAAAAACGCAAATTAAGCAATCGCAAGAAACCATTTTGTGCCAAGAGTTGGACATGATCCGCAGCTCTGAAGGGGATCAGGATTTGCAAAAGCATTGCCAGCAAATGTTGGAAGTTCATCAAACTCCTCATCCACGAAAACACAATTTGAACATAGAYGAAGAGACTCCAAAAGATTTCCAGAATTTCCTTGCAAGTATGTCTTCATGGGGCTCGCCTGAGGTCATGAGAAAGCAAGATTTAAGCATGGAACTTCAACCAGTGCTTCACCTGACACCCTTCTCAGAAGCTGAAAACACAGATTTTGAAATTGTGCACACAAGGTCATCCCTGCAAGGAGATAATTCCATATCAYTGGGATATTCTAACCTGGAYGAAAATGACAGTGGGGATGCAGCAGTGGGAGTGGACAGAAAATCTCCAGCTTTCTCTGAAAGTACCTATTCTGTTGATGATGATGAAGATATGGAGAAGAAGATTCTGGTAAGCATTATTTCATGTCTGGTTTAATTCTTACTAAATAAGACTCTTCAGCTCTGTCCCCCTGGGATCACTGAGGGGCCATGGGCTCCAAGTAGTAGAAACCTACAGCCTGCTGGGCATAGGTTCAATGAAGTTCTGGACATTAAATTATTAGTTCCTCTCTTGCTGTGACAATAACTGATAAATTTGTGTTTACACTGAATGTGTCAGTAATTGAGGTAAAACTGTATAAAATCTTTGCTACCACAGTACTCAGTATACTGTAACAGCTCCTCACTTCTTCAGCAATCTGTTGTTGAGTGTTAGAAGAGACTCTTYAAAAATTTGATAATAGAGGTTTTTCTTTTTAATGGCAATCTTTTATATATTGTATACATTCTTATTGCTTGTATTCTGTAATTTCACAGGAAGATAGTCTGTACTTCAGAAAATTTAGCAGTGTATTTTTGTGTCTTGCTTCGATGGGTAATTAAATTTAAATAAATGTATCTTTCTTAAGACTCTTAAAAGAGGAAAAGATTGCAATGGAATGATTTCCAGAGAGYACCAGTGTTGCATTAATTATGTTTGCCATCTGTAGCATTTGGATCACATAGGCATTTGCTAAAATCTGCACTAGTAACAAAGTTATCATAAACGCAGAAATCAACAGCTGGACTCAGATAATCAAATTAACATGAAAAATTTATTCTCAAGCAGATGAGAGAAGCTGATAATCTGACTTTAACYCCTTCCGATTTACAAGATGATGAAAGATCAAGAGGATCCGCAGTGAGCGATGGATGTGGCAACAGTAAGTTGAACTTCGTAGATTCCTTTTACCTTTTGTTAACTTCAGTATAAAAACATGTTTCTCCTTTCTCCCATTTTCTTTTTCTTTTATTGGAAAGCTATGCCTTTGGCAGGTGGTTCTTTGTTTAGAAACTTACATACAKATATATATATATATTTGTGCCTGCTTTTACTTTTTATCTTTACGTAGAGGAAAGAGGCAGGGCATTTAAGTGAGTCCTGAGTTAACTACTTTCTTTAGTTTCTAAAGGCAACTTACTGACTTTTGACTTGTTTAAATTAATTGATATCTCAACCAAACAACTCAGTCTGACCCTGCATTCATACAATCAGAAGAAATCATTGTTATTTTGCRAGTGGTTGTTATGGTTTCAAGTTATTTTCATATTTGTAACATTTTGTGGGGWTGGGGGTTGTCTCTTCCTTCAGATACCAGCTCAAATTTGGCAGCTAAACTAARGCAGGAGCTACAAACATCAGGTCACCTGGATGCCAATGTCATGGCTTATCTGCGATACCGGGGAATGATTCCAGATATTATGGAATCAATGAAAGAAAAGGAAATACTTTCACCACAGATGAAGGTATGATTAATAGGAGCATACCAGCAAATTAAAACTGGACAGCAAAAATKAAATGCTAATTTAAAATAGTTAGCTGCGACATTTACACTGAAAATGGCTCTGTAATGGTTTAAACTTTCAGATTGATTATGATTCTTGTCCTTGCATCTCATGTGACAAAATTACTGAAACTTGCTAGAATTGAACTAGTTTGAACAGCACCAGTGCTGTTTCAGATTGTGAGGGTACAGGCACTGCTTAATCTGCTATGGGTTTGCCTCAGAAGCTTCACAGAAAGTTGCTTCAGAAGCAGCCATAGCTGGCTGACATCATGCTCCCATGTGTGTKCTTGTCATCCAGATGTGATGGAGAGCTGTGGAAACACCACTGGAAGGTGTGMAGGGATATTTCAAAACCAGTTCAAGCTGCATGAGGCATATACAGAAGACTGAGCAGTGAGTGMTCGCTCTAGTCAGTAAGAAGAGTTGAAGAAAGTATATGCCTGGAACACTTTGGTTGGCTGAACAAGCTCTCAGCCATTCCAAAAATTCCAGCTGTGGGAAGGGAGAAATTCTCCTCTGTGAGGGAATGCARTAGGTTACAGTGAGTTCTCAAGTAATAAGAAACTAGAAGAAATACCCTTCCTAGAAAGAGAATCCTGCCTCCTACTGTGCTTAGCAGGTTCTTTCAGCTTGCCCAGCACAATGGAGGCAGAATGTGCAAGGGGAAGGTGAGCCTGAATTGAAACTCACTCAAGCTAATTGGCACAGATAACCCAGATGGAGACTGGGCCTTTATCTCTGTTTAAGTCAGAAGGAAGATCTGCMATCCAGCCATCCTTCACAAGAGACGTGATGCTTTAGGGTTGGAGAAGGAAGAGCATGCAGAGTAACTGATGTGATCCAGGAAAAGCCAACAAAACTAATAGAACCATTCTATCACTGGAGCCAGTGCTACCAGAAATTACATCAGGTGTTAGGAATTGGAGATTCCTTTCTGACAGGCACTGAAGCACCCTCTTGCCATCCAGACACTTTTTCTAGARAAGTTTGTTGCTTGCCAGCAGCTTGTATTTGTGGTATTACTGAGGCTGCCCAGCTGAGTGAGCCCTACAGATTATCACCCATGTGGGGTCTAACAATACTGTAGCAGGACAGTTCAAAGGATTGGGRCCATGGGTGATATTTTCTATCCTCCCAGTCAGAGAAAAGGGGACCAGGATGAGGTGAATCGTGGGCTGTGCACCTGGTGCAGGACAGAAATTTCGTTTCTATGGTCACGGATTTACCTTTGAGAGGCCAGAAGTGSTGGGAACTCATGGAATTCACCTGACCAAGTGGGACAAGAGTGTGTCCCTCCAAAAAGGTGGCCAAACCTATAAGGAAAGCTTTAAATTAGATGAAGAAGGGACTGGAGGAATGAAGTCTCTCTTTTTGTAAAAAAAGGTCAGATTCAAGACCATTAGAGGAACCTGGACATACCTAAGTCCATGGGACCTGAAGACATGAACCCCAGGGTCCTGAGGAAATTTGGTAGTTGTAATTGCCAAGCCACTCACCATCATTTTTAAAAATTCATAGCAGTCAGATAAAGTCCCTAGTGACTGGAGAAAAGGGAAACAGAGCACCCACTTTTAAAAAGCATAATAATGCTTTTTAAACCCTGGAAGCTGTTGACCTTTCAGCCTCACCTCAGTGCCCAGTAAGATCATGAAACTGATTGGACATAAGTAAAAAATTTCTTGTGATGTTTACTGTCACAGAGAGGTGGCGAATCCCTAGAAGTCCATCCCAGAATCCATTYKKATGGGGCTTTGAGCAACCTGAACTAATAGAAGATGTTCCCCATGCCTGTCACAGCAGAGTTGGACTAGATATGGTCTTGAAAGGTCCCTTCCAACTGAAAACCATTCTATGATTCTGTGTCTAAAAAAATCAATAATTCTCTAAAGCRGTCKCAGAGACTTCATGGAAKAGATKAATATTATTTTAYCGTAAGRAACAGAGATTAGTTTTTAATTTAGTTTCTTTCGCGGAGCATCGATCTAGACTTCACTGGCTGTAGGATCTGAATGCATGTTCCAGTATTGAATATTTAGTTTGAACACTTTACTGTCTTCTAGTGTTAATGTTTACTGAAGGTCTTGAGGTAATCACTATTTTGATTCCAGTGACAGAAAAACAACTCAAGRTTTAGTTCAAAAGTAATTCCAAAAWGTGCAAGGAAAGAATATCAAGAGTTAAAGTACTCTCTGTAGTTGTTAAAGCGAGTAGCAATGAGGAACAGCTCCACATGGAAGCTGGGATATTTCTGATGAGATGTGTGTAAGAAAAGGACTTTAAATCTCCAGTGACCTTCCTTGAAAAGGCCAGGAAACATCTGTGCATGATGTAATAGTTTGTGAACAGGGAATTTATTTTAAATATATTATTTGGCCTGACAGTGTTACAGGAAACAATTTCCACTGTGTAAATTATTGAAACTGATTATTTTGGGAGATGTTATTTGTACATAATCTGCTAAATTAAGCCAAGGTTGTCTAAATACATAATTCACTTTTCTGGGTTTGGTAACAGCTTCAGATGTRATGGAATTTAATTTATTCCCAGGAAAGTTGGCTAAATGGTTCAGAAACAAAGGTAAAACACAGCCCTTTGGCATAAAATATTTAAATTTAATTTAAATAAATTATTTAAATTTAATTTTAATTTAAGTTTAATTTCATTTTTAATTTATTTAAATTGCAACAAATATTTAGATTATTTAATTGTAACTCACTGTTGATACACAGCCACCTTACTTTTGTTGTCTAGTACTATCCTCTCCTACTCTTACAMTGTCAGGGTGCTGATGCCTGTTTCCTAATTTTTGTTTTTTCCTTCACTTCTCAGGCTGTGCTGAAGATGGTATACGAGGAGAGCCACAAAATACTGGCTTTGTCAGAGCATCCCTTTGGTTTCAGGGAGCTGAAGAACATCCCTCAGACCCGAGCRGCAATGGAGGGCTGGCAGAAGGAGGGATTATCCCTCCTGGATGCTATCCAGTCACTGAAGGATTACCTCAGCAAGGTGGCAGATAGAGGGGACAAGGTATGGCAATCAAATACYCTTTAAAGCAAGGTAACCAGCTTTTATGTACATATAAATGTATATTATATATRTARTAYATAATGTATATATAATACAGTATGAGGCCTGTGTGTGTATATATGTTTAAGTAAGGGACAGGACTCTTTAAACTCTTCTAAAAGTGCTTAAGATACACTCTTATGATATGAAAGCCACGGGGTTACAGGTTGAGAGAGATGCCATTTAAAAAATGTATTTTAACAGGAAGCTTCAGRTGTTGCTGCTGACTGGAGAGGAGAACTTCTGCAAGCAGTACAGAGCGTGTTYGAGAAGGAGAGAAATGTGTTGCAAATTGACTTGAAGTCTCACTTCTCCAATCCTGCATCTGGCGACACAAGTTCATTAGTGGAAAAGCTGGAGTGTATAATGAAACAGCAAGTATGAAAAGCTCTTAAAGTGTTCTGCTCATAAATCACTTCTTTATTCTCTGTTGTTTTTTAAAGGGTTTTTTACAGTTTTATTGCTTCTCTTATTACATCTTGTGTGTTAATGCAGATRGCGTGGGATCAGTAGCTTTTACAGTTTCTGTTGTAGCATTTTTCTTGAGCTTTGTACCTGGTGTTACAAAGCCTGTTGATTATTTTAGCTGGCATCCAGAAAGATTGTGGTAGTGAATAGGAAATACTTGGTAGAATTCTTTCCCTCTATTCCATTTGTGTAGAGCTTCGCAGACCTCTCTTTCAAAGCGTGTGTAGCGAACTAACTGAATCTGGGGTTGTTCTGCCATTAATGTTTAGTTTCTAGCCTGTAGTAATTGTTACAATTGTAACAACTCTAATTGTAACTCTAAAARTAATTGTATCAACTCTAAGACAGGTGAAGTGGAATTTTCCTTTTTTATGTAATGTTAACATTTTGCATTAATGTGGAGCATGAATTTAGTAATTTGAGTGCTTCTGTACAAAACTTGTGCTGCAAGAGYTTCTTTAGTGCTTATCCTTGCAAAAGATATGGAAATGGCCTTGTAGTTTGAATAGGCCTTGGTTTGTTTCAGGAGGAGCAGAGGCAGATGGTTGTGGAGCACCTCTTCTCCTCAGACCGGAATAGCCTGCTCTCAGAAATCCAGGACCTCCGAGCTCAGCTCCGCATGACACATCTCCAGAACCAGGAGAAGCTCCAGCAGCTGCAGGAAACCCTTACAAAGGCTGAAGATCACAGCAACAAACAGGAGCACCAGCTCCGGAGGAAAGGTAGTTCTTACTGTTTTTGTCAGTTCTTTCTGTCTTCTACAGCAGTTCCTTTCTGCCTCAAACGTAAAAGGCAAAAAAAGGATGTCTTGCAAAGAAGCAGATGCTGTACAGTTCCTCAGTTTTATTGAATGCACTCAGCTTGCCTATGATGTTTACAGTTCTTTCTCATATCAGTAGTGAAGACAATTCTGAAAAACAAAGAGAAACTGTAAAATAACCCAAAGCAATAGATCTGAAGTAGTATGTACATGGAGAAAAACAGCAAGGACAGTAAAACACACCTGTTKGACTGCRGGGRATTGTTTRTATGTATGTTTGCTAGTRTAGAATCACAGAATCATTTAGRTTGGATAAGACCTTTAAGACTATGGAGTCCAACCATGAACAGTGTCAAGCCCACTTSTAAACCATGTTCCTGACTAAATAAGCAAGCCTTGATTTTCRCAGCAGGTTCCCTTTACATAATAAWGAAACAWGTGCAAGTGACCTTGGTCAAATAAACATCACTTTTCAAAGCAAAACATTTTTTCCTTGTTTTTGTTTTTACTTCACTATCATTCCGGATTCAGACATTTAAAAGCTTACTAATAGCACATGCACTAGTACAATAGAGGGATGTCTTCTGGAAATCCAGAAATTGCTGATTTTATTTGCATAATACTGTAGACATAGGTAAATTAATTATTTTAAAGTACTTATCGAACAGGAAGCCCCAAATTCAGGGGGAGTTGTTTCTCTTAACTCATTAGCCTGAACAGAGCTGTTGGCAAAACAGGTTTTATATAGTGATTCCTGTAATAAATTCTTGATGTAAGTGGATAAGTCTGCTCAATKAGGTTTAAAATCCATTAGTAACAGGTTGCTTACAGAATATCACAGTGATAGAATCATAATGTTTGTGCATCTTTCTGCTGATTCCTCTCATGTTTGAAAAGAAATGAATTCTCCAGATGAGAACAATTTAATACAGCTGATTATTTCCCCCTAATTTGAATTAGTGTGGTATCATATTGTCAAGGTCTCYGTAATATAAATAACTGTTACAATGTTTTCTTATCTTAGTTGAATTATTGGAATATAAGCTTCAGCAGGAGAAATCTATTGTAAGTGACTTGCACAGCACCCTCTCTGAGGAGCAGAAAAGAGCCTCTGAAACATGTGATCTCCTGAATCAAGAAAAAGCATCCCTGAAATCAGAGCTTTCTGAATGTAAGCAAGAGAATGAAAGGTTGCAGAAATCCCTGGAAGAGATTCAGAGGGAAATAAAACAGTTACGGTGAGAAGCAGATTTACTGATTTATTTGATTTAAACGAAAGAGCTTTATACTAATTGGATCCACAAACGGCTTAGCACTTGGAAACAGAGGGAGGAAAACTAGGGTTTCTCACTTTAAAGGGTTATGTTTCCTAAATTCTGTCATCTTGGGTATGTTCCTTTCTCTTCTTAGTGTATTGCCAGTATTTTTCTTTCCTCTCACAGGACAACAGCCTTGCTCTGCCAGGATAAATAACTTTTCTCTATCTGTTAATTGTTACTAAACAGAGCAATTCTAGCTTGGCTTGCAGGGGGGTAAATGTTTTCAGATGCTAAACAGCTGTGACTTGAAAACTGACCCTCTTTACAAAGAACAGAGACCACCTTAAAGAAGCAAATCAATACAACTCAGAGAAACCAACCCAAAATGTCTTGCTTGTGGTGCTGGTGAAGGATGTTCTGTTCTGAACAYAGAAATGTCTTTTTGGACTTTGCAGTTTTGAATTGGAAAAAAAAGAAAAAGATTTGGCAGCTGTACTTGAAGACTTGCAGGCTGAGCAGCTGAAGGAATCTGAGCTGCAAGATTGGTTTAAGGAACAGCAGCGTCAGCAGAGGAAAGCAGAGGATGAAAAGACAAAGGCTATGGAGGTAACTTCCCAGGAGGAAGATTTAACATAAACCATTTCTTACACCCCCAAAACTAAACTATATTAAAGAATGCCAAACAATCCCACTTAAATTCCCTAAGTAAGGAAATACAATTCTAACTATTTCCATGTAGTCTGGCTTCTCTTGTYGTCTTCCTGGTAGGTGTTTAGGTTTATGAGTGATTTTTGTTGGGATTTTTGTTACTCCTGCATGGTAAGACATGCTGCTACCATCTTCTATCTTTCCTTTTCAGAAATCTGGTCATGCAGGGAGGACAGAGTAGCCAAGGCCAGGAGAAAAGTGCATTGGCCTAGGGGTAGCTGTGAGAGCAGATTAGTTCTGGCATTCACAGATTTTTAATTGAAGCCCCATTATGGAAAGCTGCTGCCTTTTAGCACCTGACCTGGCTTTCTAGGAGATAAAAGATGGTGCTGGCTGGGGGGAYGGCAGGGCAGACCTCCCTATTAGGACAGCAGTGCCAGCTCTGACTATCTGCAGTACCCTGGGACTGCCCCTTCAGTCCCTGCCTTTCCTTCTGAAGAAGGGCTGGCTCCCAGAATGGACTGAGGGATGGATTTTAAAGGGAAAGCGTGTAGATTTASATTRGATATGAGGAAGAAATTCTGTGAGRGTRCTGAGGCCCTGGCACTCAGATTACCCAGATCAGCTGTASCTGTCCTRTTCCTAGAAGTGTTCAAGGCCAGGCTGGACAGGGCTTGGAGCAACCTGGTCTGGTGGAAGGTGTCCCTGCCCATGGAAGRGGGTGGGAATGAGATGTGCTTTGAAAAGATAGGCTGCCAAGTYCTGAAGTTTTACATCTGCTCTTGCTGCATAGATTTTTCTTTTTAAATCAACATTGGTTATTGCTGCTTCAGATACTACTTACTAATGGGATTGAGTGATGTGAAGAGTAGTGATTTCCTAATGAGGATCTTACTAACTGAAGAAGAAATAATGTTCTGGCAAATAGATTAACATGATGATTTTGGGGTTTGTTGCTTGGTGCCAGATTGCTAAGAAGCATTTTTCTGACACTTGTAATTTTAAATTAAACTTTTTAATACCTGAACTATTCTAGTCAAGTCTTGAATATCTTCCTGGATAAAACAGGCGGTTGAAAATTGCTAAATACCAGCCAGCCCCACAAATAAGTGCTTGTGCTGGAATATTAATGCATTCTCCCCCCTTCTGCCCAGGAGCTGCAGGCTGCCCTGGATGTGCAGTCGGTGCAGAATCGCCAGCTGGTCGTGTCCTTGGAGCATGAAAAAACAGTAACAGATAACCTCCGCAAGGAACTGCAGATCGAGCACTCCCGCTGTGAAGCCTTGCTGTCCCAGGAACAGACCAAACTGCAGGAGCTACAGAAAAACTTGGATGCTGAGAAAAATCGTTCATTGGAGCTCCTKGATTCCTTGAATCATGAGCGTGTTTTGACAGAGCAGTTGAGCATGAGAGTGAAGGAAGGTGCTTTCTGTCAGCACAGGGAGTCGCTGCTGGAACAAGCCTTTGTCCGAGAGCTCCAAGTCCAGCTGGAAGAGGAGAGGGCCCGAACGATGGAGCTTGCTGCTGTTATTGACAAAATGCACCAGAAGGCCATCCTGTCCMAAAGGCAGCTGGAGGCTGAGGTACAGATGTGCTGCGAGGAAACCCAGAAGGAGAGGGAGGTCAGTGACAAACTGCGAGGCACCCTGGAGTCTCTTCAGGCACAAAAGCAAGAGGTGATCCATTCCTTGGAGGCCCAGAGGGAGAGAGAGGCCAAGCTGAAAGCTGACTGGGAACAACTGCAGTCGCTCTTCAAACTGCTGAAAGAGGAAGATAAGAACAGGAGAGAGGAGAGGGAGAGAGAGCAGAGACAGCACCAACAGACAGAGCGAGAGAAACAGAAGGACTGGCAGAGAGATCAGGAGAGATTGGTGAGAATACTCTGCCTAAAACTGAAATAGCCACACACTGGGATTTAACCCACTGCATGGTGTTCTTCAATTGGAGTGTTTCCTTCTCTTAAAGCATTCTGAAAAATGCATTAAATTACCTCATATCCTACTTTTCTTAAATGTAGCTGTTTTCAAAGGATTCTATCTGGCTTTATTGTTGACAGAAGTTATCTTTAAATTTTTTGCCTATGCTGGGAATTACTGGTAGTTCACAAGTGGGGATGAATATGGGTTAAACGCAGGATGGAACCAAACTAGGTTTCATGTCATTGCTCTTATTTTGAGCTAGGATCCTAACCATGGCTTATGACAGTATTGATTTCACCCTGGATTTCTCCTTGGATGCAGACAATGCCCACTCCAGTGTCATTAAATGGCTTCCTGGTGGCCCTGGAAAGCAGTGCTCAAAGCCTTCCCCCCAAAGTGTTCTGGCAGTTAAGGAACACCCAGCTGATATGCTAATTAGATGGGATGACACTTAYATAAGTGTGTATGTATAATATGCAATTAATTACTACTTATTCTGTTCAAACAGCAAAACTTGGAACRGCAGCACCAGAGGGATGAACAAAGAATTAAAGAATTGCAGGAAATACTGGCAGTACTAAAAGAAAGAGAAAAAAATCCTCCAACTCCAAACCCTCAGGAGGAACTCTTGTGTACATCAAGAAAAGATGGAAGAGTCATACAGTCTGTGACAAAAGAAACTGAAAAACCCCACTTGCAACAGCAAAAACAACAGCTGGAGAAGATAAGGCAGCAGTTGCTCTTTGTGGCTGTGCACCTGAATGAGTTCATATGTAAAACTCTAGATAAGTGAGTTCAAAAAAGAGCAGTTTGCTTCCCATCCTGCTTCTTAACTTGTGTGGGTCWTGGCTGAGATCCCTGTGCTCTTAATTCTTAAAAATTAACAGAACTTGATAATTTCTCTCTGTACTCATAGTAATTTGTGTGTAAAATATTGCGTAAGTAAAGTCTCAGAACTTAAACATCATGTAGTGGGAAGAAGCAATCAAATGTGTGTAAACATTCTTACAAATCAASCTGATACTGAAAASGTATTTCTGTCCAACAGAACGGTTMRTGATTGGTCTGCATCAAATGATGAAGCTGTAGCCTCTTTACTGCAGACATTAAGGGAACTRAAATCAGATTTAATGTCTCCTCCTACATTTCAGGTAAGGAAAATATTAACRTATTTTAATGTCCAACTCTGTTTTGTTGTATTGCAGAGTCTGCTTCTGACAGCTTTTTTTCCCTAGATATGTAACGTGTCCAAGGATCATAAGCCTTGGGATGTGTTGCTCTAGGTTCTTTATGCATCCAGAGACAGCTGTTTTTCACCAAAACACCAAGTGCTGTTCAAAAGCACCCTAGTGGTTTGCAATTTCAGGAGGATTGTTCTGACCTATGTTTGCAGTATTGCAAGTATTTTACACAAGCCCAGGGATTATCAAAGACCAAGCTCAGGTCTATTGATACAAAATAGATAAAAGTATAGCTTTTAGATTCCATCTGATTCTCCAGGAAACTTTGCAGTTTTATGTCTTTCTCCTGCAATAGAGATCTTCAACCACATTTCAGTCAAAATGTGGGGATTTAAGACTAACAGTTTTGGCTCTTGTTTGATTCAGCCTCTCTCCTCCCTCCCCTGCCTGGTCTCCAGAAGACACACCTTTGAGAAGCAGTTATGACTGTCTGATACATGAAAAGATTTTTGTGTCATCACAAGTGTGATGGTGACAAGCTGCCTTGGCATGCTGTAGCTCTCCCTGTGTCTACCTGCTTACAGAATACAGTTAAGATTTTCCTTCCATCATCTGTGCAGACACATAGGTGGTTGCCAAATGGATAATCTCCAGCCTTGAGGGGGATGCAGCCTCTTCAAGTTCATGGGGTTATTTTGGTTAAGCCTTTCTCTCACAAACCTTTAGAGCTGTCAGCTGTAGACAAAACTCGTAGAGCAGAATTCACTCCTCCAGGGACTGAACACGGAAAAATAAAGGAATTCAAGTTTCCTGACTTAAATTTTGTTTAACAAAAAAAGGAGTTCCATAGAGCACTTTAAAGACACACATCTTTCTAGAGCTTAGGAGCAAAAACTCCACCTTGATAGCTTTTCTTCTGTGGGCAAAACCAGTCCCTCCTCTCTGCCCTCTTTTCAGGCTTTGATTTTCTTTTTTTCCAGAGTCACCTTTTCTTTCACTCTCCTCTGTGAATTTCTGCTTCCTTTAAGGTACTGAACCACATGCTCAGGAGACCAAAGGMATTTACTGCTGTTATCACCTTGAGTTGTGATAAATTGAGAAGTACTGGACAGGGAACTTGGCAGAATGTCAGCTTGGAAATGGTGCCAAATTGGGGCTGTCTGGTCAATCAGCTGCCAAATGATGCAGTCAAGGACTTAGATGTGTCATCTAGAACTCCTTCAGATACTGCAGATTGTACTGAAATAAGTTGCTAGGAGAAACTGGGGTCAGTTGTTTGTACTGGCTTCTCTAATGTATAGATTTCATTTCGAAGGATAAAACATTGAGTACCTTAAAATACCTTTTCATTTTCAATCTGCTGCATCGTGCACTGATGTAACTGTTGACCAATAAATTTGTAGTTGATAGGAAGAGGGTTATGAAGGCAGAACTTCCATGAAGAATTGAAGCTGGAGTTCTGGGTCTTATTCCTACAAGAGATGGCATACAACAAAACTCAATTTCATAGAATCACAGCATGGTTTGGGCTGGAGGAGACCCTCAAGCCCATCTTCTTCCAACCTSTGCCATGGCCAGGGACATCTTCCACCAGACCAGGTTGCTCCAAGCCTTGTCCAACCTGACCTTGGACACKTCCAKGGATGATGCAGCCACAGCTTTTCTGGACAATGGATTCTTGGAACTGAATATGTGATTTTTCAGAATTTACTTCTGTAGATGCTTCACAAATTTTGTTGTATGTACAACTTGGTTTTGCATGTACACAGAYACCTTCACAATTTCTGTGATGTCGAAGAAAGATTATTTGTTTCCATTTCAAAGGGTTTGGGAGGCTGCTATAAAGGATTTCTGCAAGGTTGATCAAAGAAGGAGTAGCCTGATGAACAAAAATTTGTTRCTTCTTCAGAAGGGCTTTTCATCCATTTCCCATTGTGCTGTTTAACACCTGAATGCCATTGCTGATTTTCAGGCTTATTGTTGTTAGGCTTTATTTTGTCTTAAAGTTTGGTTATTACTTGGTTTGAGATGTTTGATTATGGAAGTAATGTGCAAAATCTGTGGTGGCTCACTTCCTTTTGGTTTGTTTTAGATCAGATCTGTCGGTGATGCTGACTCTGTTCAAGAGCTGGAAAGAGAGGCTTGGCAGCGGGAGAGGAACACCCTGCAGAATGCGCTGAAACAGGCGGAATCCCAGCTGGCTAAAGCCAATGCTGAAATTGAAAACAAACCAGTAGCAGAAACCTCCAATCCTAAGGTAAAATGATGGGGATGGCCAGCAAAGGGATCTGTGGAGCTTGGAGAGTCAGCAGTGCCACAGCCAGGAGATGTCATTTCAACCTGACCTGCTGGGATAAAGGGATCTGTCAGATTGTGGCATTTATCTTTCACTTGCTGCTGTAATCTTCAATTGGTATTTTAAAAGGTTGATTTTCTAGAAGAACAGTTTGATATATTATTTTAAATTAGAAACTTTCCCCATATATATGTCATCAGACAAGTTCCTTTGAAACTTTCTCAGTCTTATACAGGAACTTGCACCAAAAGTAATCTGAATCTTTGGAATTTCTTTCTACTCTTAAATGAGGGAGACTCAGATTTCTTATCTRAGTACAAAAATAGAAAATGCTCATTTTTTTTAATCCCTGCTGACTAGTCTTAAACACTTTATATTTTTCTGACACATTGATTATAATCAAGTCTGATAGGCATCTCTTCCACYATGYTTTCTTGCTAATATTTTTTTAAGCRGGTGTTATTTTCTTTATTAAAGAGTAAAACTTGTTTAGCGTTTTGAGCACTACAATTTCACTTGAAAACATTCAGGAGATTTAAAGAAGTCTAACACTCCAAATTTGGGTGGGTTTTAGCAGTGTACATAATTGCTTTGGCAGCCCTTTTGTTCTCAGTCTGCACATTTGACCTGAAGACACCTTGATTGTGGCTAGGTTCTTGCAACAGTAACWGTGAAAAAATCGAAATTTAACAAAAAATTTATTTTCTTTCTGCAGTTGCAAAGATTATATCGGAAGTACATTCGAGCAGAGAGCTTYAGAAAGGCTCTAGTTTATCAGAAGAAATACCTCTTGTTGCTGCTTGGTGGGTTTCAGGACTGTGAGCAAGCAACTCTGTCTCTCATCGCCCGCATGGGGATCTATCCTGCTCCTGCAGACCTGCAGCTCTCTGGAGCACACTCCCGGCCTTTCACCAAGTTCAGGTGTGCAGTCAGAGCCATCATCGCCATCTCAAGGTACAGCCAAAACACTTCCTCTCAAATGTGATGTTTTCTTGGAAACTTACAAAATTGATGGTGCCTGTGGCTTATCCTATATTAATACTAAGCAAAAGCAATCTCCAGAAGTGGTTGAAGCTTGACTTGTTAGCTGAGTTTGAGCTGTACTAAAGATTTATAAAAAATGAAAGAAGAAATTCTTGCCTGTGAGAGTGATGAGKMCCTGGCACAGGCTGCCCAGAGAAGCTRTGGCTGCCCCATCYSTGGAAGAGTCCAAGGCCAGGTTRGATGGTGCTTGGAACAACCTGGTCTAGTGGGAGGTGTCCCTGCCCATGGGAGGGGGATGGAACAAGGTGGGCTTTAAGATCTYTTCCAGCCCAAACCATTCCATGGTTCTATGAAAMAGCYACTTGAGTAATACCCAGCTGCAATATATTTGGGAAGCAGTGCACAGCATTGCAAACTGAAGTCCTTTGGGGCTGACCCATATCTCCTTGTCTCACTGGACAGTCTGTCTTGTATCAGAATGTGATCTGTCAGGGATGGTTGTTTCTGGCATCCCGTAGCATGTTTCATTGCATATGATTCTACCATGCTCTGTCACAATCAAATAGGTTTTGTTAGCTGTACATGGGACAAATGTCATCTCCTAATGGCTTTAAGCCCATTTAATGAAAAAAAAAAAAGCAGTTTTAAATGTAATGGACAGTTATTCCTGAGAATTTCCTTGTCTGGTAAAAATGATTACTAGCAAGTTTCTCTCAGGAGATGACAGAGTGTTTGACATGAATACCATAAGAACAGCAAAGGCTGCAGGATAGTGACCTCCAAACTCCTCCTCTCAGGTAGGAAGAACTCTCTGGAGATTAGGAACAGAGTGGAGGAGCAAAGCCAAAACAAGCAAGTCTTTTCAGCAGTTCAATGATGCAGGGTGAAATGGGATAAACCAGCATTCCAAAGACTGATGTTGAAGAWTTCTCCCTTCATTACCACAATTGTTACTTCTGTTGCTTAATATGTTCTATACCAACAAATAATATTAAAATTTAATGTATTTTTGCTTATTTTTAATGCTTGTACAAATTTGTTTTCTTACCAAGGTTAAAGTTTTTGGTGAAGAAGTGGAACAAAGTTGGCAGAAAGAGCGCACAGGGTGAAAGCATTTCTCACGGTATTGGAGGTAACACAGGTACATGTTTGGACAAGTATATTGTTTTCTTCATCATTTCTCTTCAGTGATGTGTTTCACTTAAAAACAAAATCAAAGTGGGAAAATCTGTTGATTTTGCCACTGTCCAATTAGAGTAGATGGATAAATGGTCTGATACAAGTCAGTAAGGACTTGAGCTACTCGAAGAACACTTGCATGTTCCTTTGAGTTACTTAGGAGTGCCTTTGTAAGAACAACATTCCAACAAACATCTTAATGCAGCACCCAACATTGTGGAACTGTTCCCCTTAATGTAATATTCGATTTCTTGTGCTTTTTCAAAGCTAAACAAAGTTCAGATTAAATAGAGCATTTTTCATTACCTGGTACTATGTAATTTTCACTGTTTTGAAGTTGCTGGGAATACTTAWWAAAAAAAARGCACCAGTTTTACACATAAGCCCACTGTGGTGTGATCGCTAAGAAACTTGAATCCTCAAATGCTCAACTTTTTACMTTGCTACAAAATAGAATCACAATTCTTTAAAATATGGTTAAAACAAAACAAAAAAAAAAACCTCAAACCCAAAAAGCAGTTAGCTGTAGAAAGTGTATTTACCTGCATTTAAAATGAAACTTAATCGTCTGCTGTCATTTTCATGGGTTTAGTGGATGTTGTCTCGGTTTGAGACAATGTTTTCAGAGAGAAATGTTACGGAATAAATGCTTCCTCTGAAGTGAAAAGTTTGATAGTTTTTTTCCCACCAATATGAAACAGATGTTTGGGCGAATGTGAAGAGAAAAATAGTTTATTAACAAAACAAGGTGCCCACAGGACACAGATAAAAAAAATTAGTCACTGTTAGATATTTAAAAGTCCAGGAAGCATGCTGCCCCCTCCCCCCACAGCCACTCCACACATGGTGCAGAGAAAGATGGCAAGGCTTTTGTCCCAGGGAAAAAAAAAAGTCCACCTGTCTGTTCGGGCTACAAAGGGAACCTGGTGGTAGTCCTCTCCTTACTGTGGATGAAGCAGAGGGCTCAGTGTGCTTTTCTGTCACCAGCTTGGAGTCAGGGACAAGACGGAGCAGTGCCTGTGGCTTTTCCCCGGCAGCCCCCATCTGATCAACACTTGCCTCCCGGTTCTCAAACTGAAAGCCCTGCTGAATTGCTCCAGAAGAAACTCACAGGAGTCACAGAAGGGGTGGCAGTCCAGGGAGAGCTGTTTGCCCAAGCTAACAAGCCCAAGCTAGCTAAGCAGCAACAATATAACTCTCCTGCATGCAGTGAGGTGAGCTCTCAAAGCACCCAGATGAGCTCCCAACTGCCTGCTGTAGCTCTGGCTTTGAACTGCCTGCTTTGCCTTCCCAGCTGCCCCTGCCCCTTCTTCCAGGTCGCATTTAAAGGCTCAAGGACATTTTGGGCATACAAGCAGACGGACGGAATATAGGAATAGTGTTATCATAAAATCCACCCAAGACAGATGTGTTTATGATAGCCTGTTCTGAATGGCTCCTAGTGCGTATTTTTTTAACCCTTCTTTTTTTCTACAGCTTCTGGTGCTAGAACAGAAGTTCTGAAAGAGCAGCAGCCCCCAGCTGTGCCCATCAGTTCTCCCCCCACCCGGGACAGGGACACGGGGCTGTGCCACAGARCCAGCTGTGCTGCAAGGTTCATGAGCCTCTCCCCACGATCCTCCTCCCGCTCACACAACAGGTCAGTCTGCARAGGCAGGAGAAGCTTCAAATTATTGTTGTTTTTTTAACATTGTTGAGTGGTTTGGGGGACAGACTGTGCTTGTCACAACCTTCAGGTAGTCTTCTGGTTTGCATGGAATTKAGCAAAATGTTTTGGAGAGTTTGAGAGCTGCAAGCACTTCCAAAAGACTTAATTCTACCCCACCCTATCCCTCTATCATGGGATGTCTGAGTCTGACAGCCCTGCTAAGAAAAGTCACCTGTGTGATATGGAACAGGATATTAATGACAGCAGCCCTGACTGGTGCTCAGTGTGACTGGGTGAGTGACTGACTCAGGTCTGATGGGGAGCCAAGACAGGCTAGATAATACCTGTTGCTGCTCTTGGTGGAAGCTCTACAGATGGTAGGGGGGGTGGTGGTGGTGGTTCCAGTTTCCTTTGCCCAGAATTCCTGCCTATATGAATGTAACTACTGGGTATCTTTGAAACAATTGCATGAGAAGGAGAAAAACATTTCTTTTCTTTTTAAGATTGCATCCGTCCCCAAGTTCAGCTCCAGAAAAGTCCGTTGTGCCACTTCAGGATCCTGAACAGTCACTCACAGAATATATCCATCGCCTGGAGGTGATCCAGCAAAGGCTGGGAGGGGTGCAGCCAGGTAAGAACCACCTGCTTACCCCTCATAGCTCCTGCAAGCCTGGCCTGCTTTTTGCAAGGTTCTTTGTACACATTCCCAATAAAGAGTATCATTTTAAGGAATAATCATCATTACTGGGGGGTAACAACTAAGTCTCTGAAAGGAAAACTTTCTGAATCACATCTAAAACTAGTCCAAGTGTGGCATTTCTCTGAATTCATCCTGAAAGTCGTGAGTGATAAGGCTGTATAATTTCATGTGCTTTTTGCTGCCCTCCTGTTCCCAAGAAGTCTAAGTAAGCAAGTGTTGCAATTTAAATGAAGCTGTGTTAATTTTCTTTAAAGTCAAACAGAGCTGTTTTAATGGCTGAGCAGGGCTTTCTCTGCAGCACAGACTGTAATACTTCTTTTATTTACAACTTCCTTATGTTCTTAACAGATTCTAAAAGAATATTTGGAGGCTGCTAAATACAGCCATCTAGTTCTAAAATTGATCAAAGAGCACACAAAGGATTCTAGTGGCACTTAGCTTTGCTATTTGAAACAGTTCCACCTAATTTTTAGACCAAATTACTTAGTTTATTTCAGTCTAGTCACCTCTTACTACATGTTGGTTATAGCACAGAAACACCTTGTTCTAAGGAGGAACTCACAAACTGTCATCACATCATCCTGAAATCCTGAAGGGTTTGGGAACTTTGAGAATGCTCTCAGCAGGACTTTACCTAGAAACTTCATTACCATGACTTCGTGTGTTTCTTTGTTTTGGTTTATTTTTCCCAAATATTGCAGTTATAAGGCTAATACAGGTAGATAAACAGATTTTAGACTTGAAACCTGATAGCCTTATTGAAGTAACACATTTTGCTTCACTCTAAGTATGGAATAAATACTTAATGGCTGGGACACCATGAACAGCACTTCTGTGAAAAGTGCATATAATTCCTGTCATTTCCATGTTACCGCAGTGATAATGTCAGGCATTACAGAACGATGCTGCAAGCTTTAGAACAGTGCTGTCAGCCAAATGATTTCCAAGTTCYTAATGAACTTTAGGACATCTACTCAGTGGCAAGACCTTGCCCAGCAACAGAATCATCATAGGAATGGCAGAATCGAACTGTCACTGGGGGCAAAGAAGGCCTATGATGGAGCACTGGTCCCAGGGTATGAAGGTTTGCTTTGGCAGATRTTTAGGCTTTCAAATCCTGTTTTGGATTGCTCCTAGGTGGCTTGTGAAAATTGGAATTGCTTTCAGTGTAGCTCATATGAAGCGCTTTGAGGAAATAACATGCTGYTAATTGTGCACTGTTGCTTCATAACACAAGCAGTTTTTTAATATTGGTTTGTGTTTTTTCAAATTTAGGGCAGGTGCCAGGTTCACCTCGTCAGAGAAACATGAAAAAGTGATGGGAATGCCTACAAAATCTGTCCTGCAAGTTCCTGCTTCCTTCTGAGTTGGTCCACACTCAACAGAGGCACTTGCAATCTCCCGTGCAGCTGAAAAAAGGGCAGTGCTTTTACAGCAGATTTTTATATGACTCTTTTTATTATATTTTAGTACTTTAAGAGGGACTTTTCACTAAGAGCAATGTTTTACATTCTCATGTGACATTAAYAGCTCAAGTGTGACTGCATCGCTGTATTGTAAGCTGCAAAGTCTCTGTGGTGTTTATTTTTCTATAGTGTATAGGTGGATTCCTTGTAAAAAAAATTATTAAAATGGCATTTTATTAGTGAATTCTTACACTGTGTGGTTGGTTGTTTTCACCTTACCTATTTATTTCTTTTGCTGTTCCTAAAATTGTTTGGGTTTTAATATTTCTGTAGGATCATTCTAGTTAAAGGAATAGTTCTAATACTCCCACAAGTACCAAAGATACCTGTAGCCTTCTGTGCATTTAGGGTGCATTTGKGCACTTCTGTGCACAAATTTGTKCACTTCTGTGCATTTGATCTTCTGYTTTTCAGTACYCRAGTCCTCCCTCAGTCTATCCTATTTACTCTGAGCACTTTTAGCTTTATTTTTCTAGCTCAGAAGGCCCATAACTTTTATTTAACTCTATGCATTTTTGGCAAAATGTACCAAATGAAACCTGTGAATTCTGTCTACATCTAATGTAAGTGATCCTGATTCTGTGTGGTATCTTGTGCTATAGCTACTTCAGGGGGGCAGTTCCAAAGGGTATGAAGCTGCTGGTCAAAGAAGAGGAAAGAGGTCTTGTGGTAGTACATTCCTTTCCAGTCACAGTGTCTCAATGCAAAAATGAATAAGACTTCTTTCTGTGGTATTTCTATGTTTCTTTAGAAAAGGCATAGGAAGAATTATAATACCAAAATATTTTAAACCTCTGGTAATACAAAATCTCCACCTTTGAAGCAGATGTAACGTTTAACTTAAGAGCATGAGAAGAATGTCTTCTGGAGGCAGATTGGTCTGCTGCAGCCTATTAAAAGATCTTTCTCTGCTGGGTATTGAGAATTATATATTGACATTCATCTGAAATTTTTTTATTACTTATTTAAATAAGTTTACCAAAAAAAAGCAGTTATCTGTCAGGTGGATCACCATTTGGTTCTTAGGAAAAAAATGTGGTAGAGAGAGATCCTGGCACATGCACAGATTTATTACCTTCTGACAGCTATAGGAGAACCCTTGAAATGATTTGACAGAAATTTAAGAGAGCTGTGAACAAACAATACCTGATTTGGTGTAAAAGYTTGGCAGAAGTAACTTAACTTGTCCAGAGTTCCAAACCAATTTGAATTAAGTTTAAGCTGGCTCAGTCAGTGCATCATATTTCTTTTAAAAATCAGATTCTGAGAGTGCTAACACTGGATGCAGCATTGTCAGACTGTACACACTGAATGGTGCTGGTACCTTTTTTGCTACTTTGTTGGGAACAATGCATTTCTAGAGCAGAGTTTAGAACTAGCACTAAATCCAATCTGTAATAGCACACTCACAGCTGGATGTTCCATGTTGAGTGTGAGCAGGAGGACTGTGAGACCTGAGGGCCTCAGCATTAGCCAATCAGTACTGACATTAAAAATCCAAATTAATTCCTACTTTTAAAACCTGGCATTTTTCAGTGGATAATTAACACTACCTTTTAAAGGACAATTGGCACATCATAGGGATCAGTTCYGTTTCAAGGRAATTTGGCCTTGCATTGGCACATTTTTAAATCAATCTCCAAGTGCTTTTTTATATCTCAGAATATGCAGGGCTTTGCATTCAGAGGAACTTTTCTGTGGCATTCAGTGCTTCCCTGCCTCACCTCTTCCCTACACACCTCTCCAAGAGTCTCCTTGGCCAGTCAGTGTCCAGGAGCACAGGCAGATCATGGGTGTAAGGGGAAGATGGTACAGCCTCCTATTCAGGAAATAAGTCAGCAGAGAAGGAATTCAGCCCAGTAGAATCTGAGCTACACGTAACATGTTGCCTGCGGCTACGTTCCCGTCCGCTCCCCGATACCCACGGCCAGTGGGAGCAGAAATGTTTCTGCCCAGTGTAAGGGGTGAACTTTTAAGCAGCAGSGTTTTCCCAGTGCTGGTGTGATGTGTCTGTGTCCTCAGAAGGGCAGTAACACACTCCTGAGATGTGTTGATCTCAGTAATGTGAGYAGAGAAATTGGAAACCCSAACATTAACCCARTCACCCCAAACARGTCTTTWGYACAGAAGCAGTTGACARCAGAAAAYTACTTCCCAGATTTCCGTGTTYTCTAGTACCRGGGAGGCTGTTTCTGGCAGAGGAGTTCTGGTGGTCAGGAGCACTGCARGGTCCTGGATTTGCCTATGCCCGACTCGCTGGGAGGCTGCAGAAATGCTGTAACATCAGGCCGTGATCTCCTGCCACACACTCACCCTGGAACCTGGAGTTCAACAGGGAAAACACAGCCTCCAACCCAAATGCTTCCTGCTCGTCTCTAGTGTYCTTTGAGAGGTGGTTGGCTTTAGAAAAGACAYTCCTAATAAWTWTTTTTTTTTTTTWATTATGCAGTCCCAGGCACCACTTTACATCCAGGGGAATTCTGTGCCATGAATGCCCTATCCTGGAACGCTCGGTGGGCTCTGAGGGCTCCGGCTCGGTCACAGTTCCTATTTTCAGCTGGGAGGAAGAAGTGGGGAGGGAAAGGGCAGTTGCGGTATTTTCAGGAAAGGGGCCGCAGCACACCAGGTGCGACAGCAAGGGGAGGGGTGGGAAAAGGGCAG
>NW_026623252.1:1047037-1134163 GCF_030028575.1 Malurus melanocephalus
GAGCTGGAGCTGGAGCTGTCGGAGGGTGAGCGGGGCCGGGCGCGGGGCCGGGCGGGCTGTGGGGCCGGGCACGGCCGGCGGGAAGGCCGCGGGTGGCTGCTGCAGGCGGCCGGGGCGCGGTGCCGCCGAGGGGGCTGAGGGCGGCGGCTTCGTCCCTCGGCGGGTCCGGACTCCGCTCCCGAGCCCTCGGCCGGGAGCCGGGAGCGGGCGGCGGCTCAGGGCTCGGCCGGGCCTGCCTCGTCCCCCGCTATCCCCGCGGCTGCACCSACCGCCCGCGGCCCCTGCCGCGGTGGGGGCCCCTCAGGAGCGCTTCCAAATGGCCAGTTAGTGTGCAGCTGGATACTCTGAAAAGACAATTTTATTTTAGTTTTAATAGCTGTTCCTAACTCTAGCTAAAACCTTAAGCCTCTCCCTCTGTATCTCTCGTTCATTTCCAACTTTTTTAATGCYTCRCTGTATATACAGGYAGGAATATGGTGATGTTTTCTCCATTTTTRTAGAATCMCAGAATGATTTGGTTTGMAATCGTAAAGCTCATCCATTTCCACTCCCTGCCATAGACAGGGACACCTTCAATTAGACCAGATTATTCCAAGCCCCRTCCWACCTGGCCTTGAAYGCTTCCAGGGATRGGGCAGCCACRGCTTCTTTGGTTRACATGTGCCAGGGCCTCTSCACCCTCAGAGCCAAGAATTTCTTCCCWATAGCCCATGTAACCTTGTGCTYTGTCAGTGGGAAGCCATTATCTCTTGTCCTGTCACTCCAGGCCYTTGCCAAATTCCCTCTCCAGCTCTCTTGGASCTCCTTCAGGCATTGRARGGGKYYYWARGKYYYYTKGGRRSYKTCTCTTCTCCTGTCTGAACMCTCCCAGCTCTCCTTGCCTGGCTCCAGAGCAGAGGGGCTCYRGCCCTGTGCATTAATGAGCCCAGARGTGGCAATATGCARTGCCARGCAAATGGTCASTGTGACCATTTGATGATTTTCTGCCWCCAAAAGGAGAYATCCCTTTCACCTCCAGGTGAGTGTTTGGTGATAACAGCCCTTGTGTGATCCCTGTGGGTGTTAGTCGTGGTATCTTTGTTGGAAAGCCGGGGAAGGATTTTTTGCATAGTGATTCTCTGGCGTGGCCTGTTGTGCAGACAGGCAGGTGTAGGCACTTGGTGTAGGAGAGCATGCCGGGGTGGAGGTGACCGAGACAGCATTTTTTGGGAGCAGTTGCTCATTGCATTTTCCCTAGTTACATTCTCAAGCTGCACCCTGGAACAGAAGAGCTAGAAACCTGTTAATACCATCTGTGGTTTTGGGATTAGGAACATTCAGTGTGCTCCTCAGATGTTGCAGTTTTCAGATCAGCAGGTTCAGATGGGCAAAACTGGGGCTATTTTGCCTCAATGTGYTGCCTGATTCAGGTCATGGTTTCTGAAGTTATTCACGGGTCTGCTGTCTTCACCTCAGGTGTGGAAGCTTTGGTGCAGAGGCAGGGGAGAAGTGTAGGATGGGTGACAGTTGTCCAAGTGTAACGTGTCACTGCATGTCCTGCTGGCACAGTCAGAAGCAGTACCTGGCATGCACTGTTGCTTGTTCGAGACGAGTTCCTGCGCGTGAGCTGAGWCSGTGGCTATGCTGGGTACAGTGGCTYTTCCTGTGTGYCTGCTGACACATGCAGGGATATCCTGGGTCTGGCTCCTCYGCTGTGTAGCTCCTGATTGTTTGTTTGTTTAACTGGTGAAATACTTTTTATAGATGGGTCTGCAGTATGTTAAACCTTTGAGACACCTTAAGTRATTGCACACAGTCCTAGTGCTGTGAGTCTTATGTGGTATGTGTATGGCTGTGTAGCTGCTGGATTAATGAAGTGATTGGATGAAGTGGTGAGTTTGAATTTCTTGACCACTCTGAAGACTTTGTTTACRAGCTTAGATGTGACTCCTTTTCTGTCTTTCCTTAACTTGAAAACTTTGGAAGTAGTAACATCTTGTAATCTATTACATGCTCAGTATCCTGCCACTGCTTGATGTTTGTGTGGGCAGCTTTTAATGGACCCCTCCATCATTAATGCCCAGAACTTGCTTACTTGGAGAGGAAGGAATAGCAATCTAAGATTTCTTATGTTGAATATGCCTCAAGTTAGAGAAGGTCAGTACTTGGGCGGATGTTCCCRTCATCTGAGAGGAAGTGTGAAGGGAGAAGGAGAAAAGGAGAAACGTGAGAGCAAGTTCCTTTCTACTTTGTCTGTGTACTCTGTTAATTTAAATATTGTGTGTGTTGTGATGAGGCAGGAATAATGTCTGTTCCTTTTCATTACATTATTTTCACCTGTAAAAAATAAGTCAGGAAGATGATTAATTGCCTCCTTGAGTTTTGCTTCAGATAATCGTAGCAAAATTTGGGTAAAATATTTGTGTTTAAATGTAGAGGAGAATGGAGACATGACTACACTGGTACTTTCTAAAGGCAACTCAAAATCCTAAGTAGAGCATTAAGCTTAGAAGCATTTCGGATGGGGATGGAATGCCAGTTCATGCCACAATTCCAGTCATGTTCACTGTTATGAATCCTTCAGCTTTACAAGATCTTAATCTCTTACTTGACATTGTTTGTATTCTTCATGTACTAGAAAAATAATAGTTGGGGATAAAAAGTGACCCTAGTATGATACTGCTGTGTTGCTTTCTTATAGCAACACTGATTTCTTTCTTGTTGAAAAAAAAATCAGTGAAACTTGTAAAGAAAACTAAGAGATCTGCCACAACTTTTGGGGGAGATAGGGACAATTTTGAGACCATGCTGGGCACCTAAGCTGAGTTTCGTCTGATGGATCTGTGGACTAAGCTTGCTTACCTTAAGACTCTAAGATGCTGCCGCTTTCTGATGTAATGGAAAGATGCAGAGTTCCCTAATCAGCCTCTCAGGATCTGTGTCAAAGTATGATGAGGATGCTCTGAAGCTCCAGTACTTCAGGTTGTTTATAAGTAACTATTAAACACTGGTGGTTTGGGTTTTGGTTGGTTTTTTGTTTATTTGTTTTGGGGGGTTCACGGTTTTTTTTTTCTTTTTTTCTTCTGTGCTTTGGAAGAGAACCAAGGTTATAAACAGTTCTGAAAAAAAAAAAAATTCTAATCTATGGTGGAGATTGTGTAGGAAAAGCATCAATGTGCATTTTAAAGCACTGTACCTTTCAATGGTGTATATTTGTGTATATTTTTATGTACCTAAATGTACTTGTACACCACTTTGGAATGGGGTCATTTTTTGCTTCTTCCAGGTCATCTGTGCAGGAAGATGCTCATTTCTTCCTTGCTCATCTATGGACAGGATATGTAGGAGTAGAAGTAGTCAAAGATAAAACAATGTAGTGTGTTCATGTAGCAACAAGAACCTGGTATCAGCTTGTGTTTGCTTTGTCTTCTAGGACTGGTGGTGGTGGCAGTGCCCTCAGCCAACAGTTCATGGACTCAAAAACATATGACTATGTTTGTTTCTTTTCTTGGAAATTTTTGTTGCTTGTTGCTGTCTGGATTCAGTGAGTCTGGGTCATTTGGATGCACACCACAGGATTTGTGTTCAGGGAAAATTGGATAAAAGCTGTGGGAAGAAAATTATGGTTGAGGTGGTGTCTGACTGGCGTGTCAATGGTACAACACTTGTTTTTGTCTGAATTTCTGCAACTTGGAATGTTTTGTAAATGGATTTGGGTTTTCTTCTATTTGCCAGGGATTTGTAGGTTGGTCTTACTTTGGACTTGGCGATCTTGGAGGTCTTTTCTAATCTTAATGATTCTRTGAAATAAGCTGAAGTTCTAAACAGAGATTACCTAGAGTAAAGAGGCTGAAGAGATTTTTTTTTTTGCTAGTTTAAATCTATTCCTTTATTCCACCAATTGGGGAGTAATTACTCCACCAGATGGGGAACACTGTTCTCAATGGCTTCTATTAAATAGTCTGCAGGATTAGTTATGAAATAAAAAARTATTTCATGTAGCATACCATCTTAATTGTAACTTCAGTTCTTTGTAACTCTGATTTGAGGGGGAGTATTTTCCAGTTCCTGCCACATTGCTCATGGGTTTCTTCTGAGCCTRGCTGAACTTTAGTGGCAAAGGATGCAGTTTACATGGAGTGGTCRGTGTGCTGGTTGCTCTGCTTCCCCTTCAGATGTTTACATCTGCCTGGACTGAAAGCTGACTCTCGTGTGATTTTTATCCCTATTTTTATATGCTGTTTAAGAAAGGAAGAAGTTGTGTGTGYGACAAGGAAGCTTTCTCTAGGGTTTTATTGTTTTAGGGAGTTTTTTTGCAAGTTTTGGGCATGTTTTGGGGTACTGCAGATAACTCCTGAGTGGAAGAAGATACCAGCTATGAAGTATTTCCTGAAAAAAGTAAAGGTATTTAATGTCTGACTACTTCTGTCCTCCTTGGCCACTGCAATACTTCAGCAAATACCTTTTGTTGGGCTTTTTAAAAAATAAATTGATAAAAGGATACTTTTTTTTGGTCAGAATGCCTGTCTACCTAGAGGTAGTGGTCAGAGCTGAAAAGTTTTAGGTGCTTTTGTTACAATACCAACAGTATTGATGTGGTATTAAATTTCTGTATGTGAAATCAGATGGGGAAGAGACACCCACACAGACCTGCATCCATTTTTTTGTGATAAAGTGTGGTATTTGAGAGTTGAGTTTTTTCTGGTCTTAAAATGGTCATTTTATATTATGGAAGTCTTGGAAATACTTGGAAAGAAATACAATCTGAGGCTGTCAGTGGGAAGAACTGTTGTGACTGGGGAGACAGATGGCACTCTGTGAAACTTGACCTACAGCATCTTTCTTGCTTAATTTCTGGGCYCTCCAACAGAAACTGTTAATTGTGTGATAGTACCTGGGACTTGCCAAATGCCCAAGGGGACTGAGTAAGTCYCCAGTGCTTGTTCTCACATGTTAACACCCAGCACAGGTCTCAGCACCTGGCTGACAYCCTTCAGGCTGTCTCATGTCCTTCKGTCCAGTTTGTGACTGAAATAGTCRTGCTGTGTTCGAAGGGAAGCAGGGGTTTGATGTGTTGATTGGTTTATTTGTTATAAAACAGTCTGTGGCTTGGAGTAGTTACCATTGCACAGTTCACGGTTACTGTATACAAGGGATCCATTTTTCCAGGTGAAAACCCTGTTCCTCACAAAAGGAGCAGATTGTCACTGCTTATTTGCCTGTGCGAAAGTGCTACAGCAGAGGTTTTATCAAAACCTTGCTATGTCCTCAGTAGTATTAATTCATAAATGAGAGATTTAAGAGAGATGGCAGTTGACAGGTGCTGGCAGGTGTTAAGAGTTCAAAGTCCTCTGAATCTTTCTATGTTGGGAGAATAAAATAAATGAACCCGTTTTCTTTTTCTTGCCATATCTCATGTGCTGAATGATCAGAGGAGATGTTTTTTATTCTCCACTCTATTTTGGAAGGTAACAAGAGGCTGGTTAAGGGGCTCTTGTTGAGTTGATCTGAAATATTAGCAACCATGTTAGAAAGGATTGTTGTAGCAGTAGAACAGTATGATTGGCAGTGGTTTTCATCTGCAACACACCTTCTTTTCTGCACTTGTTCCCGTTCCCCCATCATAGTCATTTTCCATCATTGTAATTCTGCTACCCCTCCCTCCCCTTTTTTTTCTTTCCTGCCTTCTGGAACATAGGAGTATTAGAAAGGTATCTCTTCGTAGCTGAGAGTACCCTGACACTTTTCACCTTTAGCTGTTTCTAATGAAACAATTTTGTGAGCCGTGGGGACCTGCAGAAGGACATCCAGTCTATTTTGTTGGCTCTGGCTTCCAGCTTAATAGTGGTCCCCGATGCATTTAGAGGCTTACAGAAAAAAGCACTAAATGTACTATCCTGTTACCTTTGTCTCTGTGAGGAAACAGAAGATTCTGAACCAGGAAAACTGGGAGTGCTAGGTCATCAACTTCCTTTCCAATCAAAGCAGAATTTCACACTCAACCAGTTAGGTGGTTGGGGCTTTTTTTGGTTGTGTTCTGGCTTTCTGCTATAGTTAACSAGTGTGAATAGAAATCTTGTTATTCTTTTATATGTTTCTTTGACAAGGGAGGTTAAAACCTGGTAAGGAAGAAGTTGATGGCAACCTTTATGTTAAGAAAATTAAAGGAAATACATTTTCTTCCAGGTCTTCTTGTGCAAAAATAAGCTTCCCTTAAAATTATAAATTCACWTTTTTGAAGTAAATAGACTTTTATAAAATTTTAATATCTAAAAAAATAAATTAATTTTAATTTATTTTTAAATTAATTTAATAAAATTGAATGCTCTCCTGTGTTCTACCTCCCTATCCTTCCCCTAAACCTAAATTAAGGTCTGCCAATCTTGAAATAATGAAGTGACTTTCTTTTCCATTTGCTTGTTAAAATGCTGTTGAGGTTTTTTTCTTTGGGTTAGTTAGGTTTTTTTGAAAGGGATAAATATTCTTCTGAAATGTGATTTCATTGAGGAAGGGCTRTGGCATCTCTTGGACTAAAGAAGGTGCCTGCTTGATGACTTTTCGTACAGCTGAGTTACAGATGTATCACCCAGTTCTGTTACTTACCCAGTTCTGAAAAACAGGCTTTAATATACCTGTATGCAAATAGAGAGGCAAAACATGTCAGTCTCTCTGATTACAAGACAGTCATTTGGTTATTAAGAATCCTTGTATTTACCTTGGAATAAGTATCAAGGTATTTGACAGTTTCTTGGCACAAGRTTTGTAGCTCTCGAGGAAACATTAGCTCGGTGCATTCGGCTGGGTTTTCTTGAAGTGATGATTGCAGATTCAAAGATTATAGAATCATTTAGRCTGGARAAGACCTCTGAGTTCATGGAATCTGTTACCCCACCATGATGTGCAGTAAAATTGAGTGTATGGTTTTCCTGTGCAGAGGTCAAATAAAGTAGTTCTTCAATGCAGAATTCAGGGGATCAAATTGAAATGTGTGACTGAATCATTAGAGCCTCCAAATCATCTTCATATCCTTTTCTCACTTTCTCACTGTTTTTTTACAGCCTTTCTTCTTTCTCAGGCTGTTGTTTCCCCAGCAGTGCTCAACAGGACACAAAGATGTTAAACTTGGGTTTTTGTTGTTGTTTTCCTCTGTGGAAGCTTGTGCCTTGTGGAGGATGTCTGCAATTTAAAATTCAGTGAAGAAAGAAGCAGCTCTTAATCTTTTRTTTCTATTGTTGCCTTTTAAAGGTCAAGACATTTCTATTTGATTATCTCTGTGTACATGCCTTTAAGAACTTRAAGAGAATTGGTAGATCCAGTTGGGCCTCATCCCTCAACTAGCATGGAGTTTTTGTTCAGTGTTCTTCTGAATGCCAGTGATGTCTGACAAAAATATGCCTCTTGTAGGATTTTCTATTTATGAACACTGAAAGTACACTAATAGCTGATGTGATATGATGAAGATAGATGCAAATCATCTTTTTTTCTGGGTTTTTGTTATAATTCACTGTGGCTCAATTTTCTTTTTTTCAAGTTTTTTGAATTTTTCCTTTTGCTGCTTATAGCCAGATGGCCTCAGARATGGATTGGGTTGAGGGCAGAAAGATGAAAGAGGGTGCCAATACTTCAGCTTAGCTGCAGCATGAATCCATACCCAAAATAAATTTTTCCAGTGTCTGTCTGTATCCGTACGGCTGTTCCTTCAATCTGTCATGGATCCAGCCTCAATGAAACATTGGACTTGCTGATTGTAGCAGCATTTTGTCCTAGAACTTGAAATATGAAAGTTCCTATAAATCATAGTCAATATGTTTGTGTCCCACAGATCTGGGATTCATCAGACGCAAGGAAAATACCAGCCAAGTCAGCATTTTATCAAACAGTGTTTGAAAAGTTATTTGCTTATGGAGAAATGAAAACCTGTATTTGGAGGTGGTTYGGATATAACTGGAGGGCCTTCAGCTCTATCTGTACCAGCTGCCTGTTTATCAAGGCAGAATTCTGTCAAAGTCCCACATTATGAGATTTCTGCCTTACGTTTTAAGGGGTAGGAAATGTTAAGAAAGTGCCAGAATGTGTGGTTGCAAAGAAAGCATGTCAGACAGGCCATGCTGTGGAAGCACACGGGTTGGCACAGTTAGGAAAAGGCACTGTGACCATTGGGACAAAACGTTTGCTGGCAATTGTGTGTTGTCTAAAAAAATCACTGAAATTTCTCATTTCCAATGAGAACTCATTTCAAACTTCAGCTTGCAAAGAATATTCACTGTTTTCAGAGATGGCACCTCAGTGAAGATTTTTCCCTTCATTTTCTTACAGAAACAGTATTTGACGAAAGCAAATTTAGGTTTGAGCATCTTGTCTAAATTTTTTGCTTCAGCTTTCATTTGCTAAGGAACAATCACTAAGAAGCTTAAATATTCATAAACCAGCTAGCTGAGGTTGTGTAGTACATGTTGTGGGAATCAAAATGGTTGTACTGGGATGCTCATTCTTGCTCTTTGCCTTTTTTCTACTACCCTTGGGTTAGATGTACGTGTAGTAAAATGTATAACCTTGAAACTGCTTAACAATCAAGCAGATGATCCCAGAGTAACTCCTGGCAGGAGCTAGAGYTCTTTCCCCCTTCCCCCAACCACCTTGGTCAAGTGAAAACGTTAAAAGCTTCACTCTGGAGGTTCTCCCAGTTGGAYTCTGCATAGTGTCAGTTGACTTCTGGGCTACGCATAACTGTACACATGAACACCAGTGAAGTCAGGATTAGTTTGTCTTCTGTGGGTTTGTGTATTGTATTTTCGCCATGTGTTTGTCTGCCTTTAGCAGTTTGGGAAACTGAGAAATAATCTATTCTGTGGTGGTCAGATCCAGAACCGTGGCTGGATGTGTCAGTTTGAGCAACAGTGCAGGAGTCAGGGCGATGGACGTTGTTGTCCCTGTACTCACTTTCCATCTACAGCCTTCTTGTTAGAGASGGTTTGGGTTACTTTCATGAATAATTCAATCAACCAGGCTGTTTAAAAGCATTACTTATAGTAATCAAGCAGTGTGATCATGCTACAGATGAAGGAATGTGTTAAGGAAATGGGTATTTTTAAACAGGAAACTTTGTTCTGATGAACTTAGTGGAACAAATTATGTCTGTGATTCTAGACTTTTCACGGTTGTAAAGCCAGTATTAGATATATCAGCAACTATTGCCTAAATAAATGCAGTCGGTATTTTTCTTCTGGTTTGGGCTTTAGCAGATATTGAAGTGCTCTGATTTGGTTTGATTTGGTTTCCATAGGATATCAGTTTATCGGTGCCTGAGACTGACAATTAGGAAATGAGACTCTTCCCTTCCTAGCAAAAGGTGTTTTCAGGTGTCCTTCATAATGTTTAGATTCTGCTAATTGAAAGAACTTCAGGTGCTGGGAATACCTGTAGCAGAGGTGTTTACAGAAGGCAGGGGCTGCTCCAGAGACCATGGGATGAAGATCTGCAAAAGGTGTCACTATGGTTATTGTCCTTTCCTTTTCCAGTGAAACTGCTTTTCCTTTGATCTTTACTTCATTGTTACAAGTTACCTCAAGTAACTTGTGGCACAACCCCCACAAAACTACGAAAACCTTCCTTGACACACATATTCTGTGTGGCTTGATATGCTAATCTTAAACTACTGCTAAGATTATAAATAATAKTTTAAATTATAAAATGGCTGTTATAAATCCTTGTATGTGTTACTTTTGTCCTAGCAAGCTGTGTGGGTCTTAAATTCTGAGATAAGCATGTGTTGCAGAATTGTAGCAGGGTATTTGGGTTCATGAAGATGATTACAGGCTGGTTTGAGACAGAGGARGAGTAGCAGAATGCTTAGTGAAACYAGAAAATGGCAGATAGTMATAAGAAATGAATAGAGTTTTGTATTTCTGTTTAAAATGGAAGCCATATAAATTAGATTTGACAAATTCAGTGGCTGAGTATGTACTTACACAACTGCTATATTGCTGATCCTTCTTCCTGGCAGGACCAGTGTTCCCTGGCCTGCATCCAGAGGGAAAAAAGCTAAAAATCATTTTAAATGCACAWAACTTATGAATAGCTAGTAACTGACAACTTGTTCTTGTGATCATTRCATGTCTTCTGTGCCCTGCAGCACCTTGCTGCATCTTCCATGGGCAAGCTCTTGCATCAGGGCTGTTTTTACCGTTTATTTGGTTTGTTCCCTTTTTGGGTTAGGCACTTTTGGCCACTATTGTGCTACAAACAGGTAGATTTTTTTCTCACTGTGGAAAGAGCTTTTTCTTGGTTTTATGCATTTCTGTCCAAAGTATTTGGCGCTAGTGATAACCTATGAGGTTTTTTGGAGGCTTTAGTGAATATTTGTCAATAGTGAACTGATAGACACTTTATGCTTAACTTGGAGCTGTGCTCTGCAGGGCTTCAGTCACGTGTTGGTGCAGCTGGTGCAGTTTGGGAAGCCCAGTAAACTGACTCATGACAAGAGGTAGCCTTGCTGTGTTCAAACAAGCAATGTTTTGACACTGCAAAATAAAGAGAGATTCTGAATCGGTATGAGATAATTCCCTGGGATGATTGAAGGGAACTGTGGGATAGATTGATGACTCATGCAGTAGTGATGTTATCAAAATTGTGTTCGTCACATGAAATAGGTTCTCAATGCCCTTTTATAAGGGAAACTATGAGCTGCAAAACTTGAGACCTTATTTTGTGGCTCTTGTCACTGGATGTCGTACTGGGGAGAATGACTSCAGTAAAATTGTTACCTGATGCTGTGTAAAGAACACTGCCTAATCTTGTGCTAGAAGGACAGTATGACCGTTCACTAGAAGATAATGTTGTTGTTTTGTAATTACTAAAAGTATCTTCCACAAAATGTGGTTCAGATTAATTTAAATAGAGATATTTCTATAAGCACTGTACTGTATTTCTGTAAGCTGCCCCACCCCATCCCCCCCATCGAAACCYCAAAAAAAGTTGACATACTACCTTCAGATGATTACCCTGGTGATAGTATCGTAACCTTTGCAGGTTTTTCTGTTTGTAGACATTTTTAATAACAGTGAGCTGTTATGTATTCAGTGGAATTAAACCATTGGTGCTGCATGGTAAATGGCAATGGGTTATATTTTGAGATGAGGAAAAATTTAGGTTTGAAGGAAGTGCGGTTGCCAACTTTATAGGAATTGGTGTTACACCTTTGAGACTCATCTTCAGGGTTTTTTTATATGTTTCAAGAAAGTTTCTAATGTCTGGGTTTTCACATGACACTTCTGATTACATGAGTTTATGACACTTCTTGATTACATGAGTTTATTAGCGAAGATTCTGAGCAGTAGGTCCTTGACTGAGGGCTATTTAAAGTGAGGCATAAGCATAAACACAGMATCTGTCATTTGACAGAAGAATGTTGCATTGATGCCTTTAACCTTCTTTTGATTTTTCAGTAGATCTTACTGGATCTTGACACCTTGTTAATAACCTTGTTTAATTGYTGATTTCCAGCTTCAGCCAGATTTCTGGCTTTTTTAGTAGAATTTCTGTCTTTTGTGCTCACAACAGAAAAAGTAACAGGATCTTAAGGAAAATCTGCRTGCAGACTATTGACTTTGAAATTACTTTTCCTTCTTTCCCAACTGCAGTGACTTGTAGAGTTTTTTAGGGATGTTGGATTAGGCTGACATGAGTAGAATTTCTTGAGATTCCTTGAGAAGTTCTTGTTTTCAGTCTTTGTTCTTCTGGAGGCTTTCTAGAATCTTTGGAAGAGGCAACTGTAGCAACTGTAAAAGCTTTCAAATTTTCAATTCTTTAAAGATCTTTCAGAATTTGGGAACTAATATTACTTTCTAAATGTATGAATAAATCAGTTGAGCTGTTGAAAGAGCACTTGAGCATCTAATAGAAATATATAAGGATTTGAAATTATTATCCACCTATGTCAGGTTTGGAGTGTTTTAAACTCATGGTTTATGGGTTAAATCATGTACATTGGAAAAATTGTCTAGACAGTTAAAGAAAACTAGAATACCTTTGTTCCTGAGAGAAGTTAAACTTCTGGGGGAATGTCTAGTTTCTGAAACTGGAGGATTTAGCCAGGCAGCTGTAGAGAATATAGGATTACTGGGATTCAGTGGTTTTCATAAGACCAAGGCACATCCTAAGAAAACACATAAAAATCTGAAAAGCTCTGCAGTTCGGAGGTATTGGAAAGTTTAAATTGCAGAATTTTGGCTGAAAAATAGAGCTGTTAACAATGGTATGCCAAGAGAGTTTTCTTGGGAAAGGAGCTGCATTTCCAAAAGCAAAATCTTGTTCAAATACATGCAGATGTGTGTGTGTGTATATATATATACATATATATATATATAAATTGATGGTTTTAGAACTCTCTTACCAGACATCTGGTGAGTCTTTATTTTTCCAGGAATGAAAATCAAAATGCTCATGAATTTAAAAAGTCATGAGAGAAGTGAAATTTTTTTTCCTGGTCGTCATCAAGTCTGGAGAGAGAGAAGACTGGAGAACTTCAGAAACCTAGTCCAGATGAATGGGCAGACGAAGTGAAGCAGCATTTGTTCAGGTTACATCAGCAGCTTCTACATATTAGATTAGCAGGAATTTAATTGATTTAAAATTCCACAGCTGTTTATGGAACACATCAAGGCCATTAGAGTGTCTTCTGATCATCAGTTAAAATGAAGGGACTGATTACAGCTATTTGAAATCCTTAACTCTGAGAGTATCTGCGTTTTCTGTATTAGCAATGTAGGGAGTTCTTTATGCCAATCTAAAGTAATGTAGATGCCTGAACAGGAACAGCTTTGTCTCATGAATGCTTAAACCATTTATCAAACAATTTAAACATGATTTGGGGTGTCAATTTAAAAAATGCTGGTGTTTTCCATTTATCACAGAAATTGTCTGAGTCTTGGTAATTGAAACAGTCACTGCCATAAGAGATGGAAAAAGCAAGCAGCCCTTTAGCATAATCCTTTGAAACTCACGGGTTTGCTGAAGTGGTTCTGGCCATTTTAATGGTTAATGAATTTTTAATAATAAATAATAAACCACTTCAGTATAGTGGTGCCATTTAACAAAACCTTTCAATTATCTGAGAAAGTACATTTGGAAAGATAATGTCTGTGGTGCTGAGGGTTTTGGAGACAATTGTTAAAACCTATTGTTTTGAACTTGGACAGCTTCATTGCTGATGAATTTCTTGTGTGGAGAGGTATTCCAATTGCCTAGTTYAAATGTGAGAGATTGAGTAAAAACCAGCTTATCAGTAGCTTGCATGATTCTTCATGTGTCTCGAATCTATTCTAATGCAGTTCATACAAGGTGAAAGCAGATCTTTGAAGATACTGACWGTTGTGCTAACAGTAGCATCTCTTCTTGGGTTTGGGTTTTTTGGGGTTTTTGGTGCCATTTTCTTGGKTTTGTTTTGTTTTGAAGTTCTTGGGTGGTCCTGCTTTCTGTCCCACATCCAGTCCCAAGCATCCAACAGGTTGTTGTTGCTTCATCAGGTTTCAATAACAGCAAGAGTTGCTGCTGGTGATCTTGGAGGTAATTTGAAATAAATCCACACTCAGACTATRTCTGAATTTAGGATTAGTTGACTTTTCATACTGTGACATGTCTGAATAAGACTGTTTTGAATATAAACAAGTAGAGAKTTTCTGGTTTAGGATGAAAAAATTGGAACAGGTGGTGACTTCTTCACAAGTACTGCCAATCTGTGCCTTTATCCATGACCTTCCTGTTTATGAGCTCCTGCATTCTGAAGCCTYTTCTCTCTTGGCAAAAGAATTAAAMCAGGTACCTATTCAATGTTCTGTTTATTGAACAATGTCTCTTCAGTGCTTTGGATGAGTCATGGGTCTTGTTGAAAAATAAATGTAGTCATGTAAATTTTCCCAGCACTTGCRCGCAAGGGTCTTTGTTGGACTGAATGGATAAGCTTAAATCCAATATTTTTGTACTCCTGTATTTGTAAGTGCAATAGTTTGTCTAAGCTTACATTCTGGACACTCAGAGGTATGTTAGTACTGGGTAGCATTGCATTGGTGGTGTTTTTATACTGGGTCTCACTGTTAAGGCGTCAAATATGTGACCTTTCCAAATTTAATCRATAAATATTGTTTTAAGGGAATTGCTTGCAATCTTTTTATTTTAATAAAGAGATTCCAAGTGATTAAGTGATTAGCAATTACTTAATAGTGCTCAGTGTTAAGGAGCTGTGGTGGAAAAAGCTGCTTGTAATGGAAGAGCTTGAGGAAAGCAGAACTGTTTGGWGTCCGGTGAAAGAACTTTGATGTTTTGTTACCTTCCTTGAAACTAGGTTTTGTTGAAACATTTTTTTTAATTGAACCTTTTTTGCATCCTGGGTTTTGGATGGGCCTGGTGCAGAATACATCCTCAGCAGTTGTTCTGGGGGCATCCAAAAGGGAGCAGGTCCCTCTCTTCCCATTGCAATCCTGCCTCATGCATCCGCACCCTTTGCATCCCTGCCTGTGTTTCTCACAGTTCTGCTGTTGCACCCCTCCTCAGCCCCCCTCGTGATGGACAGTTTGCAGCTCATTTGGGTGACCTTTCAACAGCTCTGGCATTAATGACAGCGCCTAAGCTGTGCACAAGATTTGAGGTGAGCCCTCTGTGAATGTCTATGGTGTGGACATAGTTAGTGATGTGATAGTAAGAAGCTGGAATGATTAGAAATCACTAATGAAAAGCAATTTAATGATACGACCTTAGCAACAGAATTATAAATTATATTAATTATATCATAATTATAAATTAGAATATTTTAATAATATTATGGATGTTATAACACTCATTATATAGTAACTATAAATTTTAATTAATTGCCTGGTTTAATGGAAGGTGCACCTGACCATAAAAGGGCGTTCAAACCAGATGAGCTTAAGGTCCCTTCTATCCAAACCATTCTGTGATTCTATACRTATGATCACCTCCYAARCAGCAGCATTTTTAGTTGGTTTCTCAGGTTTGGTCCAGTTAAAGGCACTTTATATTTCTCATGTGATTGACCATTGAATACTTTTTTTCTTACAGTAGGATTAGTAAAGGTAAATAACCAAGTAGCTGGGTAAGGACMTTTAGAGGCAATGCCATCGAATACATGGGTACAGGATCAAAGGATGCAGGACAGAATCCATATCCATATGCATATTTTGGGAAACAGCAATTGCAAAGATTAGGCAGAAGTGGTAAGGAAGAATWAGTGAATGAATGTACTGCCAACCTGTCTCTTCCAGATCATCATTAATGTTGCTAACTAAAGATATTTTACTGCAAAAGAATATTTTTCAAGACTTTGATGATCACTGCATGGGACATTCTGGAAACATGTTTGATTTGTACTGGAGTTGGTTCATTTTTTTCTCCCTAACATGCTTTTTTTTTAAGCAGCTGATTTAAAAATTATTCTTGTGTTCAGTACTTTATTATGCTAAAGATGCATTTTACAATAGCGTTTTAATAAGCCTTGCTTCATAGAAAATACTGTTGGTGAGCCCCTGCCATGGTAGCAGCCTGGGCTGCGTGTCACCTGCATGTTATATCCAGCCTCACACAGGGCTTAAGCATCTGAGACTGCACCAAACCTGGCTTTCCTTTGGCTCTTTTTAACCAGATAAATGAGTAAAAAGGTGCAGTTGGCAGAAATCACAGAATGGGCCAGGTTGGAAGGGAACRCAGTGGGTCATCTGGCCCAAYCTCCCTGCTCTGCATTTTGTTGCCAACATTTGGTTTTTGCTGTTCAGGGAGAGCTCCAGTTCATCAGAAAACACGCTTAGCAAGTAGTGTTGCAACTGGAAATAAATTGTAAATAAGTTTAGCCACCACAGGGGCCCATGCTGGGGCTTCCCAAGTGTGCAAGCACTGAACTGTTCTGGTCCTAATAGGGATTGATGGTTTTTTTCTCCTGCCATGAGAGGATGTTTGTGTGCACCAGCTGGCTTGTTTTGCTGCCTCCTTCTGTGAATAATTCAGCTGGTTTCTTTTGTTTTCCTTTTTTTTYCCYAGTTTATCATTTTGTAGTTCAGCCAGGATCTCTGAATCATTCATTTGATTCTTTTGTGATCATGTCTGATGATCCAATGTGTTAGTGAGGTCTGATTTTATAGGTAAAATTATATTGTATTATGTTATTTATGTAGCTGTAAGATGAATACTGATGAATTTTGGTTTTAATTATGCTAGTGTTTTATTTTAAGAAATCACAATGTCTGCATTCACCACAAAATTTTGCCCAGTAGCCGCCTCCACTCACCCCAGTTATTTCAAGAGTAACTGTAAATCTTTTCTTTAAAAGCGTGGTTTTACAGTGCATGTGAGGGCATGGTAATGATGTGCTGGGAAACTAATCAAAGCTGAAACTTAGACCTAGAAATCTATCAAAAATGTTTCATAGTTTACAAATTGAAATAATTTGTGTGTATGTTTTTAATATACTYTGTGAATTTTAAGTGCTGTATGGCTGTTTGAGTGTTTTGGGGTTTGGTGGTGGGTTTTTAAATTATTTTCATGGTCTCATAAATGAGTTAGATATTTCCATGGTCATGGATTTTTGAATCGGGCTACTTCAGTCTTTAGTGTGGTGTGTCATGCTTAAAACGGCATCTCAGCTGTGATCTTTGTGGTTACTACCAAGTTTGAATATGACCTTCTTGCMAGTAGTAAATATTAAATGCTCTATTGTCTGTAAAATACCTGTGGCTGACAGGGTAACTTCTTGCATATTAGCGGAGGGAGGGAAAAAAAATCAATGTTGCTGATATCCAAAAACACACTATAAAAATAAAGCTTCATACCAGTTTAATAGTGTGAAGTATCTTCAATGTGATAATTAATCACTGTGCCTTGTATAATGAGTCTGTGAAGGATATAAAAGGAAAATAAAATGTAATTTAAAAAGTCTTTCCTTTATGATTCCAAAATATCTAGTTGTTTCTAGATTTGCATCTTTTGGGGCAGTTTTCATGGAATCCTTTGAGGAGTACCATCAGTGACTTGGTTCAAGCAATTATTTCTGGCCTCATTCAATATAGTGGTTGGTTGCTACATGTCAGACAGTTATTCTACTTTGATATTTTATCCTTGATGCATCTARGAAGTGACAAAAAGAAACTCTGAGTATTTCCATTTCTATAGTACACTGAGATTTTGGTTGTTTTGAAATAGCATTTTTGTGATAGGGAACACATTGTATATAYACAGCATTCTTTCTAAAGCTTTTCACTTTGGAATCTTACCAAAATAACTGTGTCAGAGAATAATTTTTGGCTTGAATTTTAAAAGATCCYGTCCGTTGATCTGCCTGACCACTCCTAGTCTGTTTTTTTCCAACTTCTTTTGTTGGCTTTTGTGGGAGCAGACAGTAGGTTCCCTATGAGCCAGATGATTCCCATTCCTTCTGCCCCGTGCACGTAACTTTCCTCAGCTTTTTTAAGGGGATGGCAATGTTACTGATCACCATCATTATGACAACTGGAAGCTGTTCCAGTGTGAGAGATGATGTTCACCCACAGGTGTACACATGTCTGGCGTCTGTCAGTCTGTGTCTGTGTTTTGCAGTGAGCCTCAACAGCATAGAAGGGAAACCGTAGAGTTTGAGCTTTTCAAAGCTCTCCCCTGTGGACCGAGCTTAAGGATTTACTGCAGCAGTGGAAGAACAATTCATTAATTCGGCTTAACTGAGCCTAGGAAATGCTGCTAAGGCTGCTTTTGTCATCTGGTTATTTAACCTTCTTTTGTGCTRTCAAATGCTGACTCCTGGCAGTTGAAGCAAGTAAGTGTTTAAGCCAGGCAGTTCCAGAGCTAAAAAGGAGAAGCTCTCTCTTCTTCCTACRTGCACACACAGTTCACAAGTGTGGGTTGTATGGAACAGAATAACCTGGAATGCACTGACTTTGCACATCCTCTCTGAATGGCAGGATTCACCCACCTTGACTTTTTTAAGCTGTAAAATGTAAGTGTTGTCATTGTCCTGAAACTGCTTTGAAACTTGAAGGTGAAAAGGTGGTATGTAAATGTRTCAGAATAGAATTTTCTAATTCTCATTTAAGATTTTCTAATTCTAAATGTTACTTTCAAATTTTCTAATTCTAAATATTACTTTGCATTGCTTTGCCAATTGCAAAATTCCTAATGGCTTGATCAAACTAAATTTATTCTTTTTAATAATTTCTTCGGTAATTTATTAGGCAATTAATGGTATTGTAAAATAGTCCCACTGTGTAATTGTGAACAAAATGGAAAACCAAATCTTTAGCTATTGTTGTATTGGTCAAATTCCTTCCCTTTCTATCATTAAAGTACATATAATTAGCTAGTCAGTATTTGCCAAGTGTCTAGAACTTGATGTTTCATTGATTCTGTTGTATGTGCAAAGGTTTAATGAAATTCTGCATTTAGATAGTTGTATATCACCATGCTACCACTCTTACATCAGACAAGTTTTGTACTTTGATAACTTAATTTCCCTCAAAGGGATGCGAGTTCTGCTGCAAATTAAGAATTACCACTAACATACATTTTCAGTGAAGTCGTGCTGAACTTCTAATACAGCTTCAAAGGCATCGTGATGCTCTCAGGATGTTTCAAATAGGGTCTTTGAAATAGAATTTCCAATAGCTTAGTCAAATGTATCACCATATGGAATGATCAGATGTCATTTCCATTTTAAAGAGATGACTGGAATATGAAAGATTCCAATCAAGATGTTTTCACAGTTCACTTAGCTCATCATATGCAAACTAAATTGAGGTATCAGTCGACCTACCAGATGTGGTAGGCACAGACCTACCAGAGCCCATATCTGAGTGTTGGCAGCAAGTGTTGGCTGCTGTAGAGTTTGGAGATCCAGAACTTTCTTTGATTGCAAGTAATGATTTTCATCTTTTATTTCCTTTATTGCCTGTTGATCAGTTTGACTTTTGCCTGATTTACAYAAGTGTAGTGTCTGGGAGAGCATGTAAGAAGTAACCACATCTTGGAAYGGGTACTAGTAGTAGGTTTGGAAGAGTTGGTCTGGTTCCTATATTTAGGTGGTGATTAAAGCTTGAGGGTTAAGTAAAAATGWTTGTGAACTGTGACGGGCAGAATCTTTTGGCGACACGTCTGTGTGTCCTGGTTTGAAGGTCACAGGTGTGCATATGGAGAAAATACATCCCAAACCACTTCCAGTTTTCTTTAGGCTGTTAARTATCTGCCATTTTTTTGTTACCTTCTGCCATCTTTTCCAATGTTTCTGTAGTTTYTCTTAAATTATTTGTATTTTGATCTTTGATCCATCTTCAGGGACTTTTTAAACAAGGTTGTTTAACATGTAGAATTAGCAATAATGTCTGCTGCATTGATTCTTTCACCTCCACCAACTTTTAAAATAGTGACAGCCTATCGCAGAATTATGGGGGATATACTTTAAATACTTCCAGATGACATGTGAGTTATGTTTTGGACTGGCAACTTGCCTGCCTTTCTAAACCATCCAGGAGCCACCACTGCAGACAAAAGCCAATGTTTATGCCCTTGACTTTTATCTTGAAGGARCTGGCAAAGATTTCTGCAGTGATTTATCGAGGTGATGTACCTGCGATTGACTGTCCTCATCAGTGGCCAAACAGTGCWGTTCTTAAAGGTTTCCTCTTGCAGACCTGATCCAGCTCATTAGGTTCATCCATGTTTAGTGCAAAGTCAGCGCATTTAGAAATATCTCTGCTCTTGACCTCTGCAAATTGGGGACCAGGAGCCATTYCCCTGTCTTTAGCAAGTGCCAGGCTCTCAAAGATCCACCCTCAGCTCTATTTAGTGAATTTGGCATTGAGATTCTGTTAGGTCTAGTGCTAATACAGTGAAATAGAATCACGCCTGGGCAGAATCAGGGTAAACATATGACCGGTTCTTGTGTGCACTAATGAAGAATATACTTTTTATAGRTCATTTTAAGAAATGCCAACACTTTCATCTCTCTCTGGATTAATTTTCTGGGCACCTCTGACATATTTTACAATATATACTTTACAATGCTTCAGATATTTCAAGTAAAGATCTCTTCCAAGTAGAGCTCTAACAGCTTAGCCCAGTGTCTGTCTTTATGCAGGCTTCCCAGCTGCTTTGCTGAGGCCGAGGAACCTCAGATTGCTTTTGTGTAATTCAGCARCTCAGGAGAAAGTGAGGCTAAATGGCAGCAGCTGTGGCCCCGGTGTACCAGATGTGGCAAAGCGACTCTTTTTGGAAGAAATGAGGGATCACAAAAAAACCATATGATGGGTTAATCCCCCTGAGACTCTGGGGGCGAGGGGGAAAACAGTTGTCAGGAAGAGCCCACCCCCAGGCTTTGGAGAAAGGAACAAAGCACAGCCKGACCTGCCACAGCACTGCAGAAGGTGACAGAGATGCTTTTGACTTCGTCCTTTGCTTAACCTCTTTCAAGGGAAGTCTTTCAAATCAGCGTTCCAGCCAAATCAAAGAATTTCCAAGTGCAGCAAGATGCCAGTGTGAAGTACTCTGGTTTAAATGGGWCTCTCTCTTCAACCCTGCCTTTTGATCAGTGCTTCCATGGCTTACCTGTGCAGTTGGGTGGTACCTGGCAGGAKCTGAGCTGTGCAGAGRGTTGAGATAAGGATTATGTGGAGCATTTATGAAGCTGTGAAAATTGATGTCTTCACTGAGCTTATAGTGCAGCACATTTGTGTAAGGTACAGTTGTGATCCTTAAAGAATTTGCTAAGCTTTAATCTTCCAAATTATTTCTGGTTTAAGAAAACTGTTCTTTCTGTTGGATTGGGGTTTTTTTTTTAAACTTCATGACTGAAAATGATGCATCTCTTCTGATATCCTTTTCCTTTTTTTCTTAAAAAATGTAGTTTGTCATTTTGACCATCTGTTCCCAGGCAGACAATTCTGCTTGGACATTTGGGATGCTTTGTTTTGGTTTGCTCTTATTCTCATTTTGGTATRGTAATTTTTATATTTTTATATATATAATTATATTTCTGTGTATTTTGTCTGTTAATTTTTTTCCACTCAAGAAAAATGGTAWATTCTGTCTTGTGTGCAAATTTTATATGTAATATTTACATGGATTTGTGAAGAAAAAATGACAGATTGTAGTTTGGAATACCTGCAATGATTGAAGCACTCCAGGATGTGCATTTGTTTTTCTTACCTGTTTTCAACAATGTCTTTGAACTCCYATTGCTTGTTTTGGCAGAGTGTCAATAACTTTAAATGATGAATATTCACTTGGGTGGAGGTTGGGGATGGTAGAAAGAAGGGACTTTGTGTCTGTTATATTCTATTATATACGGGTGAGGTGGATATTTGAGGAAATAGACAATATTAAGCAAAAAAATTAAATCCAGCTCTTATGGATTAAGGAAAGTACCTGAGAAAGATATTAAAATACAGAGTAAGAATTTTTCTTTGTAAAATCTGACTGAGTAAAAGGGGTTCTACCTGGCTAGAGGTCAGCTGAGTCCATACATATATATATATATATATATATAATTAATGCCCTTTTTTTGTTGGGTTTTTTTTTCCCTGCGTAGTTTGATTTGTTCAAGTCTTTCACCAGTATGTTGCTGGCAAAATGTTCTTGAAGCAAAGATCTAAATGTAGAATTTCTAAACATGTGTTTATTTCTTCTTTTCTTTAGGAGACATCACTCAGAAAGGATATGAAAAGAAGAGGGCAAAGCTGTTAGCACGGTACATACCACTAATTCAAGGTGAGAAACTTCATGGAAGTTACACTTTGTGCCAAATCTGTGAAAATACAAAATGGAAATGTTCTCACTAAATGGACTGGATGAATTATAGTAGTGTTTGATATGGCATCTAACCAGCAGAGGGAAATTGCTATCACAGAGAAGTGCAGAGCAAGGGAAAAGGCTGAATTTTTTTTTTTTGTAGTTTTGTATGAAATGTTAAATGGTAACGTTTTTTGTCAGCAAACTTCAGTTTGACAACTACATCTGAAACTTTCAGATAACTTTAGAAATGAGTAAAGTTGTTGCTAAAAGCAAATTGGCTGCTTTCATTAGATAAAAATGCTCAGTAGTCATCACTGTCATGATGGTTTTTTGCTGGTTTTTGCATTCTCTCTGCCTCACCCCATTTCCACATACACCCTCACCCCCTCTGTTTCCTCAAAGTACGGACTTTTTTATTATAAACTGTTACTTCTAAAGCTGGTTATTATCACACTTCATCTTCCACAGCCAAAACCTAATTGCCCAGCTTCTTTAAGATTTATTTTTATACTAGGACACTGAAWTCACTTAGGGCTGTTACACTGCCACTGACTTTGGTGTTCTGTAATTTCCCAAGTTTCCATAGCTTGACAGGTTTTGGTTAAGGGAAAATGAGAAGAAAACCGAGGTGAGTGGAAGCAGTAATGAGACACTGTAAACTGAGATACTGTTCTACAGTCAGAATGTAGTCTAGTATTTCATCATGGGGGTTCTTAGCAAAGGTTTATTTTTTGGTGTTTTGGTTTTGATTTGGGTTAGTGGGTTTTTTTTAAGAACAGGTATAGGTTTTCCCTTAGCAAATTTATAATCTCTGTAGGCCCAGCAGAAGCAAAGTCATCTCTTTAAAATGGCTCATCCTTGCAAAGAAGCAGTTTGGATTTTTGGAACGACTTTGACCGTCAGCAGCAAGCAGTAGCCTCACCTGCCACAGCTTCTCATCCTTATGCCTTTTTTCTGTAAAGAACTTACTCAGTTTTTTGTTCAAAATACCCTSTCCTCTAACTCATCTTAAAGATTCCAAGACCAGATGAGGTAGGGATTTTGACTGAGTATTTACAATTATAAGAAATATTCTGTCAATACACTTTGTCTATTAAAAAATCATGTCTGGATTTCTGTCTCTTGTTTAATCTCTCATCACCTTTGATTTACTCTGCYTTCACTTGTTCCTATTGACAGTGGGGGTTTTACTTTAAATTTTTTCCTTCTCAACTCAAAAGGCTGTTTGCACAAATGTTCAAGTACTGAGCTCTCAAATATAGCTTAGACAGCTACTGTACATTCTCTGCCATACTTGTTAAAGTAAGTTTAGATTTTCAGCTGCTTAAWGGTTTTTCTCCTTGTTCAGCCAGGTTTTCCCTAATCGCCTTAAGCAGTGGTTTAATGAGTCAGCAAATCCTGTGGTTTGTCCTACTTACTTGATACCACATTTTCTTAGAAATACCAGATTACCTGATTTTTTTTTTAACCACTTCTGCCTAGTTTAGCATTAAGCTGACAGGAATCTAGCTTTAATACACTAAAAAAATGAATGGGCTGTCTGCCTCTGAGCACAAAGAATGATGCTCTGACAAAAAGAGAAAATTTGCTTAAAACATGAATTTAACTGCCTGTTKCAGTTTCCTGACATATGTTCCATTAACCCACTTCTAACTTAGAATTTGCCTAATTGACACAGCTTCCGCATGGCTCAGAATAGYGTGTGGGAGTCCCAAAGGCTTTGAGCCTGCAGAAATTTTTTATCATTAACAGTTTGATTGCAGCATTCCTGATAGGATTCATAAGGTTCATTATCCATCAAGCTTTTGCAGACTGATGAATGTTGTCAGCATTTTAGATTTGTTGAGTTCTTACTCTATGGTTTGACCATCCCCAGGACCAGTAAATCATATCTTTCTACAGCTTTATGTCTTAAAAGGGTTCTTGCATGCTTGTAGATTTGAGTTCTGGAAGTTTTGCTTTGCATGTTACACCTCTTCAACTGCCACCTACAAACTAATCGTGTGCAAACTCCTGCTCTTTCAATGCCATGTAAAATGGATTGGGCTGTGTTCTGCTGCACTGTGTAGCTGAATCTATGGGGAGCCAAATCTTTAYCCAGACAGTGTTAAACAACCCCACAGAGGGCTTGGTGAACTGTAAAGGACAGAAGTGGCTGCAAAGCACATTTTCAATTAACAGGAAAATTAGGCAGAACACATTGTGATTCAAGAGTCTCATTCCTGTAGATTGTTTTGTGTTCTAAAATTCTAAATCTGCAGTGATGAAGAATTAGTGGAAATGTTCAGGCTTTGTTTAGGAACCATTAAACTGTGTAGATAAATTGAAGTACTAACTAGAATTACTTACTTTTCACTGATCCAACCAAATGCACTGTGCAAAATCAAAAACAAGTATTGAGTAATAGCAWGCTTTAAACAGTAATTATTTTAATGAAGTAAAATTTAACAGTCAGTAATTGGCTTCCTCAGTCAACCTCTGCATGCCAATTACAGATAAAACCGAGGAAATAATTAATTATATCTGTAGGCAACCTGGCATGGTACATGGTGAAGCTTCTGAGTGATAGATAACATCACATATATAGCAGAGGGTGATTTTGAATGTGGGTAGAGCTGGGGTGTAAAAACACTCAGAAATAACATGATAAAATAAGCAGCATTTACAGTGAGTATCCTGTCCTGATGGGCAGGTGATTGTCTTAACCTTCTCTTCTAATGCCTCAAGAAAACTCTTGCCTTGTGATAGTTGTTTCTTGATTATCCTGATTTCTTACTGATCTTTTTACWGTTACTGGTTATTTTCAAGTTGCCTCTTCTGCTATGTAAATGAGGTTGCAACTGAGTTAGTGTCCTGGTGCTGCTTTACAGGGCAGTCCCTGGAAGTTATTTCACTAGATTTAATTAGTGCCACATATACACCTTGGTGAGTGGCTTCATTTCTCCTCTGGTGTCAGAGTGATTCCACTCTAATTAAAATGATTTTCTTCCCTTTTCTTCCTTAGTGCTTCTGCCTCTAACAAAATTTTCAACTTTTCATTTTAAGGGAAAATAATGATGAAACTCCTCTAATTTTGGTGAGGCTGGCATGTCCCATACTTCTATTTTTCTTACATTTTCATAATTTTATTTCTCTGAAAAATGTTTCTGCTGCTGCCAGGGATACATATGCTTTCTATTCCTGGCTGGACCAGGTGAACTTTAAGGTCCCTCCAACCTGAGTGGTTCTGCGATTTTGTATAACCGTGATTTTTGTTCTTATTTCCTTGTGGGTACTTCAGCCTCACATTCAGAATGGGATGAGCTTTACATACCCTATAGCACTTAGTACCTGCAGTTCCTTTTTTAAGGAATGYGTAACTTACTCTGGTGTCTTGGAGTCTAAAAAAGCTTTTATAATGTCCTTATAATTTATAGGAAAAACATGCAAATACCTTTCTTGATGCAATGGAGTTAAAGCTCCTATTTAATGCTATGGGTATAACAGCTGTGATCAAAATATGTACAAATTTTAATTGGCTAATTTGGTTGGATCTTGGTGTAATTGGTTTAAATGAGGTATGTGAAAATGTAATGTGTTCATGTGGGCTAGTTGTAAAAGCTGTTTATAACTTCATTGCTCACAGTTTCTCAAAATATTAAGAGATTGCTATTCCTGTGCCTTTTCAATTCAGTGCACATCCTTTTACATTAGGAGTGCTGGGCAGCTTGTGAAGCACCTCCTGAACTRCTGCTTAAAATGGACTATTATTTTGAGAAATTAAACTTCTGGCTAATGTCATGTAGGTGTTCTGTTTACCAGTCTGTCGTCGTGTCTAAAAAAGTGAGTCTCGCTTGTGGGTATTTTCATTGAGATGATTTAATGAGTGTTCGGATTCTCTAAATTGGATCCAAATCCTGGCTTGTATTTGGTTTAWTTGAATTTATAACAAGTGTCTTCCATGGGTTTGTAGTCTTTGCTGCCTCATTTATGCTTCCTTGARTGGAAAATGATGCCCTAAAAATGACTTCATAGGCTCCAAGTGGAAACTTATGATCTGGAATTCACTTCCTTGAATAGAGGAAAATGTTAATAGAATCATGGAAGATTGTCAAACACAATACATGTCGGTGATGCCTTTTGTTATCATTATTATTTTYAATCTCTTGAATTTCTAGTACCTTATTCTGGGTAATATATTACATTGGGTAGACCCTTGTTCAGTCCCTCTAATGTGGAAGGTGTGAACACTTAGTTTTGGATCTTGAAGACAAAAAGTGTGTGCTGCAGGCAATTTGTTCTGGGATGGGATACGGGCAGTAGAGAATGATAACATTGAACTATGAACCTGGGTGAGGACTGGATAGTCAGTAATTGGCCCAGAGCCAAACCTCYGCTTTTTGGATTTTCTGCCTTGTCATACCTCTTTTCTTTTCTTTTAGTGCTTTGAAGCTGACTGCCATCATTTGTTCCTTTCTTATTTCCAGATGCAGTTCAATAGCTGCAGAAAGATTTGATAATGTACACAGAGTCTGGAGTTTCCTCTTTGGCCTCTCTCTTCCTCTCTCCTCTCTGCAGAGCTCTTTAATACATTATGTTTTGAAAATTTCATCTCTACCTACCTGGTGTCTTTAGTTGTGTGTCGTCCCCAGCATTGCCAGCAGAGAATATTCCTTCAGAGTCCTGGCAGCTCTTCACTGCTCTTATAGTAAAACCATTTTTGGGCATATAAATGAAAATTTCAAGAAATGCCAGTATTAGTCTTGATTTTTCCAGTGCTCGTAGATAGACAAATACTGTAATAATTCAAATATTAACTTTCATTTCATCCTGTGGAACCAAATTGTTCAGTTAGTTGGAACAAGCAGCCTCTTTAAGATTATTTCATTCTTGTTAGCTTTGGGTAAGTTAAAAATGGACAAGATGCAGTGATAGTGGATCAGGTGTCTTTAGTATATATCTTTTCAAATGTTGTTTTGTAAAGGCTTTGGTGGGAGTGGGGAGACTTAGCCTAATTACCCATCTGCTTTTGCTGAAGGCTAAGGTAGTGATTTGCATAGTAGGAGAATTAAATGAACAAGCTCACCAAGCTTGTGGAACAGGATTCTACTGGCAAATAGTTGTGTAGCCTAAGAGTCAAATGCACTATCTTACTATTTTTACCAAAAAGTGACGTTTTTCAGATTCATTGTTGGTACTTTTRTGCTATGATATGAAACCTTCTTTGAGAAAGCAAGAAGGGAGATGCAATCTGAAGAAACTGAGTTGCTGTTTCTAGCAGTGCCAAATATTTCATTCCTCATCTGAATTTAAAGGGAATTTCTGACATTCATTGATACATACATACTTCATCACAATAACTCTGATTCCCAAAAATCTGATCTGTAGTCTTGGGAGGAAGAGAGTCTTCTGGTTTTGGAGTTGGTCATGCAACTCCTGTTGTTATGTGTGGTCGCTTCTTCCCTGCTCCTCAGCCCCCGTACTGCTGGGGCCAAACAGCAGAGCTCAGGTTGCACATGACTCGGGACATCCCACATGCAGGTTGTCATCTGTTGATGGATTATACCAGTCAGCTCATTTTCCAGATTATTTTCCTCCCACAGGGGACCACAGCCCTCCTCACTCGCTCTCTTTGTCACAGCTGGGCAGGGGAGAGAAATAAAAGTTAAACCAAGGGGTCATGAGTTAAGATAAGGACTGGGAGAAAACACTCCAAGGGCAAAACAGGCTCAACATAAAAGTACAAAGTGAATTTATTACTTACAAAATCAGAAGATGATAATGAGAAGTAAAATAAACCCTTAAAACTCTTTTTTCTCCCAACCCCTCCCRTCTTCCCCCCAGGATCTTCTTCCACTGCTCAGGGAGAGAAGTCCTTCCCCTGCTGAGCCTTGGAGTCCCTCCCACAGGAGACAATTCTCAGTGAACTCCTCCAGTGTGGCTCCATCTCAGGAGCAACAGTCCTCCCAAAAGTGCCCCTCCTTCTCCACTGACCTTGGTGTCTGCATGTTGTTTCCCTCACATGTTCTCACCTCCTCCTCTTTTCTGGTAGAAGATAACTCAGTGCATTTTTGTTTTGATTTTCTTCTTAAATATGGTGTCACAGAGGCATTACCACCATCTCTAATGGGCCCAGGCTTGGCCAGCAGCATGACCATCATCTTCAGAGCCATCAGAAATTGGCTCTGCTGGATTTGGTGGAAGCTTCTAGCAGCTTCTTACAGGAGAAGTGCCCCCCCCCACACTACCCAAAAAGGGTAAGCAGGCCAAGCAAAACCAACACACTTCCCTTGATCTTTTTAACGAAATCTAAAGTTGTTATGTTTCCAGATCAACAAATCCCCCTGGACTGTTGACCTGTGGTTATGGAAAACTTGTGTTCAAGTGAAATGTGGAATAGAATTCTGCAGTGTTTTCACCATTCTATCAGATCTGTTGAATCAATTCTGTTGGCAGACTACACTTGTTTTTCTCTTACAAACAGAATTCTGCTTAAGTATTTCAGGGAGTGTTAGGTCTGTATATTGGTAAGTACATGTTCTACTCCACTTCACTGAGGACACTTTGGGTTTTTTTTGCCCGTCTGTCTCCATTTATCCCATTGGGAAATGCATTTGATGGTAGATACTCTGTCATCTGCTTAAAAGGCTTTACTTCTGGAAAGTAGGACAAATTAGGTGAGAATGGGTTTGTTCTTTATCACAAATTGTARAAGAGAGGAGCATATCTCTGGARTTGGACTAATTTCTRAAAACTTAGATCTGTGTGATTTATYGAATGTTCCCTCGTTTTCTGATTATTTAGGCTCATTTTTCCCACAGACCCTCTCAGTGAACCCMTGTGTGGCTCAAGGATGCCTCTTAAACATCCAGAGGTGTTCGCTGTTAGCTGCAGAGGGGATGGGAGAGGGAGTGCATTCATCCAAAAGTCTTAACAGATACCCAAGAAAGCTGGTATATAGTAATTTATCTTGTCATAAAGATGATAAAACACTTTGCCTGAGGATATTATATTTCAACAGAGTATTTACAGGTTCTTTTTCATCAGTTGAGATAGAACTGGGATACTTCAACCAATTGCACTCCTAATGTAAAGACTGTGTCTTACTGAAAGGTCTTCATAAAAATGTCTTATAATTGCTAGATTCGTTAATAATTGCCAATTTCTTTCCTGGTACACACTTTGTAACAGAGGGGAGGAAACAGAAACACCCTGAGAGGGAGAGGAACCTTTTCTTAYTTATTAAAGTAAGATCTTTCCTTGCAGAGGAGCTGGCTTAGATTCTTCTGGAATGATGTCTTCAGTTCAGTAAGAGCTGCTTCCAGTAAATATTTGCATTTTGAAAACATGGTTTTCAAAACACTTTGTTTCCAAAATGTGTTGTTTTCAAAAGMCTTGGGGGAAGGTAGGAAAGCAGAAGCTCTTCAAGGGAAGGAAGAAGTAAACTGAAAGATACACTCAGCCCTGTGTGGTACAAGGGCTGAGTAAACACAGTGAATTTGATGCAGCAGGTTTTACATGGCTGAGGAAAGTTTATTGTTAAACACAGCACTAAGCTAAATTTATATKAGGTTTGTGCAAAACCCCTTCCAACTGCATTGGAATTTTACATCACATTTTTAAGTGTGGATGTATAATAAAACTGCAAATGGAAGTTCATAGTCCAAATTTACATAGTCCTTGATGGATCAAGAGCCAGCAAGGAGTYTCCTCTTTTGGGGGATCAGGAAATAATAATGGGTATTTTAATGGTTATTGTCCCCCACTTTGATTTTTTTATTCCTGTTGTGCTACAATGTAAAATTGAGATTCATCTTCCTGAACATTAGCCACCTTAAATATAAGCAACTACTCTGGATTATCTAGAGCCCTCTTCTAATCAGGTGCAGAGCAAACAACTAGAGAATGGTTCAGTTCCTCTTATTTTTGTTACCCTGTAAGGAAGGGGCTGGGAGGGTCTGTCATCATTTCAGGAGTACATGAAGCATCCTGCTATCCTAGGTTACAGCAGCAACTTCTAGACAGCTGAAGCTGACGGTAATTCTGTCCTTAATATCTGCAAARGTTTTGTTAGAGAATTGCAGCATTTTTGTAAAATGTGAATCTTCTGAGTATTGCYGTGTTAAATGGGTGTAGATTGAATTGGATTAAAATGCAGGTAGAAGATGAGCCCTTTTTAAAGGTACCATCTTGCATCCATTGAACTGGTAAGTCTTGAGGGCGATGAAACAACGTAGGCATGGGGAGCAGATGTTATATTTGCAAAGCTGAGTTTATACYAAAATTGAACTGTGTTTCAGGTGTGGATCCCTCCCTGCAAGCAGAKAACAGAGTGCCAGGCTCTTCCCAAGCYACTGCTGCWGTATCAAAACAGCAGAAATCCCGATCCACCAACTCGAGGGACGAGCGCTTCCGATCCGGTAAGAGACAGAGATGTAGCTGGGGCATCAYGTGTCCTAAGAGGAAAAGTATACCTGTAAAATGGTTTATGCACAGAAAGCTGCAAGAGCTTTGGAAGAAGGGAAGAGATAATGAATGTCTTTCAASTRTCTTTTTGTTTCCWTGCACACAACAGTGGTTTTGTTTGACTCTGGCCTGGAGGAAATGCTAGAAGGGAAACAGACTGTAGACCTGCCTTCTGACGTGTTTCTTGTTGTGAATTTTACCATGCTCAACAGTTTTTTCATATTTGCTGAGAAAACARAGTTGAGTTTCCAGTCTGTAGAACAGTTACTTAAAAATTTTGAGTACTACAGTGTGTAAATTTGGTGGATTTTTTTGCTTGCCTGGTTGGTTTATTTTGTTAAAAGAAGGTTATGTATTTATTGTAGCTTTCTTTCAAATATTTCCTGGTTTAAAGCAAGTGCACAAAAAAGGGAAATGTCACAATGGATATTCTACTTCATTTTAAATGGACACCACAGTGACAAAACTGTTTTGGAAAATAGTGTGAAAATACCAATAACCTCATTACATCCTGTTCCCATTGTTACTTTTCAGGTGATTGAAGTGCACTGTTTCCCTGTGAAATTCCTTGTCACAATAGTGAGGAAAAACAGGTGTTTGGGAGCTTTTATCTCCTGAATACCTTTGGACTTGTAGCTGGATCTTTTTCTGTTTGTTTTCCGGGGTAATTCCACATCTTGGATTTGGGAATGAGAAGTACAGTTGACAATGTGCACTGCACATCCTTARCAGGAGGCTGGTCTTGGGTCACCTTGTCTTGCCACTGCTTGGGCAAAGTGGTTCTTGCATCCTGTTTGCCCTGCTGATACGTAATACCTTTCTTCAGAGTTGGAGCTGATGTGCTTTTTACATTCATTAGGGCTAATTGAAGGATGAATGAGACTTCTTAAATATTCTGAGGATATATATAATCTCTTGGGAAACATGGCTGTATTCAGCTACACAGAGAAGAAACTTCTGAATTACAGGGAGTATTGTATAGTGTCATAATTAGCTAAATAACGTGTTTAAAAACATTAAAAAAATATTACATTATAAAAATATGTTCTAGAAAATTTTGCCATAGAAAATAATTTATTTAAAGTAAGATGCATCATTGTTAAACTAACAGAAATAAAAATTTGCAAGGAGAGTACAACTACAGCAGGAAATCCTTGGGACGTAGTCCTTGGTGGGGACTGCCATGTGCTTTTGTGGTTTCCCTTCACTGCTCCCCTAACTCATTTTTCATTAAATATTTGTGCCTAAAACAAGTTCTTCACTTGGAAATTTGAAAAGTTCTTAGTTACAACACATATAATTGGATTTCTTTCTCCCATTAGTAATATGTGCCCAGATGTCTTCAAAACCAAATAATGACAGTTTTGTTTGACTTGGTTAAGGTCAAACTTTTGCAAGGAMATGTAGATACGGCTTTCAGAAGCTGATATCTATTCTGATTTTTCGTCTCTTATTAAAAAAAAAAATCTGTAGATTTACTGCATTAGTGATTGACTCAGCAAAGAGATAGATATTGTTGCCTTTTTTAACCTCCCTTTTTAACTTGTGTGCTGACACACATTGCCTGTTGTGAGGGATAAGCAATCCTTCTCTCAATCTCACACCTTAACTTATTCCTTAGAGTGTTGTGGGGAATGGAGAGTGTGTTGTTTCTTCTTTTTTTCTTTCCTTACATTTCCTTTATTTCTTGTTTTCCTTTCTTCAAATCTCATCAGTTCTTCTGTGTCTTTTTCAAGAGTAGCTGATGAAGGGGGWATGCAGCTTTTCCTAGAACAGAATCTCTTTCTGGAGCAATTATAGATACTTTAAAGCCATCAATATAAATTACTTAAAATAAGCAAGCAAGTGAAACAATTTTGTCTTTTTATGCAAYTAATCTGTCATTTACTCTCTGTAAGCACTTTTTTAATAGTTTCACAGAAGTGTTGTGTATTTAAATGAACTATATGTTTTTAWCATCCTCAGATACTACTCTTCAAGCAGTAAATATTGTCCAAAAAATTCCAGCAGTGAATAATATTGATAAATACAAGCCTGCTGTCCTGGCTTCAGTTGGAATAGTATTAATTTTCTTTTTAATAGCTGGTACAGTATTGTGGTTTMAATTTACAATGAGAATAATGCTCATATTTTATTATTCTTGTTCTAATTATATTRTTTTTATTATCATCATTAYCATTATTGCATTTTAGTTATTATTGTTCCTGTCTCAACCCGTGTATTTTACCTTTTTCCAGGTCTCTTCCCCATCCCACCTAGATAGTGCTTATTGCTTTCTTTGACCRACCATAGAAATTCTTCCCTCTGTGTCTATGGCAGGGACAAGAATCAGACGCTGATAAATGAGCAGAGGCTGGAAATGGCAATGAAAAATGCTCTTCTAATAGGTGGACAGTTTAGGAGCWGTAAGAGTTTAGGTGATTTATAGTTCACAAACTATTTTGGTTTTCCTCCCTTATCCATTTTAAGGACACGTGGAGAGAAAGAAAATGAGAATAGGTACAAAGAATGGGAGAGAAAATTATCTGGTTTGCTACAACAGAAGGAGAAAATGTTTTTAATCAGTTACTAATTTTTGGTTGTTTTCAGCTTAATGAAATGCAGAAATTTAGAAATACTTTTCCAAGACTTTTTCTTCTGCTTTTAAATGGCAGTAAATATATATATATATATATATATATATACACACACACACACACATATATATATATATGAGGTCTTTTTCCTCACTTTGTGTTAATGAAATGCTGGGATTGCTGTTCATCACTTCTTGTTATCACTGTTGAGAATTTGTGTTCCCTTTTCTCAAAAATGTGATACATTTGGTCTGATTATGAGTGCTTAATTCTGTAGAAAAGTGAACTCCACAGYTCTTACATGGTAAATCACTTTCACAATAAATTTTGAAGAATTTAAGTAACAGACAGTGGTAGAAAACTTCCTTTTGCAATTCCAACATCTAGTTAAAATTTAACTTATACTAATTTATGAATTTTAGTACCCTAAGCATTCTGCTTCTTTAAAAATTTCATTCCCTTTACTTCTTTTACTGAAATGTGTTTCATCATGTAGAAAAGCTCTTAAAGGAAACGTGGAATAGGAACGAAGTGTTCCAGGGAAGTGAAAGTAATTACTTCATTGATTTGGATGAGAGAGGATGTTCCTACTCAGCTGTGGTCCAAGGACAAGATATTATAAGAAAGATTTCAAGCCAGAAATAGATCTTAATGACTATAGAGTGAATGATAAGTTAAATTGGCACTGTAAAAATGAAACATTGAACAGAATAAAAATTCATCCTATGTGGAATGAATCAGGACTGTCTCCTGGTTGCATTTTTATAATTTAATCTAGTCTGTTCCAAGTTTTGGGGTGGAAGTTACAAGTAGAGGAGGAGGTGGTACTGATTTTGCCCTCTGGAAATGGAATAAAAAGTAGTTCCCATGCTTGTTTSCACAAATCTGTGTGATGTTATGACCTGCCTTGTTCTACTTTGTTCAAAAGCCCAAGCACACCCTTGCCTCCAAATAGGCCTTTCCATTCCCAAAATGCACGACTGCCTAAGAATGCTTTCAYTTTTTATCTGCCACATTATTTAATGACTTAATGTATTTATATGCARACTACAAATATTGTGTTATTTTGCTCTTTGGAAGACCTTTTCCGGATAATAACARTTTATGTTCCCCTACTTCCTATGAGATGCTAATGCAACAGAAATGTTTTTTAAATTATATGTAGATGTAGGCATGTTTGAAGTGACTGCATCTTAGTTACTGTCTCTTTCTGGAATTCCAGCTTGGTTTTCACTGGAAGTCCTGCCAAGGAAATATGTCCTGCAGAAAGGGCATTTTGCCCCTACTTTTAAGAATGCAAAAACGTGACCTTTAATTGGTGTTGAATTCTGCTTAAATTTTCTGTAATTTGAGTACATAAAAGTTTTGCTTCTGGGTATCCATGGGAATAAACTTCATTGGTGGACAACTACAGCTAAAATTAAGGATTGGGAGGAACCAAGACTTGACAACAAGCCTAGATGTRGGAATGGGGAGGGAGGCAGGCAGACATAAGAAAAGGGGACTTTTAATTTATAAAACATCTATTATTAATTCCTTGGTGTGAAGGACAGCAGCAAAAATCTGACAGGGCCCAGGACAAAAAAATCTTGTATTAGAGGGTAGAAGTTTCACTGATTTTTTTCCCTTTTTYCTTCTTAATATTTTTCTCTCATAACAACATCACCTTTGAACCTCCCATGTTAGTTGCACAAGCAGTTCTTATTTGAGATAAGCATCTACTTAGTTCATTCCTAAGTCTTGTAAGAACACACAGGTGGGATAGTATATTTGCATTTATACATATTTTAAATACTGCTCTGAACAGATTTTCTGGGGGGAGCTGCAGACTGWAAAGTGACATTATTGCTGCAAAGAAGTGGTTGGTGTCTGGGACCATATGCTCAGGGATTTTGTGATTTTGTGGAATSCGTTTGGCCAGACTGAAGGGAGCAGTTCCTTAGGAAGGGCCTTGTGCTGAGCTTGACCGAAGTGAGTTCAGGACTAGAACAGAAATGGTACTTTTTAAACAAACCAAAAAAAAAGGTACCAACAGGGTAAATCCCTGTAGGTACAGGGATAGAATAATTACGCTACATTTTATATTATATGTTTCTCATACACACATACCTACAAATAGTTTCATACCTTCAAATCTGTCTATATGTTATATATTTGCATCTTAATAAAAGAGTAGATGGATACTAACTTTCAAATTGAGTAGTTAAATTCTGAAAATCTTGTATAGCAGTTTTCATGTAGAAGAAATGTGGTCAGCCTAGTGCGTGATCATAGACTCACTTTTGGGCTCTGTCCTGGTTTGGGGTCTCTCTATTGTCAGGGRTTTCCACACTGAGCAATAGCATTTTTTTTTGTACCATGTGTCATTAGTCTTGCTGTTATGTTCATTTTCATATCTCAGTGCTATTTTCAGTAAATTGTTCTTATCTTAGCCCAAGATCTTTGCCTCTTGTGCCTCCAGTTGATTCTCCTTTCCATCTTACCACAGAGAGGAGGGAGAGGGGAGAGTGAGAAAGCACAGTGCCTGTCTTGAAGTGTTTTTAGAGGGAAGACTAAGTTGGAAAAYAMCATTCCTAAACCACAGGAAGCCCATTTTAACTGTTTATAAGCGTATACATGTTGTATTGTGCTTTTCATGAGTTTGAATCTTAAGTGATAATTCAAAATATATTTTTGGTCTGCCTCATTTYTCCTCAACATCAGTTCACTTCTCATGAATTTTTTTCCTGCCTGAATTTAAGCTTTTGACACCATTGAAATATAGATGTCAAAGAGAAAAAATTGCTGAAGAATTACTGGAATACATTAAAATTTCTCTTTGGTGAGGTCTTCATTGAACACTGAATTCCTCTTTAATCTCAGTCTTGGCTTAAAAATTAGAGAAGTTAAAATATAGCCTATGAGCCTCTTAGGATAGTTTTTGCTTTCAGGAAAGTGAAAGCTTGGTTTGTCTTTTCCCTAATTCTTCATATAGAAYAAGAGAATTTTGTTAGAGTTGGAAAATACCTCTAAGATAATTGAGCCCATTGGTCTCTTTTTTTCTGTTTTTTATTACTTGCATTGTTTTGTGGGACTTTCAAGTATGTATGTACTTGTACTTCTGTTCCCTCTCTGTATTTTGAGGATGAATAGTCAAATGCTGTTGCAAATTTACAGAATATGCATTGAAATTTCCCTCCTGGAATGAATTGTTCAAAACTAACATAKTGGGTACTCTGTCACTTCAGTGTTTATTTCAGGGGGTTTTCCAGAATGCTGCTCACTGAGCCTTTTCAGGCTGATTTCATGAGGGAAGTGTGTCAACTTGACCCTGCTAATATCCTCCCTTAGCTTTGGAAACCATTGCTTYTGCAGTGGATTGGAGCCGGAGGCAGTGGTGGTGATTCAGTCCTCCTGATTAAATGAATTTCTAACCTTTTTGTTTGTTTGTTTGTTTTCTATATAGATGTCCACACTGAAGCAGTACAAGCAGCACTTGCCAAATACAAAGAGAGGAAGATGCCCATGCCCTCGAAGAGACGCTCTGTCCTGGTGCACTCTTCAGTAGAGACATACACCCCTCCAGGTACATGTTGAGTGAACATAGACAATTGATAGAGCAGCTGAGAGAAGCTGTGGCTGTCCCATCTCAAGAAATGTCCAAAGCCAAGTTGGATGGGGATTGGAGCAACCTGGGATAGTGGAAGGTGCCCTGCCCTTTGTTTTGTTAAGTTGTTAGTAGGTTGCACTAAAGTTGTGTATCATGGTTATATTTCCCAATGATCAGGTCTTGTTTGGATTTATCCTTTGATATTTTTCCTTGTGGTTTTTAGTGTCTCATCTAGAGATAATGTAGCTGCTGAAGGTTCACATGAAAGCAGATTTAGAGTGAGCAGGTGCCCTTTATGCTTTAAGTATGTCCTYTTATGCCATGTCTCACTCAGAGGACATAATCTACGCAAGCATGTCAGAGCTGAAAATACCTCATTTCACATTACAGAAGATACTGTTCTTTTTAAGTTGAAGAAAATACCAGAGCATGAAGTTGCTGCATTAATTGCAAAGCACTCATCAGATGGTTTCAGCTATTCRGTGGTGAGCAGATTGAAACAGTCAGAAAATCAGACACTGTAATTGTTTAGATTGGTTATGGCAGAATGCCTTCTTTGATTTTTAAGGGGAAAAAGTAATCTTCCTGTTGTCTCGCAGTGAATTCTCTGGGGCTTAAGAAAATTTTACAACATGTTGTGGTAGCAAGCCAAGTGGTTTTGGGCCAGTGTCTTGTATACAAAGAAGAGAAATTTCCTAAGCTGTTTAATTTCGAGGGTGTGCTCTTGTCTTTTGTAATGTGGCCCAGCAGCAGAAGCACACTGACCTCTACTGCCCTTATCCGTCATTTGTAGTTAACCTCCCCCTTCTCTGAAAGACGAGTCCAGGTATGCTGCTCTCCTGCCTTCTTAGCTGTATTTCTTCTTTCTGTTCTTCCCATTGAAAGAGAATTCCACTTTTGTTTGTTTTCCAGTTATTTCATTAGTTAATGAACAGTAATCTTCTGCGTTCTTATATATGGTCTTTCTCGACCCTTACTGTTTTTGCCTAGAAGATAGGTTAAGTATTTTTAATTTAATTTTAATCCTTTTTTGTGAGCAACAATTAAAAAGAAGCTGCAATGCTATGGAGACAGTGTTAGGTTATGTGATAAAAGCTGCCTTGCACACCTGCAGAGGAGCATGGGGTGTGGCAGGTGGGGCAGCCCAAATAATGCCCTGTCCCAGGAGCCACCAGCCCGTCCCAGACCCATCTGCACAAGCCCARAGGAGCACCAGGAACAGCAGCAGGCAGAAAGGCAAGTTCAAGACTCGGACAAGTCACCCTGTCCAGGCCTCTCCCTGGGCTGGAGACCCTCAGCCCTCCTGGCCAGGTGTGAAGCCCATCAAGACCAGTCAGCACTAGAGCACCTTCTGGACTGGGGGAGCACTCAGATGTGGGATGCAGGGCAAGAGTATTTTGGAACTGCATGAGTCCTGTTATGGAATGTTCAGGTGAGGAAGTGCAGGCTGGCAAAGGAACAAGTTTGTGGGGAAAATGGGCGAATAAGAAGATCAAAGGGCTGGTGGTATGTAAATGAACACGTGCCTGGCCAAGCCCCTGACCCTGCACTCCATGCTATACGTGTGTGTACAGAACAAGATGAGGCTGTGGGATCTGCATGTTTCTGTGTGCTTGTGCTGCTGGAATGTCATCTTCTAACATGCCTGTGCAGGTGGTCAGCAGAGAAGCAAAGTGTGCTCACACTGGGATTGAGTAGGATGCTGTAGCACCTTAAATAATAGGAGCTGTAAGCTGGTGTTGAGACCACCAGAGGGACAGGTCATGGCCCCAAGCCTGCTGGAATTCATGAACTGTTTGGACAACACTCCCAGGCATGTGGTATCATTCTTGGGGCTCTCCTGTGCAGGGCYTGGCATTGGACTCAGTATTCTTCAKGAGTCCCTTCCAACTYAGGATATTSTGTGAAGMRTTAAGTGCCTCTGGAATCTGTCAAGCTCTTTCTAAGAGAGTGTTAGGAGATCCCCTTACCTCTATAAGAGAATGGGCCACTGGATGAGTTCTGTATCATGGGGGATCAGGACATTCAGAAATATCCTAGAGACTTTCTTCAGCCATATTAAATCATAAAAATAATTGTCTTTTAATGGGCCTGCCTTTATTTGCAAAGTTATTTCAGCAAGAAGGATCCAAAGTTGCAAAGAACCCAAGTAGTGGTGAGCATCTAGTCCTGAGCCATTCAYTCACTCCTTAAGTCCTAGTATTGGCCGGAGTTAATGGAATTAAAACATGCTTTGGTATTAAATAACTGTAATTTTGATGCAAACAGCTACAATCAGGTATCAGAAAAGAAGTATCCAATTAATGTTCTTTACACTGAGAGTGATGAGGCCCTGGCACAGGGTGCCCAGAGAAGCTGTGGCTGCCCCATCCCTGGAAGTCCAAGCCCAGGTTGGATGGGGCTTGGAGCAACCTGGTCTAGTGGAAGGTGTCCCTGCCCATAACAAGGGGTGGAACTGGATGACCTTTAGGGTCCCTTCCAACTCAAACCATTTTGTGAATCTGTGGTTCTCAGCACCGTGTTAAATTGAAAACCAACTCCTGGCTGGCAGTAAAGGAACTGCTTTTATCAGTAATCCTTCCAAAAATTTTCGTGTACTTTTGGTTTTGTCCTGTTGAGTCTCTGATCCTTCCCACACGGATTTCCTGTGATCACAACTGGAGCTGTAGCCTTCAAGTAAGTCTGGCTCAAAGAGGGGTGGCTTCTATGACTGTCTTGGGTCAGCTCCCAGCCAGGAAGAGCTGGAAGCCAAGCACACAGTATTCTGTCACTGTTCTGTCACCATACACCAGGAACCATGGATTAATTCCTGCTGCTGGCAMGGGGCTGTTACTGGGGTGACCTTGCTACTTTGTAGTGAACTTACGGTATTAGGATGCATGGGTCCTCCATTTTTGTACACAGTTAATATTGTAAAGGATTTGGAATTTTTCATCTTCACACATGTGTAAGACATGTGAAAGCTTAGAAATATTATAGAGACTTCATTAGTCTTGAATYTGGGTAAGGAGATACTGTCAGTGTGTACTCTGTGAGAAACCTGCTCTTTCTGTAGTTCTGTTTCTTCCTCTGAAGGGATTATAAACTGCAAACATGGTGGTTTGGTTTGATTTTTTTTCAATCCCTGGCTGTTCATAATGCTATCTTGTTCCTTATTCCTGGAATTGTTTATTTTTGCTTTCTACCTAAAAGAAAGGGAAGGTTGCAAGCATTGCGGGATAGGTTTGGCTTCTCTCCAGGAGCAAATGGAATCAGCTGCCAAAAACTTCAAATGTGGCAGCAGACTGGAACTATTACATGAGACATGGACCCAGGAATGGGGTTGCACCACAGCTGGATCTTCTCAGAGATCTATTGTTTGGGTTTTTTCATTCAAAATTCTTACGTTTGATGAGGGAGGTCAGATAACAAGATATCTACAATTTTAACTTTGAAAATGCCATCAAGTTAAATGGGGTTCTTATGAAATGGTTTTTGGTTTTTGTGATTTTAGACTGCTAAGTGAAATTATTCAGAAGCTGTTGGAAATGCACATATTCTTGAAAATCAGAAAATTAAAGAGTTGGCAACTGAAATGCATTGCCCAAGATGAGGAGTAGGTTTTTTTTTATTTTGCCTCAGGAAATTTATATGGGATCGTATCTAGCTGGGCAATTTCATGTTCAGAGGATTAAGAGAATGGCCAAAATTAAGGTTGCAGAATTCCTGATGTAACCCACCCCAGATTTCCATGTCTGAAAGGGACTGTTAAGAGTATAGTAACAGACACCGTATCTTATATAAAGCATTTAAAGATCAAGTTATTAAAATTCAGCAGTCTCTTTATGAGGGCAAGAATTTTTTCCTGTGATAAGACTTTCTATTTTTCACTCAAAATCACAAAGTATGTATTTTCTTGATATTTAGAATAATCTTTTTAATTATTGTTGGATGGATAATAAGGAAAGACTGCATGCCCAAGGAGAACTTCTGGAAAGTTGTAAATAACTGGATGGTAATTAAATTAGTAGCCCTTTGTCAGACTTCTAACAGCAGCATCTAGAATGAAAAGATGCTTTACTAAGCATTTCTATGCACTACGCATTAGTATGAGTTTATATGGTTGAAATACATGCTTTGTGATTACTCTTTCTTTAAACTTTGGAGCACCATGGTTTTTAGGAGCTAGTTCTCAAAATAATTTGCTTGAAGAACCAAAAAGTAAAGAATTTCCTTTCCCTCAAAAGAGTGAAAAAGGAAATAAACTAAAAATTTAATGAGTTTTATTCAGGTGTGATGTGATAAAATTTACCTGCTCAGAACAAATATTTTCTCAGTGGAATAGGGATGGGATGGAATGCTCACTTATCCTCTAGTGGAGTTAGAAGCCTTTTTTGAATCTCATGCTATTCTAAATGCTGGAGATGACTGAAACTTTGCTCCAAGTGTGTTGTGGTCCCTTAATGTGTAGAAGTTGTTGTGTTAGCCCAAGAAACGGCAGCGAGAGGGATTTGTGTGTGTGAATATGCCATTGCTGTTCACACATAGCATGTGAGGACACTGTGTGGAGCACATGGAACAGGGCTGAGTGCCATGTTCTTGGTGCTGGGTCATTCCCATTCCCACATTACAGGCCTGTCATCGTTATTTTGACCACAGACACATCGTCAGCATCAGAAGATGAGGGCTCGTTGCGGCGGCAAGGGCGGATCAGCTCCACTCCGTTCCAGAGCCATTCCAACGTAGAGCCCTGGCTTAACCGGGTTATTCAGGGCTCCTCCACCTCATCCTCTGCATCCTCCACCTCATCTCATCCTGGAGGGAAACCTGCTGCTGCTTCCAATACCGCTCCTGCCACCACTGCTGCCACTGTGCTTGCAGATCTCATGGCACACACCCAGATAGGTCAGTAAACCTGCCGCTGTGGTTGGAATCAAATCAGATTACAAATCCTAAAAGAGGGCTAAATACAAAGATCTTCACCAGGAGATACCCGTAAATAGCCTTAAAATGTGCAATTCACAGACCAGGTATGTATGATCTATATGTATTTAATTTAACCCAAGCCAGTTGTTCATGAGATCTGAACATKCATTTTTCTTGGTAAAATGCTTGCTTTACCAAGAAACTAAGGTTCAGTTTTAGTGGATTCCAAAGCAGAATTTCAAAGGAATCCTGGTTTTGGTGCATGCTTTCCAATCTGCTTGTATTTACCCTAAACAATGTCAGGTTATGTGTTCAGTTGATAAACACCCAGAAGACAGAAAAACATACAGAAAYTTTGGGGAAGTTATGAAATCAGAGGTACTAATCGATAGGGAAATTTTTTGCTGTTTATGCAAAATCTTAAAAGAAACCTAATTTTTTATAATCCCATTTCCAAGCTTACTACTACTGAGAAATATTCAATTTTGTTTGACCTTGACAGATGTAAAAAAAGGATGTGATATATCACCACTTCACTTTGAGACATTCTGAATTTCATATTATGGATTAATAGGAATGATATTTAACTCCTTAAAATTACAAAGTCAGTTATGACTAACCTGTTAAGCTTAACTGGGRCTGATTAAATTTTTAATATAGCTGTAAAAACTTTTAAGGTACACAAAATATTACACAGCACCTTGTTATGTCTCATGCCCCAGGTCAGATAGATGTGTTCATCAGGGCTGTTTAATCAGCARCATTGTATGCAAAATCAAGGCCTTATTGAGAGTTCAGAGTTCAGCATTTAAGCAGCTGAATGTTTTGCTGTATGCAGGTTTAAAATTTATTAATGGGAAATAAATAATTATAGTATCTCTCAGGAAGGAAGCTCAGGGATTGTTAAGAGTTGATCTATTAAAAATATTTATAAAGATAAAATTTCCAGTGCCTTTGACAAAAAAAACAGATGTGTTTTCACATAAAGATAGTCTTTCTCATTTCTGGAATGCTTGCCATGTTCCATCAGTTTTCATTCCTAGCTTGGTAACATTCAAGCATGGCAAATATCAGTTCAGTTGGGAYATTTTTCCTGTGTGTGTTACTTTTTCTAGCTCACAAGAAAATGAAAACTTACTCAGTTCTTACACTGCAAACTTTTATGATTCTAGATAAATACTCTCATACTTTCCAAAAGGGCTTTGATTTGTCCTAGAGCATAGAAGAGTCATCTRTTTATTTTTTCAGATAGTGTGCTGATACCAGCAATCTGAAAGGCATCTTACATATCTTAATTGCCATGCCCTGCTGAAATATTCTGTGTTTTGGTTGTGTACTGAATAGCTATTCACAGTTTTGAGATGCTGGAGAATTTAAATTTAGCAGTTTGTTCCTTTGCAGCTCCTCTTCTCCAGCCTGCATTTTTAACAGTGAGCTCGGACTAAGTTCCGAGGCAGTAAATACAATGTCAGAAGTGCAAGGTTACAGTGGTTGATGGAGTCAGATAGGAATGTGCCTTCTTTTCAAGATGTTTGTCTTTCACTTAATAGCAGCAAGGACAACCTTTCATGTTGGGGGGCTTATTTTTTCTTTTGTGTAATTTTTTTTTAACTAATAAGGCTGGCAGTATGTCTCCATGTTTTTTTTCAAGGTCACCTTATCAACTGTGGAGTATTTCCCACCTTAGCTCTTAGAGCAGCTGGAAATACCGATCATCATGGCTTTTAATTCTCTGTCATATTCCATATGTTCTTTCTTTAGACTGCTCTCTTGCATTTATCTCTGTCTTGTCATCWCTAATGGAAAAGTCCTTCAGTATGAATCCAATTAACTTTTCTTCCTGAAGTCACAAGTCTGCTCACACTTATTTAACTTCTCACCACTTCTCTTACCCTGCTGTGCCAAGATGTTTCTGGATGATACAGACTAATTACATAGGGTCTCATGGGCATTTATTAATAAAATGGCCAAATGAGTAATTAAGCAAATGTTTTTATCTGAGCATGCATCTTGCAAATTGAACCTATTCCTTCTCCGTACATAGTGAGACATTGCTAGTCCCTGCAGGGTTTGTCAGGTGGAAAGTGGGAACCAGGTACACTTGTTTCTGTGGCCAAATTGTATGCTGCAGGAAGTCCATGGATTATGACTTTGGGAAAGCCAAGGGAAAAAAAAAAACAAAAAACCCAACCAAAAAGCAACTCCACAAATACGTAGAACAGAGTGAGAGCATATACATGAGCCAGGTGTATGCATGGGCTCTCTACAGGGTACAATGGTTATACAAGTTAGCTTTTTATCATCTTTGTGGTTACTGATTCCAGGGCATTTGTCTGAGAGGTGAACTGACACTTTCCTTCGTGTTCCTCATCTACATGAAAGGAATTTTGTCTCTGCAATGCAAACATTGGTATTGCATTGAGATCCGTTGGGAAGGATGGGAATGGAGTTAAATTTTTCTTCTGGCGAACTCTTTAAAACTGCTTAGACCTGGACTAGCTACTTATGTGTCAGCTCTGGAAATCTGACACCAGTGCTGTAAGCACTTACTATCTTGGGGCTGATCACTGTSTCAGAGTGGGAGATAATGTATGTATTTCACAGCACTGTTCAGATCTCCCTGTGCCTGGAGTTCTGGCAGGATTTGATACATGCTGTGGTCCTCCAAGGGCTGTGTCTGCAGAGCTTCTCCAGTCCTGGGCAGCAGGGTTTTCTCCAGCTCTTCCCMGCTGCATTCCTATCTTTACTTATCAGGATTTTAAGTATTTCAGGCCTCCTATTTTTGTTGTCTGTTGTTCAAACACTTCTCACAAATACTGCCATTTCCTGATCCATTCCATTCAAATCCATTCCACAACCTAGGTTACAGTTTTGGATTTATGATAGCAACTTTTTACAGGGGCAGTTAGTGATAGGACAAGGGGGAATGGTTTAAAATTTAAAAGGAGAAGAGATTCRGATTAGAAKTTAGGAAGAARTTCTTCCCTGKGAGGGTGCTGAGGCCCTGGCATCCAGATTACCCAGAGCAGCTGTGGCTRCYCCATCCCTGGAGGTGTTCRAGGCCAGGYTGSACAGGGCTTGGAGCAMCCTGGGATAGKGGAAGGTGTCCTTGTTTGTGGCAAGGGGTGGGAACAAGGTGAGCTTTGTGGTCCCTTCCCAACCCRAACCATTCTGTGATTCTGTGACATTACCTAAGCATTGCTCTAAGCCAGGAAACAGGGTGCAGCTTCAAGCAAAGCAGACTTTGCTTCCAGGTTGTAAGGAGGTTCTCAAGCTCCTGTGWGTATGTGAGGATTTGTGAAATGCTSTCATRCAAGAAGCAATTTTGATYATGTTGATTCTTAAGGTGCCTGACRAGCTTYCATATCTRTTTTRCATTTCTGCAGAGAACCACTCTGCCCCCCCTGATGTGACCACTGGCCTGGTGGAATACCTGCATCATGAGCGCCCACAGGTCCCATCCATGCGAGGAGTGCCCAGAGGCTACAGCAGCAGCATTCTGGAAACTGCAGATGGTGATTGCATTATAGACCTCCTACCCTTCCATCTGTGGCCTCTTGTATATATATCTTCATATACATCTAAATTTTATATTGAGACRGAGCTTTAAATTTTGATAAATATAAAAACACATATTTATATGTAATGTACACAAACTAAAATCAGCGTTCAACATGTTTTGTGTCGTGATTATTTTTACAAGCCCTGTAAAATATTGAAAGCTAGGGAACAGCATTKTTTGAAAGCAAATAAATCCATGGTGGAAACTCTTACTGATTAAAGCTGTTTTCTTCCAAACAAGGTACTTGTCCTAAGTGACTTTTCCAGCTGAAAGTTGTGTTTTAGTGTATTTTGGTTAATATATAATAAATAATAAATCTTTTCTATTTGGCAGGTGTCCCAGTAAATAGCAGAGTGTCCTCTAAAATCCAGCAGCTGCTAAATACCTTGAAAAGACCAAAGCGCCCGCCTTTGAAGGAGTTTTTTGTGGATGATTTTGAAGAACTGCTAGAAGGTTAATTTTCTTTCAGATACATTTTTTACTCCTTGTGTAAGTGGTTCACCGCAGAACTGGTACTTCTTAGCAAGTGTTGGTTTCTTTTTCTCCTCCTAATAGAAAACAAATCAGGGTAACACTAATACAGTGGAACAAGAAAGGTCCTATGTTATCACAAGTGAAAGATAATCTTTAATTTAACCTTCCTACTCAGTGTGATATTTCTTAGCAACCACCACTACATTGACCCTACTATTGGTTTGATACTTGTAAGATGCAATGTTTTTGTGATTATAGCCTCTTGCTGAAGTTTTTCCACATGAACTTCTATTGAGGTGCCTGTAATTGTGGAGAGCATCACTTGGAACCATTAATTTTTCTGGTTGCCCTCACAGAATGTTATCTAACCCCAAGCAGGACTTTGCTAACTGAGGTGTGGAACTTCACTTTTGGAGAAGCTTTGAGCAGGATTTTAACAGAAGGCCTTTCTTCACTTAGGCCAATGTCTGAAAAATACGTTGTTAGACAAGCATAGTGTCATTTTTCATCACCTGTTAAAAATTCAGTGCAGCAAAAATCAGTATCCACATGTCACTCTGCCATTGTCACTGATAACCATTCTTGACTTGGTGGAGGCTTTCATTGGAACACATGTGGAGGACAAACACCAGAAACATCAGCTTTCCTAAGCAGAGAGAAGTGAGCTAGAGCATCAAATTCTGGTCCTTTGATAATGTGGAATAACAAAAAGTTATGATCACTGTTTTTTGGGAAGCCAAATGATGATTAGCATACCATCATCATAAAGCAGAGGAGAAGTAGTAACACTTCTCCTCTGTGAGCAGTAACTCCTTCTGTGAGGAAGAGGTGAATGGTTCATAGAATAGTCTGTGAAGTGTAACTTGGACATTTCGGACAGATTGACATTTCCCATTTACTGTGCTCTGGTTTTAGTGCAACAGCCKGACCCAAATCAACCAAAGCCGGAAGGAAATCAAGTGAATGTACTTAAAGGGGAGCCCTTGGGGGTTGTGACCAATTGGCCCCCCTCGTTGCTGGCTGCCCTGCAGTGCTGGGGAACCACCCAGCCCAAAGCCCCTTGTCTGACAGCGTTGGATACCACTGGGAAAGCGATTTATACCCTSACCTACGGTACGTGTTGGAGCTACCTGGGAGGAGGAATTAGGTGTTCATTGTGGAACAACAGTTTGCCTTGCTTCAGAGGGATTGCCTGTGCTTGTGACACATGGTTTGAGATTGCTGTAGGAATGTAAATTATGAATTCATTGTGTATGAAAAATGTTTTTAAAGAAGTTAAGGAAGGGAAAACGTTTATTGTAGAATGTACGGATTCTTTCCAAGTGGCTATTTGTAGATCTCCTAGAATTGTGGGATTTTTTAAATAAAATAATACTAAAAATAGCCCACTGTAAACGGGGAGGTAGAAACACATGACTCAGTAACACACTCTTCAGATTCCCAGAGGAGACATTCCATTTTGGCATCTTCTTACACATCCTTATAGGGAAAACTTGTACCTTAGGAGCATAACCAGGATGTTAGTAGTGGGAAGTGAAAATTGCCTGTATTAATGAACTAGAAGTTCTATAGTAAATTGCATTTTTGGGGAAAATAACTGTGTCCTTCAGGATAGCTCACTGCAGCATTTCATTGTATAGTGTGTTAAAATGTTAAACTTTATTGTTTGCGTTCTCACAGATGAAGGATGCAGGAAATATAGTTGAGCAGCTGCATTAATTTAAATACTCTGCAGTGGAGCTTTGAGTGTTGTTTAGAATATCGTGTTTMGTTTTACATTTAAATTTTTTTWAAAAAAGGAAAAGGTAAACTAAAAAGAAGCCAAGTTCTAAATTGTACTTGGACTCTCTTCCAGCTGTTCTGATACAGTCATGCTTAGTGCATGTGTGAGGGGYTGAGATTTGCCAATTAAGTGTCAAAATATTAGTTTGTTTCTTGATTTCTTTTTCTTTAGGCAAGCTGTGGAGTCGAAGCTTGAAGTTAGCCTATACCTTGCTAAACAAACTAACCACTAAGAATGAACCCCTTCTGAAGCCTGGAGACCGGGTAGGCTGCTGTTGAGAGTGGTCCCTTTGGATGAAATAGTGAGGAACAGCTTTAGCTGAAGAAAGCCTTGTAATAATATATTGTAATAATAAATTGTGAAGTAATCATTAATGTGACTTAATATTATTGTGTATTAATGTGTAATAATACATTGTCCCAATACTTAATATTTCTGTTCCTAGTTATATATGAACCTGTTGTTGTGAAGATTTTGTTCCACAAATTAAAAAGTAGCCCCCCTGCCAAATGACAAAAAAAAAATTCTTATTTTACTGTATTTTTGTAGGTAGCTCTCGTATTTCCTAATAGTGATCCAGTTATGTTTATGGTGGCATTTTATGGATGTCTCCTGGCAGAACTTATTCCTGTCCCAATAGAAGTTCCACTGACAAGAAAGGTAGGCAAATGCATTCAACATTTTTATGGTTTAATAAATAAATGAAGTGTTTGTCTCTGCATGTGTGTGTGTGTGTGTGTGTATAAATYCCACAGTCCTTAMATGGGGTCATTCAGAGCCTGCTCCTTAGAAAGCATCTTTCTAATCTGACTGTTCRATGTATATTCTGTGCTTGGAATTATATTTAATATTTATTTAAGGAAAGAGGAAAATAATACAAAGCTAGTAATTTAAGTATTTTAGGATATGTAATTGTAGAAATTATTTTAAAATTCATTGTTTTTGAAAATATGTGTGGACGTATTTCTCAAGAGTATATCAGAGAGAGGTTGTCTTTTCAAGTCTSATGCTGAGTCATGGGGCAGGCAGAGACACCACAGGTGTAATCCTACACACACTGAGATTATTGGGGAAGAGCTAAAAAACTACAGGCTCTGCTCCTCAGTGTATCAGGACTCAGAAACAGCATCAGACGAGTCTTCTGTTTTAGCTGAATTTAAAACCTCCCTACTGAGTTGAGGAGGGATGCACAACCATTGCTTCTGACACTGCTTTCCTTACTAGATCTGCTGCCAAATTTTAGTTGGCACTAAGCAAAACTAATTTTCTCAGTCATTGAAAGGTCTTATGGGATAGACTTTTGTTTTTTCCTGTGATACAAATTGACCTAATGTTTTCTAAATGTAAAGAAATTACAACAAACTGTCCAAAAGTTTTGTTATTTSTAATTTTGCTCTTGGTTTCTCTACAGGATGCTGGCAGTCAGCAGATTGGGTTTCTTTTGGGCAGCTGTGGAGTCACATTAGCTTTAACCACTGATGCCTGTCAGAAAGGCCTCCCGAAAGCTCAGACTGGCGAGGTGGTGACGTTCAAAGGTGTGGGTTTATTTTTTATGGGCTAAAAAGCAGGTATATTCGTTGTTGCTGTCAAACTACAGCTTTTGGGTTTGCTTGCATGGTTCTTACACATAAAGAGCTGCCTTGATTGTCATGGCAGTGSCTTGTGCTATTTCTTCCTCTCAGACAAGGGGTTTTGTCTTTGCTTGCCTCCCATGATTATACCTGAATACTAGGGAAAAAAACTCTGATTTTTGGAATTGTGGTGACAGTAACTTTTCTTTTTCTTTGAAGGCTGGCCTCGTCTCATTTGGTTTGTGATTGATGGGAAGCATCTGGCAAAACCAGCCAAGGACTGGCATCCGCAGGTCCGGGATGCGAGCGACGAGATTGCTTATATCGAGGTGATCCAGTGTCATGTGATAACTTCTGTGGTTACTCTGTCATAATTTATGTGATGTTTTCTTCCTTTAAACTCTTGATACAATAAAAGAGATGACCATAGTATTTTAAACTGTGAAAGAATGTTTTCATCAGGCTGCCACGCAGACTGGCAGTTGAATGACTGTGTGGAGTCGGGTTAAAGATGGAGGATAATCAGTATTCTGGAATCCCTGGAGTAGAGAAACAGATTTTTTACCATACTAGTGTMTTCTGTGGACATAAATATATTTTTATGCTAGTTTTCTGACTTTAAAAATGCTGGCTTTGTTTTTATAATATGTTTTCAATTCACTACTGTCAATTTTCTTGATTTTGCTGTTAATCTAGTGCTTGTATACACTTTCTCTTCTCAGTACAAAACAAGTAAAGAGGGCAGCACAGTGGGCATTACTATATCTCATGCCTCCATGCTGGCACATTGTCATGCACTGACTCAGGCATGTGGTTATTCAGAAGGTAAGTTAGATGTAACTTTAGAATTATGCTGACAGTTGGGTTTTTTTTGCATCTTCAGACAATTTATGTTGTGTAATCACGTTCGCTGTCTTCAGAGAACTTTAGATACAGACTAGTAGCTTCAACGGCAAAGGGAAGGACAAAATTCTTCATTCATAATGGGTATGATGGGTCAAACAGAGTTAAACCACCTGTGAAATCATAATCAAGGGATCTCCTTCTTAGCTAGTCATGTCCCACAAAAGAACATCTCCACAGGGATGTGAATATAGTGAGAGGTCTGCTTGTTTGCAGTYATTCTTCCAGTGAACAGCCAAGAACTACACTTGGTTTTGACCATCTGCGAGGAGTTAATCTGTGCTACCATTAACCAAGCACTTTCCTGCATACACCATCCTGCATCAGTGATAAGCAAGTCTTACCTAATCAATGCAAGATATCCCTCAAAAATCAGGYTGAATCCTTGATTTAAAATCTTCGATTCTTATTTGGTTTTCTTGAATCACATAAGATGCTTAGATTTTTCAGAGAAAATATTCAAGAAGATTTAGTAGAGCCATGGTGGTATTTCTTACCTAATTCTTTCAAATACAGATTAACTTTTTCAGTTCGGCTGAAGAAGTTTGCTTCAAGACTAAATTTTCAGTCTGCATAGTTCACTGGCAGATGTTACACATGGRAGGAGTATTATAATGAATCAAGGTCTTAAATACCTTGTAATATTCTAGTGTGTAATCATAATTCAAAGATGATTGCTGTAAAGTAAAACAAGGTACTTGGAGCTTAAACAGCCTGTTTGTTATAGGCAACAGAGCTTTGGTTTCTTAACAGTGATGGAAGCTTCAGAGTTACTTTAATAAATTTGGAGTTCTTAAGTATTCTTATATGCTTTTTAAATCTGATTTTTTTTCTTTCACTTTCAGCTGAAACACTAACAAATGTCTTGGATTTCAAAAGAGAAGCTGGCCTTTGGCATGGAGTGTTAACGGTGAGTTTTGCAAGGAAGGCAAAGAACTACAGCAATTTCCTCCTTTCAATGGTAGTGTACTAGTATCAGAATGAGACCATAAATTCATCAGTTCTCTCAAATGGGTTTTGTTTCAATATTTATATTTTTCAGTATAAACTGTTAATTTTTCAGTAACTTATTTAGCTTATCTTTTCATAGAGTATATGCCTAGTTTTCACTAACATCTGTAAGAGTTRCTCTGTAGCTGTGATGATGAGGGGGTTTATTTAAGTGTTGTTACATGTTCTGTATTTTTTAAGCCACTTGAAAGTTTATTTTCGATTCATTTTCTCATAGAGCGTTATGAACAGGATGCATGTCATCAGTATTCCCTATGCATTAATGAAGGTTAATCCACTTTCCTGGATACAGAAAGTCTGCTCATACAAAGGTATCCTAAAAGTTTATTTATTTCACCCATCTGTTTTTGKGTTATTAAGAACAAATTAAATCGTTTGTGTGAAATTTCTCTACTGAGTACCCCATTTCAATGTTCTGTGTGCTGATAGTTTCACTGTTGAGTGACATTGATGGCTGCTTCTGAGAGACCTTTAAAGAAACTGCATTTCTTAGTTTTTGAATGTATACAGAACATTTAAATTCTGTGATCAAGCCCATCTGGAGTAATTGTGTATACATGTGTCATAGTTGTGGAATATTTGGCATTTGGATTTGTTTTCTGCATTTTTAATGTCATAAATTTTGTGTGTAGCTTCATAAATTTGGGTAAATACACCATAAAACATAATTTTATAATTAATCTTTATTTTGTTCTGCACATGCAGCATAATCATTATTTTGATTTCCAGCCCGTGTAGCAGTAGTAAAATCCCGCGATATGCACTGGTCACTTTTGGCTCAGAGGGATCAGAGAGATGTCAGCCTGAGCTCCTTACGGATGTTAATAGTGGCAGATGGAGCCAATCCATGTGAGTATGGATGCTTTTCCTGAGGGCCAACCTTGCCAGGATTGTGTTCATTGTRAGCTCTGTGTCAGAGCTGATGCTTGGGGAGTTAAGCAGTTTGTTCTGTAATAAACCACTCTTTGTGTGCCAGTGATGCCACTGCTTTTTCTTTGCTGTTTGCACTTCTCGGCTATATTTACCTGCATAAATTCATCTTTTGATCTTCATGTTTTTATGAGTGCTATAATCTTCCATGTATTGACTTGAACTGATACCTAGGAGATACAAAAGTAGATATAATCCACTTTGGGCCAAGTGCTAGAGGCATGGTACAGTTGTGGAGTGAAGGTATGTCAGAAGGTATATCATTTGATGTTTGATTTTAAGTGCTGTGACCTCTGTAAGAAACAATCAGATAGCAGCTGTGTAAAAAGTTGACTTAAAATTACCCTTAGTGACAGAGTATACTGATCCCTGAAGGACTTTCCATGACAGTAAGTGCTCAGGAGTACTGCCAGAAGAAGAGTATGCAGTTGAGAATTTCATTCAGTGTAGTTGTTAGTCACTAGGAGTTCTTTTTCCAAATCTACCCTCTAATAATAAACTTCAGTGTCTTTCAGAGAGTTTGAAAGAATATTTGGTTTGTACATGAACACGACAACATTCATGTAACTGAACTGAGAATGTGCATATAATTTGAATTCCTGCGGCTCAAAATTTCCTGCTCTTAGAAAAATGTTTCTAATTAYGTGATTATTCTTTTTAGGGTCAATATCCTCCTGTGACGCGTTCCTGAATGTATTTCAATCCAGAGGTTTGAAACCAGAAGTSATCTGTCCCTGTGCTAGTTCTTCAGAGGCACTAACGGTTGCTATTCGCAGGTAATTCTAAGAAGTCAGCTGAAGCTTTTCTTGACTACTGAAATGTGTTACAGAGTCACAAAATGCTTTGGTTGGAAGGAGTTCCAATCCCCTGCCWTGGGYAGGGACACCTTCCACWACACCAGRTTGCTCCAAGCCCCATCCAGCCTGGYCTGGAACACTTTCAGGGATGGGGAATCTCATGCTAAGATGATAGTGAGAAAAGACCATGACCCACATAGAGATTCCTAGGCAAGAGGAAATGTGAACTTCACAGATATCTCCTTCACTGAAGGATGGTGATTTTTGTTTGGTTTCTTTAAAAAGTTTAATGTTTTCTGAGAATTGGCAGGCAGAAGGTGTTCTTTTCATGCTTTGGAAAAGCAAGGTCTCATCACTGAACTTACTGGAGGATCTTTTTTAAATGCCCCCAAAACAAGATTTAGTTTATTTGGAAGGAAGAAGATGATGAATCCTCAGTTAATGTCTTATGTACAATGTCTTGTAAACAGGGGGCTTAAAAAAAGGTATTGTACCTGGTATGAAAAGTATAATTGGATTTTTGGAGATAGTAAGGGATGCTCTGAGAAAAGGAAATACTTTAATTATTAGTAGACCTATGGATGGGATGTGCTGGAATTTTTTTGTAGCAGTTCTGGTGAAAATGTGCTTTTATCAGAAAGTCAGATTCAAGAAAAATTGAAACAAAAGATTTTGAGTTTTGCTTTAGCTCTTTCTTCATTTAGTTACCTTGTAAATCTTGAACTCTTGTTTGTGTAAAGTGGGAAACTATTATTTTTCTTAACCTTGCGAAGCCTGAGAARCCAGCATAGTGTTTTTAGTGACTTATCACTAAAATATTGGTCTGTTGATTTGCATCTAATTGGACTTTCTCTCTTCCAGACCTCCTGAACTGGGTGGCCCCCCTCCAGGAAAAGCAGTGTTATCCATGAATTGTTTGAGTTTCGGTGTGATCAGAGTGGATACAGAGGAGAAGTTGTCAGTGTTAACTGTGCAGGATGTTGGGCAGATCATGCCTGGAGGTAGGAGAGCATTTTGTGCCGGTTTCAGCATATTCCACATAAATTATCTTTACTATTACACTTGTGTGCATGAAATAAATAAAAATGTTAAATACCACTAAGGTAGTATGACATATGTTTTGACATATTAACTAAACATGTGATGATTAGAGATTCATATACAATAAATCTGAATGACCGTAGGTTTTGGTATGGCTAAATGCTTTTGGCTTGTTGCAGAATTGTTTTTGGAATGGAGTGGAGTAGGATAGAATATTTCAGTTGAAAGGGACTCTTCCCAAACCCTGTGAGGGTGATGGAGCAACTAATTCTGGAAACTATTTTGTCATGCACATGGAGAACAAGGAAGTCATCAGGAGTAACCTGGATTAACCTGTTTCCTAATGGCGTCTGTTTGCAACACTGTGCTTCCTGAATTAGGCAGAGCTGGGTATTGTTCCCAGGTTAGTTAATTGTTCYTCTTACTCTGAAGAAGGTTAGTAATGGCAGGGTGCCAGGCTAGACCTAAGACTGTGAACAGTGGGATGAAGGACTGAAAATGCGGTGCCATCTACTCCAACTTTTAGGCTGGCAATGTAACGTGCCATGGCATTGTCTGTACTACTAGCTTCAGGCCCTGTCCTGACCTGCTCTGGTGTGCTTGAAGAGGATGAAATACAATTTTTTTTKATCTCTTTTCGCCCCTCAAGTTTACGATGTAGTTACCAAAGAACCTCATTGATTCTTGTCATGCCCTTGGTGCCTTTGACTTTGCTGTTCTTGGTCTCCTTATGAACTTCCTGTCTTGCAGAACTGTGGTTCTAAAGCCCAGCTCTCTGTAGAACATTTACTCAAGGTATGGATAAAGTGGAGACTGAACCTGTGTGATTTCAGCAACAACCTGTTCTCTGTACACCAAAGTCCCCAATATGAGTAACAGGAGGCAGACAGCTCCCTACTCTGCTAATGAAATTTTCAGACATTGTGTCTGAGTCTCATTGGTCTTGTTTCRATTGCCTTATTATCTCCAGAAGCCTTTTGCCACCCCTAAAGTCATTATTATTAAAGTTGTTACTGAATTTAAATTCAGTAGAGCTTTCTTCTGCTGAAGACTGAGCAGGAGCTCTGCACTTTGTACCAAAATAAAGCAGAGAAGATGCTTGGTTGTTGTGGGGCTTCTCTAAAGTTTTTGCTTTGTATTAAGACCATTTGAAGTTGTTTTGAAAGTCCATAACAAATTCCAAGAAAGGCAGTAATTTCAGCTTCACAGYTGGACTTGATCTTAAAGGTCTTTKCCAACCTAATCAATTCTCTGATTCTGAACTGCCTTCGGTGTCTCAACAGAACAGTGATTTTTCTGCTTCAGCTAGAACACAGATGTCATGTACTGCTACTGCTGTTGTTTGGGGTGTATCCATACTACTGCTGCCCCCTTGGAACCTCACTGAAATTCAGTAATATTTCCAACGTTTCCCTTTGATTATGGATTAGTCCCAGGGACATAAAAGTATTCATTCCCTTCAGGTAGTCATGATTCCTTTGGTGAACTGACTGAGCTTAAACTCAGTGTTGCTCCTGTTCAGAAAAGTGGTATGTGATRCAGGATCAATTGAAATCTTTCTTTGGATCAATTTATCCCATGTGGCTCCACCTCTGTGGCCTTCTCGCTACCAAAAACAAGGCCATGCAAAACCAAGGCAGGGATGCTCCTGGCTTTGCTGTAGGCTTGCTCTCACAGCAAAATGTGCTTGACTACATTAAKGTGCAAAGCAGCCTGCAGCTACTCTTCATATTCAACTGTTGGAGCCSTAAGTCCCCTGGGCTAATTTTTTCACAGAGCATCTGCTCAGTGGCRTGTTCAAATCTGCCTTAGAATGTTGGAAAAGCTCTCTGTATGCTTATGGGTAAGTAATTTGCCCTCACTATGAGTCATTKAAAAATATTTCACTGTCCTTGTGAAATATTTGAGTGAACAGTCAGAGGGATCTGTGACCAAACCCTTTACCTTTGTCAAAATTCCTTGGAGCATTGTCTGGCAAAACTAGGGGACCTTTCTGGATTAGGGTGCCACTGGCAGGCAGTGATAACACTACCATAATTTTCTACATCAGTAACAAGTGACTTGTGTGAGGGGAGAACAGTTCAATGTGTACCATTAAGTGCCTCAAAGTGATATGACTTGTAATTGATGTCTGTTGCTATTTGTAGTAGCAAAGTGGTAAAACTACTTGTTGGTTAAGCAGAATTTGGGCAGCTTAWTCATTAACTCCTTTAAAACTCCGGTCAGCATTGGTCTGTCAGAATCTGGGGCAGATCTGCTTCAATTTATCCACRTATTAAAAATTGCAGCAGAAATTTCTCTGTATGTTCCTTAATGATAGAGTTCATTACTGAGGATAATGGATAACTTTGTTAAAAAATTCTCTGAAGAAGGAAGGAAGTCAAAAGACTAGCAGTTACTTACAGGGGTGTGCTAAGTTAAAAAAAAATTATTGACTTAAGGAAATTATTTACCTAGTTTCAAATGAGTCTGCATGTACATTCTAACAGCGGAGATACTTGTGCCTTACTTGGTAAGATTTACGTTTTTTCCTGTGTGGTATTCATGGAGGGTGTGCTCTGTCCATTCTAGCTTGGTGTTTGGCATACAGGAGAGAACATACCACCACCTGTTCATTGTCCCTCTGCTGACTGATGAGTCTTGTTCTTGATCTGCTTTTGGTTTTGTATTTTTTTTTTTGAAGTCTTTTTTCCATCATCTGAACCTGGAAGTCTGCCCTAATCTTTCAAATACTTTGTGACATAGGAGCTCACTCCTGAATTTCATTTGGGAATGGTCATGCCAAATTGTTTTGATCTCATTACCTGTGAAGACCTCTGGCAAGCTTTATTCAGGAACTATCTGGTTAAAAGATCATGGATAAAGTGTCCACTCTCATCCTCCTTTTCTTCAAATCTTGCTATTTTCTCTGAGACACTGAGCCCACCTGCTCAGGGGCTCTTAGCCAACAGAGCCATCAGCTCAGGGTCATGTCGTGTCACTGCAGTTTAACCCACAGGCCATTCTTGATGCCACATTCCCTTCACATGCATTATCTACCATGAATGCCCATCACAAGACCCTCAAGGAAAGTGCCATCCACAGAGAAATCTTACCCTCAAAGATAGCATGGGAATTCKTAAGAGAAAATCAAGTATGCATTCCCCTAGAATCTTCTCCTGAAGGGATGATGTTTTATCTCACCTTTTGACCACCTTGGCCTATTTTGCATAGTTTCTGTCTGTAGCTGACATTGTTAAATTTGACTCCTAACAATATTGAGTTCATTTTTTCAAACTGGACTGGTAAAGATGGTAGGGAGTGTGCCAGACCTCTTTTCTCTGCCTGCAACTTTCACATCAATTGGAATGTGATTGCCGTGTTATCTGTCATATTGGAAGCATATTATACCTTATGTTTGAGCCTGGATATGTTGCTCAGGGTGTTCAGTTAAGTTTGTCTCCCTGCTACTTCCCAACTAATCATTTCTRTTCTTTTACCAGGATCCTTCTCATGTCCTTTCTTTGACAGGAGCTAGCACTCCTGAATCCGAAAGTTGTAAATCCCTATATTCTCTAATCATTCAAAGGCTGGTTCCTAGAAACAGTGCTGCTGCAGCAGCTACTTTCTTAACACTCAAGCAGAAAAACTTCAGGTTGGTACCAAACCTTGGGCTTCTGCAGTGGACAGTGTCATGTTCTGGATTGTGACTGCATTCAGTACCTTTTCTAGAAGTTTGGGRAGACAGTTCCAGTTTCTTAAATGACAGCATGCTCACACTGTCTCCAGCCCGTGGATCTCTTGGATTTCATTGTGTCCATGTCTGAGCAAATGTTTGCCCAGGTTATGGTAGTTATCACAATTCATCTTTACTGCAGAGGGATCTGTTTTCTTTCACCTCAGTGGAAGGAGTTGTTACAGAAAACTTGATGAAACCTTCAGTTTTTTTCCTTATATTCTGAGTTAATAGCACCTCTTTTCCACTCAGCCCTTAGAATTTATCATATTCATCAATTCTGTGTTCCACACGGCTTCAGTCTGTCACACARTGGCACAACAACCACTGCAGAGCAGCTCTTGGAGACCTGTGCCAGGGTGCCCTTGGAATGGGATGCTTTCTTCCAATTTAAATGTTATATTTTGGATGTTTGTGATCACCTCTAGAGTTTAGATTTATGTTCACTCCTCTAGTAAGTTGTCCTTTCCAGAGGAGCAGAAAGAGATTCAGGTCTGCATTTGATATCCCCATATGCTGTTTTTTCTCAAAGATAAGGTTTCTCTGGAAACCCTGCAAATACCTTCCACAGCAATTCCAGAGGCATTTTATCCTGGCATTTTAGTATTTYTCCTAAGGCTTCATTGCTTCTAGAAGAGAAGTTCTAACTAAAGACTGCAGTGCAAGGGTAGCCATTGTACATGGAACCACTATGAAAACTGGAAGGGGAACAAGAGAGCACTTCACCTTCATCAGTACCTTTGGTTACAGTCTTCTGCTGTGTAGGCCSCTGGAATTCTTCTTGCATTCCTGCTGTGCTAGTCTTGAAACATCCAGTGCTGAATCCAGTCTTTGGTAGGGCATCAGTGTAGTCCTTTGCACAGCAGGATTCTCATCCTCTGCCAGGATACTCCGTGGCAGGTTTGACTGCTGCAAGTCACCATCTGTCAGAATGTACATGTGGACTCATTTGAAGAAAGAAAGCTTTCTTAGCAGGGATCTGTGTTCTTTGTGACGTGCAGTCCACATGTACATTCCCATCCCATCTGCTTTTCCCTTCTCTTTAATTCTTTTTCAGATGCAATGCTGTTGAGAGAGACTGAAATGGTGGTAGATGCACTCTTTTGTATGTCACACATGAAGCAGGAAAAGGAGGAGAAGCGAGAGTAGAGGCTCCACAGATACTGCAGAAGGGCAGCCTTGCAGTATAACCTGGCAGGGCAGAGCTGTGCCTGCTGTTAGAATGTACCTGTAGACTACCTGTATCATACATTGGTTACGGGTAAGTAGTTTTTTTTTGTTTTATCAGGGTAACAGTGTTGTCCTTGGGCTTCATGGAGCATCATTTAGGGACTGCAGTTTAGTTCTTCCATGTTTGTGAATGCAGTGAGGGTTTATGTTTGTGTATGCTCACAAACAGTGCTTCCTTGAGTTATTAACACTTCACTTTGCATCATTGTGTAAGTGTTACGCACAGAGTTCTGAAATTAGCCCAGGTTATTTCCTGTCGTAATAAACTATTTCATCAGTTCCTGTTTACTATKAAGTTTTATTTTTTTCCTCCCAAACTGCAAAATGTGGTGTTTTGTATGACTGGTAGTTCCTACTGTAGATTTTAATTCCAGCCATCTAGGTCGCATGTGTAATATCCATCAACTTACTAATTTGTACCGGAATTTGAGTAGAATCTCTTTACTTGGTCACCCAGGGTTATCATTGCATGGTTCCAAACAATTACTAGTAACTGCTAGTTGTTCTGGTAGGTAATTTTTATGAAACCAAGGTAATTTAGAGGTTGATCTATTGGTAGGGTGAATAATWGTCTCACCTGTTCAGACCTAAGATGTTGACAATTGGAAGACTCCTGTAAGATTTGAAAATGTATCTATTTTACTAGCAGGTAGCAGAGTTGGCTTTGCCATGTTTATTTTGTATCAACATGGGTAGATTTATTGATTTCTTTCTTGATCTTAAGTCCTAAGTGCTAAATCCATTGTGCAGCTGATGTGGAGGCTGTGAAGAAAAGAAACATTGCATTTGTGAACTTAAATCTTGGAGAACACACTGCACAGGCTGTCAAGAAGCTAAAGGGAGCTCTCTCACATGCTGTGTTTTTGCTGTAGCTGATGAATAATTGATATTAAAACCTTTATCTATCAGCAGCAGAACATCACAAGTATCAGCTGCTGGAGCACACTTAACACTGTGGTTCTGTGTTCTTCTTACTTGCAGCCAACATGTGTGTTGTGAARGTGGATGGGACTCCTTATCTGTGYAAAGCTGATGAGGTTGGAGAAATATGTGTGAATTCAGGAGCAACTGGGACAGCATATTTTGGCCTCCTCGGAATCACCAAGAATGTATTTGAGGTTCGGATTTCTTTGTAATTGTTACATTTCTAGTATTTCTTCTTGCAAATAGACTTATTTATTCCTTGAAGGCCCTCTGTCTTTTTTTATTATGTGTATGTGTGAGTGTGTGTGTGTGTGTATGGTTTGGTTATTGTTTGGTTTGGTTTGGTTTTTTAGTTAGTTAGGCAGAAAAACCTGGCCAGGTACACTTTGCTTCATTCATAGAATCATAACAAGATATTCTGTCTCTTATAACCAAAAATACCAAGTGTCATCTGCAGTCAGTCAGCTGTTCCTGGATTTCACAATCCACTGTAGTGCCTATGTGAGCATTTATATTTATTTTAGCTCTGAATTAACACAGTGGTCTTAAGTGCAGTTACCTGAAGGCATTTCAATCTTTCTGCCCATATTTTCCTTGCAGTGGTACCCCATTTAATGTTTTCTGACAATAAAGCAGTGAAAGTCCTTATCAGTCCAGTGAGTGTCTGAATCCTTCTCCTTTCAGGCCATCCCAGTGACAGCAGCTGGCGTGCCTGTATCAGACCAGCCCTTCACAAGAACAGGATTACTTGGCTTTGTGGGTCCTGTAAGTGTGAACAAGCCCCTGGTGCCCTACTATGTCCTGACTCCAGCTCTAAAGTGATGCTTCTGAATTCAGCAGGAGTTTTTGTCAGGGCACTGACCTCCTGTAGATCTCGGGAGTGCTGTTGGCTTGAGTCAGGCATGTATTGCCCAGAGTGAGGTTTTTCTGTTCTGTGTCTAATCCTTCCTTCTTTTCAGGACTATTTGGTGTTTGTGGTAGGAAAATTGGATGGCTTGATGACAGTTAGTGGCCGCAGGCACAACGCAGATGATGTGGTAGCCACCGCGTTGGCAGTTGAACCCATGAAGTTTGTCTATCGGGGAAGGTGAGTGTACTAAAAACTTCAGCACTGCTGATTGAGCTTTGTCACTCCTTTTTTAACCCACAGACTGTAATCAAATGACACAGCATACACAGGAGCAATGCATGGGAACTTGTTCATGTGTGTTTTGTAGGAAAGTTGGCACTAGGTTGTGAATTTGGCTGTCCCTGCYAACTTGAAAAACAAATACTGACACCCTGCTTCAGGCATAACAGATTTTAAACTACTTTCACACAGTATAAAGTAGATCTCTAAGTATCTGTTTAAAACTTCTTTCAAAGCTTCTCTTAMGATGGTCTAAAGAAGCTCATATGCCAGATGTAAAGCACCTTTGTCCCCCTGAGCCTTTTGGGTGGCTGAGGGAGGAACTGTGCAGCCTGTTCCAAAGAACAAACTAGGCTGCTGAAGGACCCTCAAAGATAGTGTGTTGTATCATCAACCTGAGTGCTCTTCAGTGGTCCATGGCTCAATGTCCAGATCAACAATTACCACAAGGAACCCACGTCTTCTAAATTTTTCTGTGATTTTGTGATGATCTGGCATGAATAATGCTTGTGTGTGTGAAACAGTGTCATGAGAGTTGCAGCCACTCCCGTGTGATGATGAGCCATGCACTGTTCATCATATGTTGCATCCTATCATTCTTCTGTCCTTTGTGTTTTAGGATAGCAGTGTTTTCTGTGCCCGTTTTGCATGATGATCGGATAGTGCTTGTGGCAGAGCAGCGCCCTGACGCCTCAGAGGAGGATAGTTTTCAGTGGATGAGCAGGGTTCTACAGGTAGTCAGTCTGTCCTTTTCTCTTTCCAGGTGAATAAGGCTGATGCATGAAATTAGAATATTAGAGCATCTGGGTTTTTTTTTTTTCCTCTTAAGCAAAACCTATCAGTGTAACCACAGAGAGCTGTAATAAGCTATTTTTTTAGGGTTGAGAATTAACAGAATTTTGTAAAAAATAAGACTTTGTTTCAGAATGTTTTTTTTAACTTCCTACTACTATGATTCTCAAAGGCCTAAGGGTGATGGATTTTCCGTGGGTTAATGCTACATATCTCTTCTGATTTCATACTGAGAGTTACCTCTGAAAATATTCCCAACTATTCTGCCAAGTATCAGAACAACCTCTGGAAGCTTTTTATCACTAACAATCTTATTCTAGGTCTGCAACAAGAAGTATTAAAAGTGTTTTTTCATAATTATTTTACTGTATGTCCTTGGGGGTGAARGACAGGAAGAAGGAGAACTGTGGTAGATTTGCATTAATGGATTTTAGATTTAATCAGTTCTAAGGAATTAAAAACAGAGGGATCAATTATGGTAAGGGGACAACTAAAGGGAAGGATCCGAAGAACAACTTAAGGGAAGTTTGCTCTTAAGAGTAAGGCAGTTGGATAATAATGGTTTCTGTCTTAATTTCAGCTTTCTAATTTTTTTGGAAGGAGTATCTACTAACAGGCTTTTTCATTGGAGAAAATATTTTTTTTTCTCTTTTTAGAAGTGTCATAGCTAAAATAGACACTTTAGCTTTAGGCAGCAAAGAGGCTTCCCTCCTAAATTTTGTGAGTTTTATGTTCTACTGTGCTTTTGTGATTGTGCCATACATGCTAAATTTGCTGTGATATAATTTTGGCTTTTGAAAATCTCTGCACTTTTTGCCCATTTTTAAGAGCCTTTCCTAATCCCTGATGTGCAGGTGGCATCCCCTTGGTAGAGGGCACAAGCAAAGTCCTGGGTCTGCTCCTGCTCCCATTGAAGTCATGGCACAGCTTCTATGAGTTCAGTGAGTGCAGAATTGGACCCTTTATTTGCAAATTGCGGTGCAAGTAAAAATTTTAATGTTGTAGATGACTTGAATTCAAATTCTTGCTCTAGCTACATCCCAGTTGATAATGTGGAATGTTTTGGTTTCTTTTTTTTTTTTCCTTTCTGTGAAGGCAATTGATAGCATTCACCAAGTGGGTGTGTACTGCCTTGCCTTGGTGCCAGCCAACACTTTGCCAAAGGCTCCACTTGGAGGAATTCATATTTCAGAAACRAAGCAGCGCTTTTTGGAGGGTGCTCTGCATCCTTGTAATGTCTTGATGTGTCCCCACACCTGTGTTACCAACCTGCCCAAGCCTCGACAGAAACAGCCAGGTGAGGAAAGCAGAATATGTGCTAATTCTGCCAGATGTGTGTCATACAGGGCACCTGCAGGCTGAATTATTGCTTGTTCCTTAGGTTGTTTTTCCTCATTCTGCTCTGTTCTTTCCAAAATGCAGATGTTGGCCCTGCGTCCATGATTGTAGGAAACCTTGTAGCAGGCAAGAGGATTGCACAAGCCTCTGGGAGAGATGTGAGCCAGCTGGAGGATAATGACCAGGCAAGAAAGGTGACACTGGGGTCCTGGTATTATTAAATACTTGAATTAGCTTATTCAGAATGAGAGAAGACCAGGTATGATATTCTGTTGAAAGTAAACCTGAGGCATTTTGAGTGAATCTGAGTGTCTCCTTTCTTCCATTTCAGTTCCTGTATTTAGCAGATGTTCTTCAGTGGCGAGCTCAGACAACTCCAGATCATCCACTCTTCCTTCTGTTGAATTCCAAGGTGAGATGCACTTTAGATCATACTTGGAGATTGAGATTAAAACAAAGGATTATTTAGATTCTAAGAAAATTCCATCTAGAAGTCTCTTCCTGAAATGCTGCAGATTATTTTAATGWAGCAGACAAAAATTGCTAGTTAGTAAGCAGCATAAATTTTTCCACTTCTGAAATTTTATGCCATATCTTTTATTCCACATCTGGAATTTCAGTAGGCATTCTGCCTAGCTTAAAACATTGCTATAATTGCATTTCCTGCTGGAACATAACATATTAATGGAAGCCATTATTCTGTCTTTGTTCCTGAGCACAGAGGAAACTGTAAGTCAGAAATTGAAGGTTTCCTGATTAGAAGATCTAGAGSCTAAGTAGAAAGCCCTTGGGACATCTTTGGAGTCAAATTTTCCAGGAGCATTCTCACACCCTGCAGGGTACACTGATGCCTTGTCCTGGGCTATGCTTTGCCCTCAAAAAGGATGGCACTTACAGTGCCAGTAACAGCCCAGGGACATATTTGATCTGCCTTGTGTTGTGCTGTACTGCAGGCAGAGGTCTTGAAGAAAGTCCAGTAGCAGTTTTTGGGAAGTGAAGGATTTGCCTTTGTGGGTCTCATTCAGAGAGGCAAAAGAGTTCCAACTTTTAACTTTTCTTTTGAGACTGTGATTTAGCAAAAGAAATTGTTTCAGCATTGTTATTGATTAGTTGCTTTATTGTCTCAGAGTTAAGAGGATTTTGAAGAAAGTTTTCTAGTATGAAGCAGCCCCTTCCCAGGTCACTTTGTTCAGGCAGGTTTACCCTTGACAGGGAGACTCTGCCAAAGGAAWCACAAAACTTGGGCACAAAGAAATTACCTGTTGGTGAACACCTGTTTTAAATAGCTGGGGACTAATGAGCTACAGTGCTACATGTTGGTGTGTTCACATCTGTCCAGGAGAAACCCTTTTGGTACACACCTTTTCACATCAGTATCCAAATCACTGAACCAATGCTGTTCCTGTAAAGGTTTCTGCTGTCACTTGTCCCCTGTGCAGGGCACTGTAGCCAGCACTGCCTCGTGCATCCAGCTGCACAAGAGAGCAGAGAGAGTGGCAGTGGCACTGATGGAGAAGGGGCGGCTGAACGTCGGTGACCACGTGGCCCTGGTTTACCCTCCAGGTAAAGCAACACAGCAAAAACCACAATCACACAGCACAAGAAAAGGAGTTCTGTCTGTTCATTGGATTGGAATAATTTTTTCTAACTCTTAAATGCAAGACATGTTAAACTGGGTGTGGCCAAGAGCCACCTGTTGATTTGAAGATATACTTGTGACATGCCTCTTAATAACATAAATCAGTGTATATTTTGATTTTGGTGAAAGAGTTCAGCCTGTTGTTCTGAAAAAATGGCTTTAATTTCACAAATATCCTTTCCAGGAGTAGACTTGATAGCAACTTTCTATGGCTGTTTGTATGCTGGCTGTGTTCCCATCACTGTCCGCCCACCTCATCCGCAGAACCTTGCTACCACTCTGCCCACTGTCAAAATGATTGTAGAGGTAAGTATGAGACGTTCCTCTCCTCGTACTTTTGGGGAGTGTGGAATGGTTGATGCARCCTGATTAATTGCTTTGGCATGGTCAGTGTAAAATAAGCTAGAAAATAAATACTCAGTGGGCTGTGGCTGAGTCACTAATGACTTCTTCARAAACTTATTTCAAGTGGTCTTTTATTGTCGTGATTTATTTTGGTTTGTTTCAAATTATTTTCTTCATCTCTTCATCTTACTGGTTATCTCATCTGGATGGATATGACATGACTTTGAGCATGCATTCCCTGGTTTTTATCAATGGTTTTAWTGCTGTGCCTTTTGCAGGTCAGTAAGTCTGCATGTATACTGACCACCCAAGCTATAATGAAACTGCTCAGGTCCAAGGAGGCTGCAGCAGCTGTAGATATTAAAACATGGCCCACTATTTTGGATACAGGTATGGTAGCCAAAATGGAAATCGTTTGAAGAGTGTTGTATTTATTTTGCTACACCGTAACTGCCTGATTGAGTGGATGTGTTGTGCATTGCATTAAAATAGCTGTCCAGAAACTATAGGAAGGATCTGGTGGTAATGCTGTAAAGAATGTAATTTTGTCCTGTGCCTGTTTCCCAAAATAATATGGCACTCTTCTCTTCTTATGTATTTTGAATAGATGATATGCCTAAAAAGAAACTGGCTAGTGTTTTCAGACCTACGTCTCCAGATATGCTGGCATACTTGGACTTCAGTGTGTCTACTACTGGTATATTAGCAGGAGTAAAGGTAGAGTAACAGGAGATAATTGTATTTTATTTCCTTACATTTATAAAGGAATATGTGAAACCGTTTTTTTAGAATCAAGTCTCTGAGAGCTCCTGTTTCCTTCTTGCAGATGTCACATGCAGCTACAAGTGCCTTATGTCGCTCAATAAAGCTCCAGTGTGAGCTGTACCCATCCCGACAGATTGCCATCTGCCTGGACCCCTACTGTGGCTTGGGCTTTGCACTGTGGTGCTTGTGCAGGTATGGCTCTGGAGCTCTCCTCACATGTGTCCAGCCTTCTCCAGAACCCCAGGGAACAGGCATTGGTGAAACCATCAAAGAAACCCAACTTAACCATTTTATCAGTAGTTCAGGAAGCACTTTTTGTGCTAAGAAAATCCATTTAAATCAGTTAGGGACTTGAGTAACTTCAAGTTTGCAAGTGGAATTAATTGGACACCAAAATCAAGGGGAAAAAAAGGACTTCACTGTCTGTTTCACATTGATTAGGTAAATCCTTTTAAAGTCTTTTGAGATTAAACCACATGTTTTGACAAGACCTTTAGGATGCTGACTGCAAGATTGGTATGCCGTAAGAAATACTGCTAAAGGAAGCAGATAAATGTTTCTTAAAATGAGTGAGTCCTGACYTGATTCAACCAGATAACTACTCTAATGCAGCACAATTCACAAAGCTACAATTTTTTTTTGCCTTTTAGAACATATCATGTTAATTAATTAATAGAATTCTCATGTTCCTATTGCTTTCTGTCCCCAGTGTATATTCAGGTCACCAGTCCATCCTGGTGCCTCCTCTGGAGCTGGAGAGCAATGTGTCTCTGTGGCTGTCTGCTGTCAGCCAGTACAAAGTGCGTGTCACCTTCTGCTCATACTCYGTGATGGAGATGTGCACCAAAGGCCTTGGGGGACAGACTGATTTTCTCCGGGTGAGTGGGCTTCATTTTCCACRTACTGACATAAACATACATGTGTCTTTCCAAAATTCTTCATTTTGGCTTGGAGAAGATGAGTTTTTAAATGTTTCCTTGAGAGCCTTTCATTATGACTTGACTTTTGGGGAGTGTTGAAACTGTTGGARGATTCAGCTCCCATGTTTCAGTGGAGGCAAAAAAAAAGTCTTACATTTTCAGTTTTAGTTATTTGTGCAACCTCTGTGCTGCTGGATGTTTTTGTGATTTTGGGTGAAATACATAGCAAGCCTATCAACTTGTGTGTGTCTGAGACAAGRAAAAATAACAACATCAAACAAATCCCAAAGTAAACACCAAAAGGAAAAATCCCAAAGCCTCACCAACCCCAAAAAACTTCACCCAGAGCAGCCACAAGAAAAAGCTCCCCTAAAACTCAGCAWGTCTCACTTTCAGATATCACTAAATTCCTGAAKTGTTGAGTTCTGAAATGKSTATAATGTTCCCCAGCCCTGGAARTGTTCYAGGCTAGGTTGGATGGGGCTTGGAGCAGCCTGATCTAGAGGAAGGTGTCCCTRCCCATGCAGAGGAGCTGGAATGAGATGRGCTTTAAGGTTCCTTCCCATGCAAAGCATTCTATATGTTTCTTTGATTCCTAACAACAGCAATTACACCCTTATACATCTATTTCTTTTTGAGGGAAATCTTTTCATTCAGATTTAATTTCTGTGAAGAGGAAGGGGCATTCCTACAGCTGTAGTATCTTGGCTGCTCGGGATTCCAAGAGTGTGTCAGAGTGTGTCACACTGAGAATGTGTGGCAGCTCCTTCACAAAAAAGTGGCTGTATTGTGTGTTCTCGATAGTGACAAAAAAAACCCCTGTCTCTGTTTTCCCTGGGCCTCACCAAAGGGAAACCTGCCCCACAGCCAGTTGCTCCAGGWTCACATTCAGGTTGAGAGGAGCTGATGATCTCTGGAATACCTGAACTGTGCCATGCTGGGATCAAGCAGGTCTCTGGCRAGCCCAGCCCTGTGGCAAAATGAGATTTCAGGGGTTTTCACTCAAAATGCTGAGTGGCTGTGTTGCAGCTACACAGTGTCTGTGGTGTTAAACCAGTTCATGTCTTACTCTARTGATTTTAAAGCCCTTCTGTTGCACAAATAAAACGTTTTTTTTCTAGAATTGCTGCCTTTGAAGTTACAATGTTGTTCTCTCCCCCTGCTCTSTCAGATGAAGGGGGTTAACCTGTCCTGCGTGCGCACCTGCATGGTGGTGGCAGAGGAGAGACCRAGGATCACCCTCACCCAATCTTTCTCCAAGTTATTCAAAGACCTGGGCCTCTCTGCTCGTGCAGTGAGCACAACCTTTGGGTGCAGGGTCAACGTTGCAATTTGCTTGCAGGTGAGATTAAACTGCTTGTTCCTTACGCAGAATCTCTGGGAACTTGGTAGAAAATCATGTTCAGCTTRATGGATTTCTTTTTCTACTGAAMTRGAGCTTTATTGCTTGCTTGCTTYATCACCAAGTTAAATAAGCTTTTTRGKAAGATATTTAATATTATGTTGATTATGATAATTTCATTATTTGTACTAATTGACAAGTTGACTTGCTTTTCTAATCCAGAGGGTCASTACTAAGAAACTTGATTCCTTCCTACYAYRCAGGAGCAGTATTAAATAAACAGCWTCCTRTTCATAAATATTACATTACAAGCASTGCTGTTTCAGCTTTTGTGTGATTCAGATTTTGTCTTGTTTTGTGTAATGTGGAATTAAATGGAAGACAGAATTCTTCAAATAAGACCCRGAAAACTGACACAGTTGGGAGGATTTTTGACTTTTAAAGGTCTCAAATGAGTATTATCAACATGCAAGTATTTTTGTCTCACCTTTTGTGAGAGCTGGACTATTATTTTACTTAAAAGTATAAAATTGCAAGCTTTGAGGAGGAGGATATGCTCACAAAGTACTCAGCCCTGCTTCACAGTCTGGAGATAATGACATGCTGTGGGCCAGAACCACCTTGGGCAGTTTAGTATTCAGCTGATAATAATCTTTTATGTGTAATTCAACTAGATTAAGTCTAACTTTCCTTAATATTTCTTTTCCAGTCAGGAGATTAAAAAAAATACATATTCAAAAATACATATTTCAAAACTTACCTGAAAAATCAGGTATTAAGTAAGCATGGACTAAAAAATGGGAAAGCACCCTAGGGTTTGTAGGATGCTTGAGTTAATAATTAAAGTGCTCAGGTTTCAGATGAGGCAGTATTTGTRTGGGGAGTATCTTAGGGAGCACATGGATTGAGTATGTGTAATTGTAAATTTAATTCCCAATTTTACTTGTATAAATTACATTTAATAAAATATTCTATGAAATTTCTGCTGTACTTCTGCAAAACTTCATTTTTCCTTTTTTCTTCTTCCTGGTGCCCATTASATGAAGAAAAGCCTTTTTTCCTCTCAGAATATATTAGTGTTCTRTGTTTCCTGCAAAAGAGATATTCTGGGACATGAATTACTTAAATATGTTGCCATTCACAATTGTTTCCTTAGTTTCTATAGTTTCTTTCACAATAAAAGGGAAAAGGATTTTTAACAAGACCAAGCTAAATGGTTATAAAGAAATAAGGTCAGAGTGATTTTATGAATCAGTAGATGGAAAAACAGGAAGGATACACATGAAATCAAAATCACTGCAAATTAAGATTTTTAATTCATTGAATGAAACATTTCAGTTGCCAAGTATGAATGAACAGCTTTTCAAATTGCCTGTGTGCATAAAAATTTCAAAAGCCTGTTTGGGATAAACGGAATACTGAATAGCAACATGAAAAGTGCTCCAAAAAAACCCCATGAGGAATGCAGGACTGCTGGGTAGTTAAGCTTCCTCTTCATTTTATTCCTTTTTCATCTCTGTTTTCGGTTTTTGAGCCCCTTTTTAGAGGGAGGGGTTTTCTACTTCTTTTCTCCCATTTTTCCAAAGTGATACCTGTATCAGACTTTTTTAATTAATTGGATTTAAATGAATGTAAATGAATGATCAAACTTTTGATACAAATTAGCAGGCARATGAGTACATGTCTTCCTACCCTGCTGAAATGGTTAACGGAGAAGGTGTTTCTGAAGCTGCAATCAGTCTTATAGGGGGAGAAGGGGTTTATTACAAAGYAATGTATGAGTTGACTTAGCCCTCTTTTGTTCATTATCTGTGACTTGCATGTTTCCCAAAGAAAYACCTAAAAGTGCCAAGCTCTTAAATAATCTGAAATGGAAATTCTCTTTTCATTCTAAAACAGTGTGAGTTTTGTTTTCTGTCTTATTGTGTGTATCTTGTGTTTCCAGTGCCTCTTTGTTTGTATTTCCTTTTTTTCCCCTTTCTCTCTGTTTCCTACACTTTGATGGCCTCTGTAACTTCTGTTTGTGGTGGTGCTGTCAGCCGAACAGGCTGGGCAAGCTGGCTGAACAGGTATAGTGATGCATGTGTGCTTGTCACRTCCCAAAGTCCATCTGATTCTGCAGTGTTAGGGACCAGGCCCACACAGGTTTATGCTCACATCCTTTTGCACTGGCTGTGTGCGTTTTAGAGCAGGTGCTTAGTCAAATGAAATCTTAAAAGCTGAATTTTAAATTTTAAAATAGTGCAAATTTAGAGTTATGTGTACTGCATACTTCACTTGTGCATTTATTGACTGATTCCATAAAAAGCAAAGGCTCTRTGGCAATCACTGTAGCAAGGGGGGCTACTTTACTCTATTTCTTGTGCACTAGGGAAGTGCTTTATAAGTGTCAGTAAAAAAGGGAGAGAAATTGGTGAAYTTAYGTGGCTGTGAGAATGAAAGYAGGATGCTGTGGCTTYTGTTGARTTTGTTTCTTCCTCTTATTCTTAGGGAACAGCAGGACCAGACCCAACAACAGTCTATGTAGATATGAGAGCACTTCGACATGACAGGTACAGTCTGTTTAAAGCATTAACTCTTTGATGGCTGTAGAGAAGAAACTTTAACCTCATTGCACTGGTTTGTTGAAATATCCTTGCCAGCAGCCAACTGACTCCCTGCCATTTTATATCCCTGTGCTGTGCAATTCCAAGATTTCTTCTCTCTAATAATCCTTTAGGTAGTGGAAATAGTTAGTCTCCCTTAGGTGTTTTTTTCCTTCAAACCGAAAGAACTGGGTTCCCTCAGCCTTCCTTGTGTCACTTAATTCCAGTTAGGCTGCTTGCTCTTTACTGTTTGTAATTCCTGCTGATSCTCTGCCATGGCTCAGTGTGACAGAGGTCCAGGAGAGTCCAGAAAAGAAGGAGAATTTAAAATGCTGGTGGGACTGCAACCTTCAGGCTTTCTTGCAAAAAGTTACTCATCTTTCTAGAGAGCAGAGTTACAGATTCTCAAAAGACAAATGGTCTGTGGGAATGCTAATAGGGAGGTTTTGAAGACAGCTAGAAACTTGTAACTGTAAGTTGTGAATAACTGAGAGTAACTGGGTGATTCATTGCAGCTCAGTGCAGCTAATGATGGGGTGGCAATGGATATACTGAAACACATGTGCTTAACTTGTGTTTAAAGTTTTTAAAGCTTTGTACAAATGTATCCTCTTATTTTCTCAGGGTGCGTTTGGTAGAGAGGGGTTCACCACACAGTCTGCCACTTATGGAGTCTGGGAAGGTGAGAGACCGAGTGTGATCCTTCCTCCTCACAGTATCACAGAGTGCTTTGGGTTGGAAAGGACTTTAAAGCTCATCCCATTCCAGTCCCTGTCTGCCATGGGCAGGGACACTTTCCACTAGATCGGGTTGCTCCAAGCCCCATCCAACCTGGCCCTGGACACTTCCAGGGATGGGGCAGCCACAGCTGCTCTGGACAACCTGTGCCAGGGCCTCCCCACCCTCACAGGGGAGGATTTCTCCCCAACATCTAACCTAAACCTCCTCTTTCAGTTTAAAGCCATTGTGACACTCATTAATTATGTCCTCATGGCCCTTATCTAGGCGTGGAGCTGCATCATCTGGATCTCAGTACAGAGTATGTGGGACAAGCAGAGCTATCAGAGTGTGTCCAGGAGAGCCTGTTATGATTGGGTAGTTAAAGTGAAGCCAGGTGCATCACATGAAGCAATAGAATAAGCTGCTACCACTGAAACAAATGAGAGGCTTTCATGTGGGAGGCATTTGGTTGGTGTGAAACAGCTGCTCAGAGTTAAAGTGATTTAACAAGTTAAACAACAGTGCTAGGAAGAGATGGTTGGTMTCTGTGGTGCAGAGAGAAGTAGTAAGGGAAGCACAGACTGTTAACTTCTAATTAACTTTTMTTTTAATTAATTCATATTCTTGACTTCTGTTTGCTTCTTATTCGAGATTCTTCCGGGAGTAAAGGTCATCATAGCACACACAGAAACCAAGGGACCTCTGGGAGACTCGCATTTAGGAGAGGTAAAGCTTTGGTGCTGTTGTATGATGTTTATCAGCAGTGATGTGATGCACTGATACCTCCTGTTAGATAAATGCCTTTTCCTGAGTGGGATGGCCAGGATCACCCTGGTGTGTGAGGGAACCCCGCAGAGAGCTTGTACTGTTTGCATTCCTGCAGACGTGGCTGCACAGCACCAGGGCACTTGTCCCTGTCGGCCTGGCAGCTAGAACAGGTAGGGATGTCCTCCCATCAGTGGGCAGCAGCAATAAGGTAATTTGCTGCTTGGTTTAACCTTTGTTTTGTAGGCATCTTTTGTTATGTAATAAGGTGCCTKGCTAATAGGTTAGGAGATGTTCCTTTCCAGTAAGCCAAATGCATGGTCATTTTTTAATGGCCTTTACCATCCCCCAATTGCATGTATATAAAACTCCTTTTCTCTGGTCAGAAGCTAATGATTTCAATAAAACTGGCATTTTGGAGTAGTCAAAATTACCAGTGAAACAGATCTTTAAAATCAATCAATGATGCTGTCTGTGTCTGGCAAAATAACTTACAAAAAAATCATGTTTACTCTGGTTTGGATTTGGTTTATCCTGTAGATATGGGTGAGTAGCCCACACAATGCTACTGGCTACTACACGGTGTATGGAGAAGAAGCACTGCACGCTGATCACTTTACTGCTCGCCTGAGTTTTGGGGACACTCAGACCCTGTGGGCTCGCACTGGCTACCTGGGCTTCCTGCGCAGRACAGAGCTGACTGATGCCAGTGGAGGTGAGAGGGAAACAGAGGGACAAGGGCTCCTGTGTCAGGCACCTCACGGGGAAGCTGAGCCAGCAAAGAGGAGGCTGTCCAGCAAGTTTTTGCTGACTTCCATCATGGAAGACTCCTAAATTAAAGAGGAGATGTTCTGTCATTCAGCACAGGCACCAGTGATTTTGCACCCTTTCAGAAGTCAAAGGTCCAGAGGATAAACTTTCCAGTAAAGAAATTGTTAAATCTTGGGGGGTTTTGATCTAAGCCAAGATGTCTAAATTTGGGAAAAGTTTMTCTTCCATCTGTTCTCTGTTGAGACAGAGTACAAAGTAGATAGAGCTCTTGATTATCATATATTTTTTTAAAAAAAATCAATCTCTGAACATCCTAAGGAAAGGAGTTTGTATGCTTTTAACTTAATARCAAATGCATTTTGCTGATTTTCTCTGATTTGACTTAAATGARTGATGGTGTTCACATGGATAGTGTCAGTGTCCTGACTGCTGCCACTAAATGATAATAAAAGCAAGTTTTTGTGCCTTGTAGCTTTCTGAAAAATCACATATTATGGAGATTTTTATCACATGGAGCAATGTCAGTTGTTGTTTAGCTTTTGAGAGGCTTTRTACAGTGAGTCAACATACAGTACACATGAAATAGAGCTTCCCAGCATGATTTTCACTTAAAGTGACACAATTCAGCAAAACAATAAAAGTGATAACAAAGAAAAAGCAAAGTAGAACTTAACAGATTTACAGGATGAATGTGGGGAGTCTGTCCTTCAGGAAGGATCTAGGAGAGCTGTGCTTATTTAACCTGGCAAAGCTAAGGCTGGGGAGAGGACAAAATTGTTCTTACTGTGGAAACTTAAGAAGTAAAATTTTGCTGGCATGAGGACAAATGGGTATAAGCTGATGTTAAAAGAAAAGAAGTTAAATTTGGAAATTGGAGAAGTGTTCAYATCGAGCAGAAGAGTTCTTTGGTAGGAATAGTGGAACAAAAAGAAGTTTCAATGGTGGATTTTGATTTGTGTTTATGAACTGAGGTTACATTACATGAGTAAAAGGACAGAATTGGATGACCCAGAAATTCTTTTCAGTGTGGTTTCATTTGCTTGGAGTCAATAGGCAGAAGTGCTACATGAGCCCTTAATTCTCTCCAAATGCTGGAGCTTGTMTTATAGACTCATTCCCCTAGGAAGCACTGGGAGCATATTGGAATAAGTACATACAAGTGACTGTCATGTGGATGTAATGATGTTGAAATGTGCTSTATTGCAGAGAGACACGATGCCCTGTATGTGGTGGGCTCTTTGGATGAAACACTGGAGCTCAGAGGAATGAGGTACCACCCCATTGACATAGAAACCTCTGTAATCAGGGCACACAAGAGCATTGCAGAATGGTAAGAACCTCAGCATTATTTTTCTGTATCATTTTATTTCTTCTAAAGCAGAAGAACTTGTAACTTCCTTGGCTCTGTTGGAATGTGCACATGTGGGTGTGGTAAACAATCTCAGGGATTTAATGGATGGTGTCTTCTCACCTGTATTATTCTCATTTGGCCCTAATGAGTGATATAATATATCATTGATGCTGGAGAGGACCTGCAGCCAAAGCATTCAGGTTTATTTGTACGCTTTGGGAGGTCTTTGTCTTTCTTTTAATAGCTTGTCTAGGTATTTTTTCCTCCCCATTAACATGTGTGTCATGCCGACAGTGCTGTGTTTACATGGACAAACCTGCTGGTGGTGGTGGTGGAGCTGGAAGGCTCYGAGCAGGAGGCGCTGGATCTGGTGGCACTGGTGACAAATGTGGTCCTGGAGGAGCATTATCTCATCGTCGGGGTCGTGGTCATCGTGGATCCCGGGGTCATCCCCATCAACTCCCGTGGCGAGAAGCAGAGGATGCACTTGAGAGACGGATTTTTAGCTGATCAGTTGGATCCTATTTATGTTGCCTACAACATGTGAAAACAGCAAATCACATCAAGGCTAAAGCACCAAAATACAAGGAACTTTCCTCATAATAACATTGGAATCCATGCTCTGTGTTTTTAAAAGCTGTTGAAGACCTTAGGAAAATGGAGATRCTTCTCTTTACATACAGACCTTCATCTCCCAGATTGCATTTGCTTTCATAAATCCATTCTAACAGTCACAGCTGTCTTACAGAGAGTTTACTGGAATTCCTGAAGGAACTATCATGGACCAGTTTTATTTTCGGGGGTGGTGGTGAACAATTATGAATGTCAGTACTTGATGCACTGCATAAAAGGACATAGAGTGGGGTGGGGAGAGAACACCAGCTGTGAGGAGGACTCCTGCAAACAGCACCCAAAGTAGTGAATAACCATCCAGAGTTCACCCTCCATATGACTGCAGCATATCAGCAGTATCAGGGTTGGGACCTAACCTTCAACATTGCACACACCTCTACCACATTCTCTACTGAAAGGAATTTTGCACATATTTGAGATTTAAAAATGCAGCCRTTTTATTTTAGATCACTGACTCATCCCTGTTCAAAAGAAGCCAATCCATTCCAATCCTGGATTCAGTGTAACAGTTATGCTGCTGTTCAGCTTTTTTGTACCAAGCAAAAACAAAAACTGCAACTGTAACAAGGTTACTTATGGTGCCATGCTGGTCTCTGTAATGCTGTAAACTTTTTAATAAAATATAAAGTAATATTCAGTTTAAAGTACTTGATGCAGGAGCTTTCAGTGCTCTTGCTCTTCTAACTCCATGTCAAAGTCGCTTGTTTTCATAKTGTTAGCTGTTACTTCCTGCCCTGCATCATGCCAAGGATTTGAAAATCCATTCCACAGCCACTAGTCTCTGAAYGATTTGTACAAATGTTTTCAAAGCACTGGCTTACAATATGTTTTCCCTGAATATCCTGTGCTAAAACTTACAATAGTAACTTCTTTTTCTCACCATGGAAAATCTATTCAGTGTTAGTTAGCTTGAGCTGCTGTGGTACAAACTTCCTTTGTTTTCTTTGGAGTTGTATTTAAACTCTTCTGTTAAGGCTAAACTATCCAGTTGGTTGAGTCACAGTTGGACTAAACAAGGTTTTGAAGTTTCTGCCTGATCTAATACTGCACTGAACCTAATGCAGAAAGAGTATATRAAGTTAATCAAATACTTCTGTGTTTGAAGGTGAGCACGACACTAGCAAATAATTATTTTTATAGATTTGTTAAAGACTTTGAGAGCTTCATAAAAAWTTTTTAACAATGCACGAGTTTGGCAAAAGAGCCAGTTTTTTCTGCAAGGCAATTCTGCCTGGATCAGTGCCTAAGAAAGATGGATGTCAGTCCCCTGATATATCAGATYTATCTATGGTCAAATAAACTCTGAAATCTTCATGAAAAAGCTCTCCTCTGTAGTAGTTATGTGCCCTGATGGTGTTTGCCTGTGGTGTATTATACAGCTGCATACTCTGTAATTATGTACAGAACTTGAGTAAGGTATTGTTTGAGTAGTGCAGCCTCCAGCAGCAGACTGGGACACCCCTCCTACCCAAACAGCTGGCAAAAGGTGAGAACTCCCTCACCCCAGTTCCATGTGGTAGTTTTTTAGGAAATAAAGCATTGTAAGAATTTTGTATTGAGAATTCTGATGACAGTGAGACAAGTTGCCTTGTAAAGTAAATCTGAAATCAAAAAGCTCATTAAACATTTCAAAACAGCTCTTGCCAATCTGACTTAATGAATGTTAAAACTTAGGTTGTTAGGTCAAAACCTTGGCTTAGCACAGTTCTCACCCATGTTTCAGTTTAATGCTTAAAGCTTCTGCAAAGCTTCACTGCAGCTGCTTTGCAGAAAAAGCAGTTGTAAAACCGAAATGGTCCTGAATTTCCTGTGTTTTGAACCTCTGGCAAGCTGCCATCACCACATCCCGTGTGACACCGCTGCCATGGGGCTGTGTTGGCACAATGTCACTGCCAGGGTGATGAGTGGCAGGCCCTTTGATGTCACTGCCTTGGTGCCACCAAGCAGCAGCTCCATGCATGGCCAAGGTTTTCCAGGGCCTTGAGCTCCAGCTCCAGGCATAGACTGCTGTGCCCCTGCTTGGTTTGCAGCTGGACATCCACCAAAGTTCACACTGTTGGAAAACACTGCAGGAGGCACCAGCTGGACAGAAGGAGGCCTGATGCCAGATCCAGGCTGCTGACTGCCAGGGAGAAAGCACTTGCTGAAAAGGAAAAGGAAGCAGAAACAGCAGGACTGAGATGATTCTCTCCAACAACCTCATCACCAGGCTGACCCACAGCAACTGCTGCGCTACCAAAATCATCCAGAACTGTCAGGGTAAAGAAAACCTGCTAACAGTGTCTTTGTAGCTCTGGAGAGTGAGGCAGTATTTTATTCCTGGCCAGRGTTTGTGAGTGGCTGACAAAATTCCAGCTGCTACACGGACACTGGTACAAAACTTCTTCACCTATTTCTACATTTTTCACAAACAAATTAATGTTCATTGGTTCTAAATTGCATAATTCTCTTTCATTCATTAGTATACTGTCCTCTTTGGTTATTGAATCCTTGCTCTTCATGCTAATTAGTCCATATTTTTAGGATTTTTACGATCTCTTTCCTCCACCAGGGACTTTACAACACACAGAAACAGTCTTTGTCAGTCTCTTCTGATTTCTGCAGAATGTCCTTGTACTCCATGAATTCTGCATTCCAGATACCCGTCTTCAACAATACATCTTTCTCTCCCAGGCTTTGTTCATTGAAGCACATCAGAGTTAGTTTATCAAAACTTAAGGTCTCTTTTATRTGTTCCCATAAAAGTAACTTAGGCCAACTTTGCTAAATGCTGTCTAAAAGTGATTTAAGACTAGCACATTGCTTATAATTACTATGCTTGTTATGATTAATTAAAACAAGATAAARCCATTAATTAAAATTTAAAAGTTATGTCATTTCCAGCAGCTCCAGCAGTGTGGAAAGGCTGTAAAAAATCCCTAAAACAACTTTTGCTGTCCCTCTTGCAATGTGGCTCATGGGAGGTARGTTGTCTGGTTTAGTTTTTATCCAGACAAGATGATGTGCTGCTGCAGCATTACTCCAGAGTGTGTTTCTAAGGGGTTTCCTTCCTCTGACACCGAGTTCAGTGCAAACTTTGGGGTGCAGCAGAAKGGTCAGATTGCTGGGCCCACGGTCAGCCCAAGTGTGCAGAACACTGGTTACTGATGAACACAGGGCATCCCATCTTGAAAAAAAATTCCCAGAGCTCCTTTCCATGTTACGTGCATTTTTTAACCCAGACTTTTGAARGGTTCCTGACCAAAGCACCTGCTTAACTTAGGTCCTTGTTTATGGAAGTAAATGAAGTTGTAGTCTCTTAAACAAAGGCAGATGTTTTGTTTGAAAAGACAAGAGAGGTGAGGCATCTACAGAAACGATTTGTACTGACAGTAGGTTTAGGAAACAAGCATGACTTGGTCCTGCAGAACGTGATTTGTGTTTAAAAGCASTGCACATAATGGCAATGCAGGAGACAACGGCATCTTGGAGCCTTTGCTGTTTTTCTCACTTAATTCCAGCCAGGGATTGAGCCTTGCATCCAGAAAGTGCTGTGTGTGACATGTTTAAAGCACGCTGGATTTCAGTGCCAAAGCAACTTAACTCATCTTTCTCAAAATTCAAAAGTCTGTAATTCATCTTAAACTGAATGTGACACTGAGCTCCCAGCTTGTGGAGAAGGTACAAGGACAATTTTTAGATTGGTTGGTTGCCTGATTTGTCAGAATATAAAATGTACTAACGAGATATTTCTAAGCCATGTCTCCTGAGCTGTTTTTGCTGGCTCACTGGCCCTCAGTACTCTGAGGGAATGCTGTTGAAGCAGAATGTTTMAGATTTATTCTGGGGTGCAAGTGAGTATTAAATAATCTTGTAAACATTAATGAAACTGCCTTTATTGCAGCCAACACTTCATACCAGCATTTTAAAACCTTTATGTAATTTTAGCAACAGTACTATGAGGTTGCTTTAATACCCTTGTTTATTGCTGATCATTACCCAGCATTTATTAGTGGAAAAATGGAAGCAGCTGGTTAATATACTTGAAATATTTATGTGGTCAGATATTTCAAGTGACATATTTGCAGGCCAGRATTCGTTGTCATGACCAGTTCTAATGTGGGTTTTCGCTATGGTCCTTAGATTTTGTCTTTGGATTTTGTGTTATTTTTGTGTTGTTTTGGCACACCAGGCTTTATGGTGTGGTTTGGTTATGCCAGTGCCATATAAGCAAAGTTCTATTTTTTTGCATTTCAATACATRTTATTAAAATCACCATTGTATTTTCTTCCAGTCACTTCTGGTCCTTTTAACCCTGTTCTTACCTAAACATAAAAGTGCTATTTTTTCTAGCATTCCTTAAAACTTGTCTAAGCAAATTAATTGCAAAATCATGGTTTATTTCTGCCACTTTTCTCTGCCAAATGTGAATGACAGTGCAATGGTTGGTTCTRTTCCTTTTCTGGGCTCTGTAAATGTTCGCATCTCATTTGTGGGGGAAAAAAAGCGTAGCTTTCTTTTGAGGATTAATTTTTTTTCTTGCTGTCAGCATGTGAGCTCTGCTTTTGCATAACTCAGCCTGGACCCACTTCCATCAGCAGTTAAGATGAAGGATATGTTTTTTTAGATGAGCAACAATCAGCAGTCCTGGTAAGATCCTGTATGGAAGAACATTTAGGAAGGGAGGGGTGTGTGTAAATGCTCTTACAGTGTTGATAATTTTTGTCTGATACAGGGAGAGGGGAGGCTGGTGAGAACAGCAAGATGGTCCCTGTCCAAAGATGTCACTTCGTGCATGAAATCATTATAAAATGTGGAATGAGGTAAAACCAGTACCATCTGAGAGCATATTTGCTGTGAATCTGTCACTATTGATGCCGCGTGCCAGGAAGGCCCAACTCACAGGTATTGCTGAGCTGGATGGTAGATTGTCCCGGTTTAGAGACAATTTTAGGAGAAAACTCCTGGAATGAATGTTTCCTCTAAAAAAAAGGGTTTCAGCAATCCCTTTCCACCGACACGAAATGCATTTTCTGGAGGAAATTGAAAAGAAAACGTGTTTATTTAATAAACAAGGTGCCTGGAGGGCACAGGAAAAAATTAATAACTGTTAGATATTGACCCTTCAGAGCCTTACCCACACCCACCCACAGCAGAACAAAAACCCCAAAATGCCMGGRGAAGGTAAAAACTACTGAGCATGTGGCCAGAAACAATAAAATGATGCATGGCTTTGTCTTGGCGGGGGAAGAAGAGTCCACATGGGAGCTCAGGGGGAAAAGGAAAACAGATGGGAACCTGGGGAACCTCTGATGTTGGTCTGCTCCTTGCAGCAGATGAAGCTGGTGGATTTAGAGCCCTTTCTTTCCTTGGTTCAGCTTCTCCTGAGGTCTGGGGCCAAAGTAGTCCCCATGGCACTCCCGCCAATGATCTGATTCAGACCAAAAATGGAAGTGGAACAGTCCGAGAGAAAACAACATAAATCACYGAAGAATTGGTTCTACAGTCCAGAGAACAACTTCCTGCCTAAGCTAACACAAACCAAGCAAGCTMAAAGCAACGATGCAGCCTCTGATTGCMCRGCAAACCGAGCACACGGGAGAGTGAGAGCTTGAACAAAACCCRYRCCAGAGTTCCYCCGGCTCCYRAACCTGCCCTGGCCTCACCCTAAAGCTACAGGACCCATTTCTGGGCATAAAGCAGATGAWCAGGAATAGATTATMGTCATAAAATCACCCYGAGGCACAGGTGMAGAYTGAAAAGGCAGAAGCACAGGCTTTGGGAAGGTTGTCCTGGGTTTAGTTGAGGATTTGCAAGGGCTCACCACTGCAAACCCCTGGATGACCCTGGTAGCAGCAGACACATCCTGCTGAGGAGCCATGTGTTCCCTTATCCTGGCAGGTACACCTGCCAGTGTGGGCAGCCAGATGGAGCACAGTGCTGGTCACAATCATGGGCCATCTGGCCTGTCACAGGACACCAGGGAGGAGATCAGGGGTCAGTACCCAACAAGAAACCGGGGGCCATGAGCTGTAGCAGCGCTTCAGGCTGGATCCCCCAGCCTTCCTCTGTCAGTGCAGGGYAGCCTGGCACAAAAGGACACGTTTATCACCAGAGGCCAAACCAACATTTTATTATAATTTCCACACTCAGGAGGCTGTGCCTGGTCTGTGGTCACACTGGGCCAATCCCTGCCCCTTGTGATGAGCCTGGACACCTTGCCAAGGCATTTATATCCCAGGTGCAGGAGCTGACCCCAGCACAGGAGCCTCACACAACATTGCTTCTAGTTCTGCAGCTGCTAAATGCAGGAATGGTCATGAGAAAAGCCTGAGCTGTCAGATGGTTACGCTTTTGCATTGTTATACATTGCCTTGCAAGCCGAGGGTGTCTCAATGTGCCAAAAAATGGGTGGGCTCTACTGAGCACCTGTGAGGGTACAGGAGCTGAGTTTCCTGGGTTAATGCCATGCACAGGGCCCACAGGAATCACTGGGAGCCTTCCMGTTCAGGCCAGTGGGCTCAGCAGGTTTCCATAACCAGCCTCTCTGCATCACCTCCTCCTTCAACCCTTGAATTTCCCTTTTTCCTTTGCCTGCAAGCTTGGATCACAGCATCCCTGTGCTTCTAGCCCCATGCACATTGCTGACTAACAGCAGCAGGGAAGGAGCTTGAGGCAAGGCACTCACTCACTGCATCCAACCCAGTGGGCATGAGCCAATGGCCTTTCCCGAGCTGCACCGGTGCTTCTTGTTCACAAAGCCACAGCACTTTTAATAAGCTGCTTAAGTCTAGGCACAAGCTGAACTCTAAGGCGCCTGTAATCACAYCCAGTCCTTTCCCAGAGGAGCAATGCTGCCTTGCCTCTCTCCAGCRCGAGCAGAAGAGGCTTGCCTGCTTCCCAAAATTCACTCGTGCTCAAAGAACTCGTGGCAAGCGGCAGTGACCATCGCAATGAAGGCCACGAACTCCTGGAAGTCGCATTCTGCATCCCCGTCGCAGTCCAGTGCCTCCATGACTTTGTCCACAGTCTCCTGGTCTTTGATCTCCTGAAGGRATAGGAAAAGTCAGCCAAAGCTGGGAGGAGCACAGTGAGGCCCAGACAATACCACATCCCCATTTGTCAAGTGCTCTCATGGCTGAGTCTCTGTTCAGACCCATCCCAAATAGCTTGTGGCTGTTCCCACTCTGGTGGGGCACTGTCCTGTGCCTCTTGGAATTGCAGCCGCAGCTGAGCTGCTGGGAAGGGACACCTTGAGCCCCTTGGGGCAAGGCTGTGCTCCTGYGGCAGGGAAGGTAATTTCCCTAGTATCCAACCCACACCTCAGCCTGCCCTACAGGCTGTTGCCCTCATCCTGCTGCTCTGCAGAGCTGGAGCAAAGGATTTCATGCCCTGCTGTGTAAATAAAGCCCTTTGCCTGTGCTGCCTTTGCCTGTGCTGCCTGAAGAGAAGGGAGACAGTGGAACGCAGTACCTACCCCGAGGAAATGGGTCAGCTCATTGTTGATGAGCTCCTTCAGTTCCGATTTCTTCAGCTTGTGCTTGTCYCCCTCCTTCCCGGAGTACTGGTGGAAGGCATCGATGATAGCGATCATTGCCTTCTCCAGCTCAGACATGGTCGCGGCGTGGCCCTGGGGTCAGAGGGGATGGTGGGAACGCAGCCTGGGCAAACTCCAGCAATTCCTATTGCTTTGGAATCATGGCCACCCCTGGGCTCTGCCCATGGATCAGCAAGCTCGGACCTGCACTCGGGGTATTCCTCTGGGAAGCACTGGCAGCAGCTCTGGCTCCAGGGACACGGTCCAGAGACACCACAACTGCTGCCAGGGGCTCTTGAAGCCAGCAGAGCCACAAGATGAGGAGTGGACAGGCAGGGGGACAGTTCTGCTCTGGAGTTTCACAAATGTTTTGCTGTCCCTGCTGYCACAGGTCCCTTCCTCTTATGCCTTTCTTGCAGACCTGTCTCCAGCCCAGCAGTCAGGACAACCGGGTAGAAACCAGTTTTGATAAGTGCCAGGAGGTCAAAATGAGCACCTCTCAAAACTCCCTTTCCTGCACTTGAGCTGGAGACCCTCTTTGGGATGATAATAATTTGGATTGCAGCGTTCCCTACAGATTTCACAAACGGATGAACCAAAGAGACTGATCGAAAAGGGAGAGCTGCCAGCCCACTTTCCCAAAAGCTAGGGAAATAAAAAAAAATCCTTATTGCCTGGCACTTGGTTCGTTCATATTCCACAGGTAAATTCTCCTGCCCTGCGACCCCGGCTCCTGTTTCTCCATCACAAGATACTGAATCTCATCCCACTGATCAGCTGATGTCCTCCTCTGCTCASCAGTGTCCGAACTGAAAGACTGTTCCCAGACAAGGTAGGAAATATCCTAAGAGCCCTTTGCATTCTCCTGCCCTGGTTCTTCCCTCCGCAAGGCTCCAGCGCTCCGCCAGCTCCGCAGAGGTGCCGTGGAGCGGCAATACAGCCCTGACAGTGTCCCCACCCCTCCCAGGACAGCCCCCCGGCGTCCCCCGGCCCCTCTCACCTCGCTGCTGCCGGCGGGGCTGTGGCTCAGGATGGCTCAGGATGGCTCGGGATGGCTTGGGATGCACCGCGGTGGCCGCTGGCTTCTTATGGCCGCGGGAGCGGGGAGGCAGCGGGGCGGGGCGGGGTGTCCGAGCGGGCGCTGTGCCCGCTCCGCAGCGCTGCCCGCGGGCACCGGGCCCTCTGCCCACGGGGAGCCGCTGGAAAGGAGCCTGGTGRGGRGAAAACAACGCCTGCTTCACTTGTTTGCTGAAGATGGCAAGGGRACATAGTTGCAATCAACCAGTTTTTACAGGTGACACACACGTAGTGATACAGCCTGTTTCAAAGTGTATGCAGTAAACTGATTTTGTTTTGTAAACGAGCACTTGGAGATTATCCTAAAGCCATTTGTTACGCATTACAAATATATTTATTATGATGCCATTTATTTGTTCWTGTTTTTCAAAGATGGAATGCCTACTCACTGTTCGTTAGATGGGTGTCTTTCTGTGCACAGAATGTTCTGTAAATCAATTGCAATTCAAAGATGTGAATGCTTTCTTTAAAGCTGCTGTTCCGCTCTGAACAGTGAGTATGCAAAAATAGCAGTTCCTTGTACATCCCATCTTTTCAYTACGTTTACCCCAAGTCAGTGGAAGTACACTATTAATATTGAACACACTTTTTCTGCTCTCTACTGTTTTAAGATTGTAGAGTCAGGCCAGACAGGGAAAACATGGTTATTTCAATTCAYTCAGCTTCACCAAACAAATGCTTTGCTACCACCAACAAAATGCTTTGTCAAACTGAAACCATTGTTTCTTGTGCAACACCATTCAAACCATGGGAGTGAGTGAAAGCCTCGGTGGGAATACATTTTGCAGTCAGTGTGAGCATAGGCCTTATACTTTTCTGTGTGTATTGTTCAAGAGACGTTGAAATGTTCAAGAAATATCCAYCTAACACCAGAGACAAGTGAAACTGCAAATATCTTGAACCAATTCTGACAAGGGAGGTGTAAATCAACATGCAAAACTCAGAAAAAGAGGGATTATTATTTGTATACTGATTCACACTAGAAAAAAATCTTTTCTTTTTAGGAACTTTGAAAAGTTATCTCAAAATTAAATTCTTTATTTACTTTTTAAATGGGGTTTTTGTACAAAACTTGCTCACAAGTCCCTGCCAGCCCCAGCAGCCACAGTGAACCAGCATTAAATGCACTTTTCTCTAAACCCTGGACATACCCATATTTCCTGGCAGTTCCTGTGTTCCCCAAAACTACTGGTAGAACACCTACCATGTTACTTTAAAAACTTTTTCACATACTAGTGTAAAAGAAACCCATCTATATTAATTGTTTCCTCACATCAGGTCATGAAAGCTTTTGTAACATGTTCCARCTCTGGTTTGGGGAAAAATAATTTTCCTGGCATTCAGGCTGAGTAAGTCAACTCTAAATATTTACCTGACCAGTGAAATTCTTGCACTTAGGGCATTGCAAACTACACCAGTTGTCTGCTCTGGTGGGACTGGCAGGGACAGCAGGGATGCTTTTAGGCAGTGGTGTTTCTAGGGTGGAGGTAGTTCGTCAGCAATTTTGCACTGTTTGATTCTTTCCAAGGGTATTTGCATTCTTGTAAGAGCTGGCTATAAATGGGGCTCTCTGTCAGCAGGAAAGAGACAGCATTTTTCAGTTGATAGCAATTTGATTTGCTAGAACCCGAGCCTCAGTCTTTAGCCAAGAAATGCATTACAGCAAACCTTTTCTAGTCAGAGACAAGATTCTAGCTCATCTCCTTMAACCATTTTCTGRTGTCATTCTGGAAAGTGACCTTTCCTTAAAATGGAACAGAAAAATTAGCATTTGACAGATCAAAACTTGAACAGTCTTGAAATTCTCTTCCCTGATGATTCTTGCTGTCCATTTCACCCCAAATCAYTCTGACTTCTGTATTTTACAGGTGRTGATCTGGAATGTTCTGCTGATAGGATGGGAAGGAGCACAGGATCAGGGGTGAACACCAGAAACTTCGACCCTCTCCTGCCTCTGCTAATAAGCAGCTCCAAGTGACTTTCCTGATCCTTTTCCAGGCYCACATCATCACAGACTGCTCTCCTGGCCTGGATTACTCCAGTGATGCTCCAGCAGGTCTGGATATGGTGTGAGGCTGTGGGCTGGCTGTGCTTTCAGTGCTGCCCAAAGAGCTGCTTCTGTTATCCTTAAATTCATGTCCTGATCTTCAAACAAACGAGSCCAGCCTTGGGGCTCCTTTCCTCAAGGTCAGGGCTTCCTTGCCAGAGCTCTGGGYTGATGTGTTTAAAGAAGCAAAGGGGTGATAGTGCTGAGCAAAACACTTGAGGCCTCTGCCTGTCTCCCTCACAATGTGGGCTCTTCATACCAGGCTCAGGGAGAAAAGCCAGCCTATTTCTTTGTCTCTCTGGTGTGTGTGGCACCAGGCTCTGCCAGACYGTGAGACAAAGGCCAGCAGTCATTGAACTGGGAGAATAAAAGTAAAGCAAGAAGAGGAATTTGGGTGGGAGGGTGAAGAAGCTGCCTCTGCCTCTGCAGGGCTCCACTCGCATCCCAGCACAGAGCAGTATTGCAGGGAGCAGCTGCCCTGGCACCTACGAACACAGCAGCCAGAGCTGAGCTGGTTCCTGGCTGAATCCAGCTGACAGTCAGACACAGAAAAACTTGCATGAAAACAATGTCTAACAAACAGGAGTTTGGTAACTATTAAAAATTTCTACAGYAGGTGAGTTGTACAAAGACAGATAAATAAAACCAAGTTGTTCATCTTCCATCACTCCCCTTAGGCAAATATTACCATCAATTAYCTTAAGATTTTGGCATCCCCAGGGAAGTGGAGGTACTTGCATGAACCTCATTTCAAGCAGATTCATTGACAAATTTTTTTTCTAAAACCAAAAATAAACAGACTATTAAGCCCCAAATACAACACCCATGTAAAGTAAACTTCTCTCAGCTCATACAAACTGTGTAAGTGAAGCAGCACAGCTCTCCCTACTGACGATCAGTGGGAAGAGACATGAGTCAAAGACATTATCCCTATCCATTATCCCTCAGGAGTAGTCCAGCACCATCCAAAAAATATTTGGCTCTTTCTGAGCATAGTCGAGGCTGAACCGGTGTGTGGCCTAAGCCTAGTTTGTAAAATAAATAACAAATTAATTCTTTAATAATTTCCCAAATAAAATTACTGTATCCTCTCCAAATAATCCCTGACATTCTGACATGAGTGAAGAGCTATTTGCTAGGAGTATTTTAAATTCAACTTGTACTGTGCACTATATACTATAAATATTAAGTATAATATAAGTATATATATTAATAGACAGGCATTTTTCTGTCCTGGGGYGCTGATGGGTGCCACATTTGGGAGCAGCCCTTTTGCCCCAGGGCAATGCACAGGCATGGAGGGGCTTTTCTGTCAGCTTAGCCTGGTCTGGTGTCACCTCTGTGGCAGGAGAGAAGCCAGGTCACTCTGAATGGCTGAAAGGAATTTCATCACTCCATTTAAACAAGTRCTCATTAAATTTCCACCTAGCCCTTCCAACAGCGCAGCAGCAGCAAGTACAGCATCTCTGAGATTTACAATCCTTGTGTACCTCCTTTTGGGGAGCCTTCTTGAGCCAAGAGGCTTTGAAGGGCTGAAGCACACTTGGCCTGGGAAGGGAGTGATGCCACATTAGGGGCAATAGGAAAGAGATGTCACTGGGACAGGACAGGACGGGAGGACCTCTGCCACCTCTTTATGGACTGGTGCCCCACGGCACTATCTGCATGAAGGTGACATGCCCCCACCCGTGCTGGGGACACCATGGTAGCGTAGAGCAAAACAGTGTTTTATGAGTGTCACCCCGCCGGCCGCACCCCTCCTSACCCGGGCAGAGCCCCGGTGTTCGGCGGGTGCCTGACACCCCTAGAGAGCCAAGCTGAGGACGGTGATCAGGGGCGGTGACAGCAGCGGGGGAGCACGGGGCAGCGGGAGCGTGGGCACCCGTGGGTTGGGGTGCATTGTCCCCGCGGCTGGCACTGCCCCCAGGCACGTGTCCTCAGTCCCTCATGGCCCGCAGGGACAGGAGCTGGGCACTTGGGCTGGGCCGCCGTTGTTTTGTTGTTTCCATTAACCAAGGAAATCACACGCCCAGGCTTTGCGGGGTGCACGGAGGCGGGGACAGTCACTCGAGGGGGTTGGCGCTGACATCCAAAAGGACAGAGCGTCTGTCGGGGTCTGTGGGAGCATGCACACCTGGGCAAGCGAGCGCGGTGGCCGTGCCGGGGGCAGACATGTGGGACG
>NW_026623252.1:1134637-1164713 GCF_030028575.1 Malurus melanocephalus
CGGCAGCGGAGTCCCGGCGGGGCGGAGCGGGAGCGGCGGTGGGATCGGGAGCGGCGGTGGGATCGGCAGCGGGGTCCCGGCGGGCGGAGCGGGATCGGCGATGGCAGGGGGCACCGGGTGGGTCCCGGCGGTGGGATCGGCAGCGGGGTCCCGGCGGGGCGGAGCGGGAGCGGCAGTGGGATCGGCAGCAGGGTCCCGGCGGGGCGGAGCGGGGTGGCAGCCGCGGCTCACGGTGCCCGTGTCCGGCAGGGCGGTTCGGCGGCGGGGCGGCCCTTGGCGTTCGGCGGCGGCCACGGAGCTGCCGGCCTGGCGGCTGCGCTGCGAAGGCGGGCGGCAGCTCTGGCGCTACCTGGGCGATGGCGACGGCGATGTCGGAGAGCGACGAGAGCAGACGGCGCTGGAGCAGCACAGCCTCGGGCTGGACACGGTGCGGGCGGGCCGGGCCGGAGCGGCGGGGCCGTGCCCGGGGCGCCCCGCTAAGTGCCGCTGTCTCTCCGCAGGGCCGGGTGCTGCAGACGCTGCCGGCGGCCGGCTCGGCCCGAGAGGCAGCCCGCAACGGGATGCGGTTCTACGCGGCGCTGCAAGCCGAGGATGGGCACTGGGCCGGCGATTACGGCGGGCCGCTGTTCCTGTTGCCAGGTGGGCCTGAGGCACCTGCCCGGGGGGTGAGTGCCTAGGGCTCGGCTCTCTACAGTGCCCTCCTGTCTGGTCCTCTAGGTCTCCTCATCACCTGCCACACGGCCAAAATCCAGCTGCCCGAGGGGTTCCGGAAGGAGATGGTACGCTACCTGCGCTCTGTGCAGCTCCCGGATGGAGGCTGGGGATTGTGAGTAGCAAAGATGTTTCTTTGAGTGATGGCACCTCCAAGTTCCAGGACTTGGAGCTTCTGTCAGATCTGCCCAGGCTCAGGGAGGGGGCTTCAGCACCTGTGATAGCTCTGGGTGGTTGGACCTGCTTGTGCAACACTCCAGGTACGGTTTGTCACAGTGATGACTGTAGCGTCAAGTCTGGCCACATCTCCTCTGTGGTAATGTATCCCAAAGCATCATGTGTGACAGGGTAGTGCASAGCAATGTTTCTTCCTGCATTAGTCAGGTCCCTCTTTTCCAAAGTCACCCTGGCATCCCACTGACAAGGACAGCCCTGTGCAGTGGCTTAGGTCTGGCTAATGGCTGTGGTGTGTCTGTATATGCTCCTGACAGGCATGTGGAAGACAAATCAACAGTGTTTGGCACAGCCCTCAACTATGTAGCCTTGAGGATTCTGGGASTTGGACCAGATGACCCTGACGTCGTGCGGGCCCGTGTCAACCTGCACAGCAAAGGTCAGCCGTGGTGCTGGTACACTGGTGAGAGAGGTCTGGCCAGACCTGAGGGCTGCAGGGTACAGAGGGCTGTCAGGTAGTGGAAGAACTGTTGTTTTTATTTGCCCTTCATGGCAACTTCATTTTCAATTAATGATGGGAAACTGTGTTGCATTGTCGTACCATTGCCCACTTTCTCTGTTTCAGGACATGTATCCCAGCCTGAGTAGTGGGCTCCCAAACATGGGGAGAAGTGGGCCCTGGGATAGGGAAGAAAGCAAGAAGTGACATTGCTGTGTTAACCCTGAAAGCTGATATTGTTCTCTGCAGGAGGTGCTGTGGGAATCCCTTCCTGGGGCAAGTTTTGGCTGGCTGTCTTGAATGTTTACAGCTGGGAGGGAATGAACACGCTTCTCCCGGAGATGTGGTATGTGCCCCCCTMACTGTGGAGAGAAGAACTGTCAGTCCTGCCACAAGCCTCGACCCAGAACTGTCCCAGGCACTGATGTTTGCTGGGATAACTCAAGCTATGGCCAGGAACTGGAGGTGCTCAGGCTGCTTGTCACCTGGGAGGCAGCAGCAGGCCAGCCAGTGGGTGGATAGCACTGCCTCCAAGGGAGATGCCAGAGTGCATCCCTGTTAGCATTTCCCACAGGGTCCCTCATACATTCATGTGCTCCCTGCCTGCCACCAGCATCTTGCCGCAGCCAGAATTGGTCTCTAGCAGGAAAGGACAGTCAGGCTGTCAGCCCTAAACCCTTGTTTGTACCCTCTCTGATTACTCAGAGGGCTGCTGGGTGTCAGATGGGGGAAGTGTATCACACTATCCATGGAGGAAATCAGGGGCTGCACAGCACCAAGGRCTGCTGGTGCTTCATCAGCCAGCGCCATTAACTGTCAGTCCAGACCTCTGTCTTCAAAGTCCAGTTTGACTGACCTGCTTTTCCCCTTCTTCTCTGAGCTTGAGGTCCTCCCTGCCCCGCATCAGCTGGGGCTGGCGTGGTGTCAGGAGCGGGTATTCCTGTTGGAGGGSGGATCTGAGCATGGCCTTGCTGTGTGTACATCCCCTAGTGCAGGGGATAGGGAAAGGCATGCCCTGCTCTGGGATTGGATGTAACATCTCTCCATGTTGCCCTTGGCCTTCCTTGCTCCTGACAGCAGCACTTTCTCTGTTGCAATCAGGCTGCTTCCCACGTGGTTTCCAGCCCACCCGTCACGGCTCTGGTGTCACTGTCGCCAGGTTTACCTTCCCATGAGCTACTGCTATGCCAAGCGTTTGTCAGCAGAAGAGGACGAGCTCATACAGAGCTTGCGGCAGGTAAGGAAGGAGCTGATCAGACTGGACAAGGATACATGGCTCCATGGCCACCTTCTGTGCTGGCCATATCCTTGTGGGCCAGCCCCTGGCTTGCCAAGCGGCAGATCTCATGCCTGCCCAGTCTCTGTCAGATGGCAGAGCCAGCTCCCAGCAGTAGCTGTCCCAGGTGCTTGCTCCTGGCTGGCCAAGCTGATGCCCTTTGCTGTCCTTTGCCAGGAGCTGTACGTGCAAGACTACGCCAGCATAGACTGGCCAGCACAGAGGAACAACGTGGCAGCCTGCGATGTGTACACCCCGCACAGCTGGCTCCTGAGTGCTGCCTACGGTGAGTGCAGGAGCTGCTGCACGGGTGCTGAAGCTGCCTCGTACCCTCAGAGACTTTAGGGTCTACTGCCAGCTACTGGTGTGTGTGCCCTGCAGCTGGAATGGAGGCAGGGATTATGTGATCCATGGACTTCTCCCTCCTGGAGGGCAGCAGGGCCTTATTCCCATRTCCTCAGAACACTGGGACAGAGCTTTGCTCTGTCCTGACGCTTTGCTCAACTGGTTGTTTTGTGAGCTGGGGTGCAGCCTGCTACAGCAAGTGAATCTGGCTGCACAGAGTGTGGCTTCTTCATTGCATGTCCCTTTCTTCGCCTGCAGCAATCATGAATGTGTATGAAGCCCACCACAGCACTCATCTTCGACAGCGAGCCGTTACAGAGCTATACGACCACATCAAGGCAGATGATAAATTCACCAAGTGCATAAGCATTGGGCCGGTAGGACACTTGCTGTTAATCCTTTAACACCTCACCCTTTGTTCTTTAAGGTGCAGCTTGTGCAATTATGTCTGTAATCATAATCACCAGATCTTGCTCAACCCGTGATGCTCAAGAGCTAAAGGCTAACAGGGCACAGGAAATGCAGAGGGCATGGGGATTGGTGTGGCCCTGATGAGGAGTATCTTTGCTTGAGGTCCAGGGAGATGATCTGAGAGGAAGCTCTGGAGTAATCTCTGCCCCACTAACTCAGCTATGCCTGGTGATACTACAGGTGGAGCTGTTGGGATCAAGGCTGAGACAATCCCTGCATGGCTTTGGGTTGAGTGGGGGGCATATGTGTCTCTGGGGCTGGAAAGAGCTCTATCCAGAGCAGTGACCAAGCTCCTCTTGGCAGATTTCCAAGACAATCAACATGCTGGTTCGCTGGTTCGTGGAAGGGAAGGATTCCCCAGCTTTTCAGGAACATGTTTCCAGGATCCCTGACTATCTCTGGTAAGGGCTGAGTGTGACCCACCTGGCACAGCACAGGGCTCTGATCCCTAAGCAAACCATGTCTCCTGACTTGCATCCTGGTGCTCCAACTGTGCCTGTGCTGCAGCACTGTGCTCTCTCCTCCCACAGGCTGGGCCTCGATGGAATGAAGATGCAGGTGAAGTGCTGTAGGAGTTCACCTGTGACTGAAGGGACTCTGGTGTGCTGGGGTAGCCCATGGAGTAATGGGATAGCTTGTTCATCCCAGGCCYGAGCTCCTGGTGTCTCACTTTTGATGTCTGGTGGCCTTCTATGTCTCTCTTCTATGCCATTTCCCCCAGCTGTGCCAGGAGGGAGTACTGTCTCTCATGCTAGTTTGCCTCCCTGTGGCTGTGAGCTGAGAGGGCAGCTCTAGGCCTCCATTCCCTCCATCCTCATGAGTCCTGGGAGAAGGGCAGGAGAAAGYCAGGCTCCTGATCCTGCGTGTGGGTTGAGCTCTGCTTCTCTCTGAGCCATGGTGACATGCTGCTCCTTAATGCTAGCCACCTCCTGCCTTCGCTGTGCACAAAGCAGGCTGAAGCAGCTGTCTTATTTCATGTTCCCTTGCTGTCCCTTGACCTGCTGCATCTGTCCTCTCTGTGCCAGCACATCAGCCGTGATGCAGGATGACATAAAACAGGGTGGAGGGAGCTTGTGGGGGTAATGCGGGAGGGATGTGGTATCCCACAGACCCCACAGCTGGGTCAGGCTGCTTCCAGCACCTGCCTCTCATTATCTATTTCTCTCTTCCAGGGCACAAATGGATCCCAGCTCTGGGATACTGCTTTTGCCATCCAAGCCTTCTTGGAGGTAATGCACCTTTCTATGGTGCATATGGCTACATGCTGCCTTGGGAAAATGGTCTCTGCTCGCGTGTCCCCAAATACCAGAGCTCCTGCTGTGCACCCCCGTGGAGCTCTGCTGTGCCAGTTCTAGCCTGGCATCATCCTGTGTCTGAGCTGGGAAAACGCACCTGGCTACAGCCCCTTGCTGACTGCTCACTGTGCATCTCTGTTTCTAGGCAGAAGCCCAGGAGATGCCTGAATTCACCTCTTGYCTCCAGAACGCCCATGGGTTCCTCCAGTTCTCCCAGGTAAGCAGAGCAGGTGTGTGGTGTCTCACACACTGGCTGTGCAGGCTGGGCTGTTGCTCAGAACACTGTTGGATGCATCTGTAGCCTTTTGAAGAGATCTTCTGAAGGGCTGGACTAGCAAAGTCCTAGGCACAGTATTCTGCTCCCTGTTTTCATGGAACCATCTTTGAAGCTTGGAGAGGACCTTGGCCAGGCTCACAGATGTTGGGATTGGCTGCCTGAGCTTAGAGAGGCTGGAAAACTGAAAGCTTAGGCTTTTTTGCTCTTCATCTTCTTTGGTACCAACACATTTGAGGTGCCCTTCTGGGACACTCAGTCATTGTATAGTGAGTGCATGAGGTCAGCTTCTGCTTTCCTCAGTGGAAGGCAGGTGCTGTCCACTCCCACAGGGTTCTGCAGCTGCAATGGTTTCAACCCATGGCCCTGCAGCCRGGCACCTCCAGGCTGCCCTCACTTGTTTTGTGTCTCCTGCAGATCCCAGAGAACCCGCCYGACTACCAGAAGTATTACCGCCATATGAACAAGGTACCACCCCTGGGACTGCTCTCTGAAGGGCACATGACTGGGGCAGGGATTTGGCAGAAATGGGAATCACGGGCAGCACCTGCTCTCTTCCAAGAATAGAGTGGGTGAGGGAAGGTGATCCTGCTYCCTAAGTCCACCTGATCCTTTTCCAGGGTGGCTTCCCCTTCAGCACACGGGACTGCGGCTGGATTGTGGCAGACTGCACAGCAGAGGGGCTGAAAGCAGTTATGCTGTTGCAGGAGAAGTGTCCCTTCCTAGCCAAGCTTGTGCCCCCTGAGCGCCTCTATGATGCTGTGAATGTGGTAAGAGCTGCAAAAATTAGGGCCGAGTGACATGCAGACCTGTATGAGAATCCAAAGCCTGAGGAGTTGTTAGATCTGGTATTAGATCTGGTTTGRTCTGAGCTAGTATGAGGCCTGGTGTGGCAACACTCATTGCTGTGATACAGAGCTGCCTGTGTGACCCAGTGTGATGTGATGGCCCAGATTGGGCCTGCCTGTCACAGTGGTTTGGGACCTGGATTTTCTGCCAGCCCCACAGATCTGTGGGTCTGACTTTGTCCTCACAGCTGGCTTGGGGCCASACTGGAGTGGTACTGCCCATGAGGTTGTCCCACTCTGCTCTCTGCTTGTCCGGACAGTTGCTGAGCATGAGGAACTCGGATGGAGGCTTTGCCACGTATGAAACCAAGCGAGGAGGCCACTTACTGGAGCTGCTGAACCCCTCGGAGGTGTTTGGTAAGGGCAGCTGTGGGGACTGGTTGTCCTGCCCAGTGTCAAGGGACAAAGTGGCCTGGGCTCACCATGTCCAGTRGGTGCCTGATGTTGTATCAGTGTGCCCTGGGGCCAAGGGACTGGCTGGCAGTGGCTGGCCTGGAGTGGCTCCCCCACACAAGGGCTGTGGCACTGATACCCTTTGCCTGCTGGCAGGTGACATCATGATTGACTACACATACGTGGAGTGCACATCAGCTGTCATGCAGGCACTAAAACACTTCCAGAGCCAGTTCCCTGAGCACCGAGCCCTGGAGATCAGGTGAGGCACCGAGACGAGAGCTGGGCAGAGAAGACAGGCTCACTGTCCCAAGCTGCCTGCTATGGCCTCTTGAATATAGCTGCCTGTCTGCATGCTCTTGCCTCTTGTACCCTCCAATAATGGGATCCATCAAAGCCTCAGAGGGGCTGATGGAGCCCCCAAYGAAGCAGACACTGAGTTTGAGCTGCATCTGAAGTAGATGACTTCTTTCCTGTGCAGGGAGACTCTGCAGAAGGGCCTGGATTTCTGTCGCAAGAAGCAGCGAGCAGATGGGTCCTGGGAAGGGTAAGTCRTGTTTCCAGGACCCAGTTTTCTTCTGGCTGCCCCGGTATGAGAGGGATCATAATGGCAAGCAAAATTAGTGGGAAGGGAAGTAGAGGCTGATCCTTCTCTAGTTTTGCTCACAGCTACTCTCCCTCCAGCCCAGGTARAACAGGTACCTTTTGCATTGCACAGACCAAAAAAAATTCTGGGATGGCCCTCCTGTGGTCCTAGTTCTACTGACACCTGAGTTAGCTGGGAGCAGGTGCTGSTGGGGCTGGGCATGGTTGGGCCATAGGGAAAGGCAGGCTGCAGTTCTGTGCCTGGCTCTGCTYTTCTGCAAACAGCCCTGTTGCAGCCTGCTTCTCCCTGGGGCCTCTCATYCCTGACAGTGCTTCTCTCCCCTTCCTCCTAGGAGCTGGGGCGTTTGTTTCACCTACGGCACCTGGTTTGGTCTGGAGGCATTTGCCAGCATGCAGCACACRTACCATGATGGGTGAGAAGGGGATGGGTGGGTGCCCTGCCCCTGCCTACCTCCTGGGCCACAGTAGGTCTCTGTGGTGGGGCTGGGTGAATGCCCTGGCTGTGCATGAACTCTCCTGCCTCAGGGACTGCTCCTCCCAAATCCTGTGCATGCASTATGGCCAGGGCACTTGCTGCCTGACCCTCAAACTTGCTGCCTGACTCTTGGGGCAGTCCCGGCCATGGGCACCCTTCTCTTTGCAGCTGAGAACTGTGGGCATCCAAACACTCTCTGTCCCCAGTCCTGTCTTGACTCTGGCCCCCATCCCTGCAGGACTGYCTGCCGAGAGGTGGCCCAGGCCTGCCAGTTCCTCATCTCCAAGCAGATGGCAGATGGCGGGTGGGGAGAGGATTTCGAGTCTTGTGAGCAGCGCAAGTATGTGCAGAGTGCCGAGTCACAGATCCACAACACCTGCTGGGCCCTACTGGGGCTCATGGCTGTCAGGTAAGAGCAGCCCCACCTGGCCCCAGTGCTCAGGGAAAAGGGACATGAAGGCTGGGCTGGCTTGGGTGGCTGGTGTGAGTGCAAAGCAAGCTTTTGATCACAACTACAGGCTTCCAGCCTGGGAAAATGTTGCCATATTCATAATATCTAGTGTCCTGGGGTTATGGAGAGCTCTTCCCACAGCACTCAGCATGCCTGGGACAAGCTTGCAGCACCCTGGAGGTGGCTGGGTGCCCCAGGCATGTGAATGAGGATTTGCAGATTAAAGATAAAGGATTAAGGATTTGCAGATGGTTTGGATAAAGATGCTTACATCTCCATTGTGCTTTGCAGGTACCCTGACATCAGTGTGCTGGAAAGGGGCATTAAACTGTTGATGGATAAGCAGCTGCCCAACGGGGACTGGCCTCAGGTACATCTTCAGTCTTTCCAAGGTGTTCCTGCACACACAGCAGGCCCCTGTCACTCACACAGTTCTACTCTCTGCTTGTCTTCCAGGAGAACATTKCTGGGGTGTTCAACAAGTCGTGTGCCATCAGTTACACCGCGTACCGCAATGTCTTCCCTATCTGGGCCCTGGGGCGGTTCTGCCGGCTGCACCCCAGCAGCCCTCTGGCTGGGCAGCTGCAAGCCAGAGCCAGACCCTCAGCTGGGCCAGGGCAGGATGAGCACGGAGCCCTGTCTGCTTGAAGCTGGGACACTGGGATGCCATGGCCCTGGACTTGTCTTGGATCCCAGCATCTGCATGGGGCCATGGGGGTGTGTGCTGCATGGGATGTCTCAGTGCTGACCTTAGCTTGTGGACTGCTACCTCTGCCAGGGAGGGGTGCTGCCCCGGTGCTGCAGAGCCTCTGCTTGCTGTTGAACCTCTTCTAAACATTCCCTTTCTAAGGTTTTTTTCCAGGTATATTCTCCATCCCCATATGGAGAGTGAAGTGCCTTTTCAGACTGTTTTGAAGATCTGACAAAGCTATCAAGCTGTGTTGTATTCCACATCTGGACMGACTCTCATCCTGGGTTGCAAGACTGCCTTTATCCCCGCAGGCTGTCTGTCTATACCAAGAGTGTGGGATCTGGGGCGTCCCCTGTGTGGCCCGTCGTGGTGGGGGCACTGCATAATCCCTGCTGAGCTGACYTCCATACTGTGGGTGCCAGTGATGGCCTTTGAATTGCTCTGTCTGCCCTGGAACCTGTGCTGGGAGGGGAAGGATACCTATCCTCCCCCAGATGTGTGGGAAAAATGAGTGCTTTATTCTTTTAYTGTTTTGTCCCCCAGCTGGTGGCACCTAGCTTCCACAGGTGAAGTATCCACCAGCCCTTGGAAAAGGGGCAGCTGAAGCAGAAAGCTGTGAGGGGCACAGCTTGAGTCCTGGGGCTCCACCCTTGCCCCAGCTCAGGCCATGGTGCTCTGGTGCATTCACAGGTCATTGTCCAAGCTGGAAGTCAGATGGGATAATAAATTGCTAAATGTGATGCAAGAGGAACTTCACTGTGTTCRTCTCCTTGGTGTCTGCTAGTGTGTGTCTCAGGCAGAGGGGAGATGGYGCAGCAGCCTCATGTCACCTGGCTTGGGTTGCCTGTCCCCAGATCTCTGGGCACCATCTCCACCAAACCAYGCWAGGAACCTRTGCCTCCTTTAATGCATTTGGCCCCAGAAAAATATAATCAAGGAAACAGCTGACTGACGGGGAACGATCACCTCCCTCATCCTGCTGCTTACACTCATGCAGATAAGAAAGGTACAAAAACTTACTTAAGTGTAAGTAACTCAGGCTGTCTCACCTCAGCCCTGTTTGCCTTTTCCAAACTCTGGACATCTTTTACACCTGTCTGTGATCATACTCTGCATTTACATTTCTTCTTGCTGAAACTGAATTACTAAGTGTCACATGGTGATGGGTCTTGAGAGGACATAGCTCCACATAGTGGATTTTACCTATYGTTAAAATCTGCTCCAAGCTGCAATTTTGGATTGAGCAGAAGAGATCAAGTAGATAAGGATATATTCAGTGTAATTCTTGTTTGATGGAAASTGCTTCAGGAGTCCTCTGACACTCTTCCCAGGGATCTTCTAGAGTGTTTTGATCTCTGATTTCAGAGATCCCAGGTGTCAGCCCTAGACTACTCCCAGGATGCTACCTGAGGTGATTCTTCTCCTTTGGAGAAACTCTCAGCTTTGGAATGTAAGCAAGATTTATCCCAGGCATCTGGAGTCTTCTGATGTATGATTTTGGCACCTGACATCCAGACTCCTCCAAGAAAGCTTCCTGAGATTATTTTTCTGTTTTGGAGGAAATCTTTCTGTTTCTCAGGAGTTGTGGCACATGAAAAGAGAGATACAAATGCAGACTGATTTTTTTCATGCAATAAAAAGAGAGCCAACACTTAGCCATGACCATAGTGATCCTATGTCTTTTAACACAATGCCACCCACTTTGTCCCACATGCAATTCCAGTGTCACAGTACACTTAGGAGAAGGCAAGTGACCCTCAGGGTCTATACAGGGACCGGTACTGTTTAAWATTTTTGTGAATGACATAGAATAAGGGATCAAGTGCACCCTCAGCAAGTTTGCAGATAACGCCAAGCTGAGGCAGTGACACACCTGAAGGACTGGAGGTGAYGCAGAGGGACCTGGACGAGCTCGAGTGGCCCATGGAAGCCTCATGAGGTTCAACAAGACCAAGTGCTGGTACTGCATCTGGTCAGGGCAACCCCCAGCACCAATCCAGGCTGGGGGATGGAGTGATTGAGAGCAGCCCTGCTAAAGAGGACCTGGGGGTGCTGTTGGTTGAGAGCCACGTGTGCTGGCCCCCCAGAAACCAACCATGTCCTGTGCTGATCCCACCGTGTGGGCAGCAGGAGAGGGAGGATTCTGCCCCTCTGCCCTGCTCAGGTGAGACCTGAGCACCTGCACAGCTGCCTCCGGCCCTGGGGTCCCAGCACAGGAAGGACATGGAGCTGTTTGARTGAATTTAGAGGAGACCAAGGAGATGTTCCAAGGCCTGGAGCCCTCTGCTGTGAGGAAAGGGTGAGACAGCTGAGGGTGTTCAGCTTGGGGAAGGTTCCAGGGAGACCTTAGAGGCTCTTCCAATGCCAAAGGGCTTCTAAGAGTGATGGAGAGAGACTTTGGACAAGGGCCTGGAGAGCCAAGACAACAGGGAGTGACTTCACACTGCCAGAGGGGGTATTGGGAAGAAATTCTTCCTGTGAGGGTGCTAAGGCCCTGGCACAGGGTGCCCAGAGCAGCTGTGGCTGCCCCATCCCTGGAAGCATCCAAGGGCAAGTTGGACAGGGCTTGGAGCAACCTGGTCTGGTGGAAGGTGTCCCTGCCCATGGTAGGGGAGTGCAATGAAATGAGGTTTAARGTCCCTTCCAACCCAAAACATTCCATGACTCTATGACTCCATGACTTTATGACCTACGTGCTGCTGGGAGCGGGCACTGCCAAGCAATGGGAGATTCAATGGGGAAGCAATAGCATGAAGAGGGGCACATGCATCACAGGCTTCAGTTCTCTGAGAGGGAGGASAGGGAAGGAGGCTGTTGACTGCTGACATCCACACTACTCTATCCCTGTTCTGGGTGGGAAGGCTCCTGGCCYCCCAGGACACAAGGAGGCTACTGGCTAACCACCCCTATATCCTACCTAACCCACCTTACAGCATCCCCTCCAGGACAAAGGCTCCTGTTCTCTCTAGACAAAAGGGAACTGCTAATCACCCCTTTGACCCTACAGAAATCCTCTAGGCAGGAAGGCTCCTGTCCCCCCAGAACAAGCACTGTGGGTTTGGGCAGGAAGGATGAGGAAAGAGGAGGAGGCTACTGGCTAACCATTCCTTCTGCCCAAGAGGATCCCTTCCAGGCAGGAAAGCTCTTGTTCCCCCAGGACAGGAAGTGCAGTTTTGGACAGGGCAGCAGCCATGGACACAGTCAGCCTGTACCAGCTGCTGGATTCTGCCATTGAGGGCGAGACTGACGTCAATTTTCCAGTTCTGCGAAAACTTCTGCGGGCCATGCTGGAGCAGCAGGTGCTCCCCCACCAGACAACCCCTGCTCAGTGTCTCCCCACTTCCTGAGCAGCACTTGCCATTGTGCTCCGTACCCAAGCAGTGGTTGAGCCTGTGGGAGAAGCTCTTTGCTGTTTGGATGGGATTCTGTGCTCCAGCACGGAGCCTGGCTCAAGCAGGAGGTGCTGGGTCCATCCCTGCTGACCCAGGGCAGGATGAGGGGGTCCTAAGCCAGGGGTCTGTGGCAGAGTCTCCACGAGGAGGTGGGCAAGATGAACATGGAGCAGTCCAGCATGGGACAGGACTAAGAGGATGCAGCAGGCAYTTAGCCAGCTGAGCTGCCACCAGTTCCCCTCCCCATCCTCCCATTGTCTCCCTGTCACCCTTGCCCTGCATCCCTGGGTGGTGTCACCTTTGGGCTCTTTTGGGGTACTTGACTCTGGCTCCATGAACTGGGGTTTTGGAGGACAGAACATGGGGACAGGATGGGGGATGCTGAGTCTACCCTTGCTTCTGCTGTTCTTGTGCCCATCAGGCTGGTCCCATTTGTCTCCTTTTTCCAGGAGCACTATGGGGCCAGGTCTGCATCTGCTGAGCCCCCCACTTCAGCCATGGGCACCCGCAGATCAGATCTAGAGTTGGAGATTAAGGGACCAGGTATGCACCTGCASCCAAGACCAGAGCCAAGGGACAGCCTGTTTCCCTGGGGAACCAAAGAGGAATGCAGAGAGCACCAGGGATTTCTGAGAAACGGGCAGATGCTCCCCCATCTGGTACCCTGTGCCACCACCCCAGGAATGCAGCATTAGGAGAATCACCAGCATAAGGAGCACCATCCTGGGGACAGCTATCCCAGGGATGCAGCCAGGAACTCCTGGCACCCAAACCACCACCCCAGAGATGCAGCCAGCCTCTCCAGGGACCCAGGAGGAAACCCCATCTTTCTGTTGCTGAGAAAGCCCATGCTGCAGACACCCTGGTGCWCTGGGGACACAGTGGGATGCCACAAGTCAGGTGGCATGGGAACACCTWAGGTCAGAGCCTGCCCTGAGGGCAAGACCCCCTGACTGATAGTGTGTCCCTTTGGACCATGCCCTTCTAGGCCAGGAGAGCATCATCMGACAGCTGAACCAGCTGCGGAGCCAGGTGTCCTCCCTGCAGGGCTTAGCCAGTGAACTGCAGGGTGAGAAGGCTAAGGTGAGCCAGCAACAGATCAGAGGGATCTGCAGCAGTACAAGAGGAGGTTTGGGTGGGGAGGAGGCAGCTGAGGGGATCCTGTGCTGGAACAACATGGGGTCCATGTCCTGACTCTGCCACCACCACCTATCCCAGATCAAGCAGCTGCAGGACACCATTGGAAAGCTGAGGGAGGACAGAGCCAAATGGAAAGCAGATATRAGTGATCAGGTCCCCCTGCAGTTGGGGTAAGAGCGTGGGAGAGGGTTTTGCATGGGGCTGCAAAGGGAGCCAAGTGGTGCTGGGAGCAATCACTTTGGGGGCAAGAAATACCACCCAAGCAGCCCATGGGGGCAAAGTCTTGCCCCTGCTACCATCTTGCTGTCCAGATCTACAGTGCAGGAGACACAACAGGAGCTGGAGGAGCTGGGAGAGATGAATGAGAGCATCCCCGATCAGCTGATGTCCAGAAAGGCTGACCAGCTCCAGGGGCAGGTGAGGTCCTGGGGGAGCAGTCCCACCAGCTACCAGCTCAGAGGGGTGCTCCCAGCAGAAATCCTGACCACATCCCCTGGCTGAATGGAGCCTTCGAGCTGTCACAGCACCTGGGTCTGGTGCTGCATCTCTCACATCTCAGAGCTCATTCCTTCTCCCCTCCCTGCAGATTTACAAATTGATGGCGATGGTGAACAGCATGCGGCAGGAGCAGAAGGCAGCGTGCTCCAGGTGCAGCTCAGACACTGCRGTGGATATTGGGGAGCTCCTCCGGCGCTATGAAAAGCTCCAGGAGCTGGCAGATACCCTGGAGTCACGGCTGCCCACAGTGGGCAAGATGGATGTGGGGAGGCAGCCGAGGCGGCAGAGCCAGGTAGGGAGATGGCAGCACAGGGGGCTTGGCAGAGGGCTGCCACGGCCTCCCTGCTGCTGCTTGGGCTTTGCAGTACTGGTGGGGAGCCTCTCTCTGCCCCCAGATTGGCTTGCACATGTCAGCAGTTTGGAAGGAAATTAAAACCTTGATACAAATATCCTGGCACTGAGGGTCCATGACCACTGTCTGAGTATCCTGGGTCTAYCCCTATGGGGCAGCTGGGCCTCTACTGCATGGCAGCACCTTGTCATTCTCCCTGAAGCAGGACAAGGAGCTGCTGCTGCGCATCCATGATACCGTCATGTACCTGCAATGGGAATGTGAGCAGGCCAGCGCTATCGCAAGGGCCCTCCAGCGGGACTTCACACAGAAGGAGAAAGATATTGAGGTGTGTGGCTGTGGTGTCAGAGCATCCCTCAACCTGTGGACCGCAAAGGATCTGTCCCCGTGCCAATCCATGTGGGTTTAAAGTGCCTTTCTCAGGGTTTTTTTTTGCTGGGGAGGAGTGGTGGGTGCTCATCTAGCCAGGTCGCAGTTCCATCCCTGMTGCAGTGTCATAAAATGCTTTCTGTGTTGGAAGACTCTGTTCCAGTCCGTGGAGAAGCTGAAGGAGGACAAAGCAGAGGAGCAGTGCCACCAGATGCTGGCAATCAATGGGGTACAGTTTTGAGGGGCTCCAGTGCCAGACCAAGGGGTCCCAGGCAGGGTGACAAAATGCCCCTTTTTCCTTGGGGGCTGGGTGGCAGAACTGGCCTAGAGGGAGGGAGGATTTCCAGATTAGCTGTGGGTCCCTTGCCAGGTCCTTCTGTCTTCCTCTGTGTGTCTTTGGCTAGCGGGACTGACCTAGCAAGGACGATGGGACAAGCGGGGCCACACCTCCCAGAAAGGGCACAATCCCTCTGCCCTTGAATGCTCTGGGTCTGCCTGTCATTCCTCCACCCTTTCCTCACCACTGTCCTGCCTTGTCCCTGCTAGAAAGCTGACAAAGCAGCCCTGGCCAGCAAAGTCGATTGTACCCAGTTTGAGGCATGCATGGAGAGACTGGAGGAGAGGATGCAGGAGATGCTGAGACAGATGTCTGGCCAGGAGCAGCACTGGCACGAGGTGAAGACRCAGCTCACCGATGTGACATACAGAAAGGTGAGGGTGCCTTGTCCTGCTGTGCAAAACTGGCACCTTGAAGACTTGGCAGCCTGAMACAGCATTCCTCTGAGAATCCCCTCCTGGCTTTTCCCTGGGGACTGTGTCCCATCCTCAGGCAGCTGGCTGAGGTGTGCATCTGTCCATAGCTGGACCGTCTGGAGCTGGGGCTTATCCAAAAGCAGCTGGAGAAAATCTGGAAGAGCATCAAGGAGATCAAGGAGGGGATGAAGACAGAGCATGATGACGCTGCTGGGATTAAGTGAGTGTGATGTTGACAGTGATGGCTTTGAGGATATGTAATGGTCTGGTACCCTTCAGCTATGCCAGCCAGTGCCCATCTGGTATCGGACCAGTATAGCTGCTGAACAAACCATGGGGATTCTGACGAAGCAGCTGTGCCATTTYCTCCCACACATAGCAGGTTCCCCACACGAAAGGAGACAGGAAGAGGGGGAACCTGCAGGACAGAGCCCTCCTGAACCAAACTTGGGGTGTGGATGCAAAGGATTCCAGGAGCAAGTGTGGAAGACACTGTCATTCCCTGGAAGGGGTGCAACACATGGTGCCCCAGAGCTGGCTCCTGGCTTGCCCTCCAGGCAAAGGAGGGGATCATTAACAAAGTGTTTAAACCAGTGTGAGGGCTGGCAGGGCAGCAAAGGTGCCTGGGTCCTTCACCTCACATCAGCCAGTGGGGAGGGACTGTGCTGGGGAATGGGGGAGAATCCAGGCTCCACACCCTGTGGTTCTGCCTGCAAATGCTGCAGCTCCTGCAGTGATGTGCCCAGGACCACCTTGCTGCCTGCAAGCTGGCAGAGCTGCAACCCCCCAGGAGACCTTTTCTCCCCACATTAGGCAGATGCTGATCCCTTATGAATGCCTCTCCTGTAACCGGAACCTCAACATGCGAGTTCCTGGCCCGTGAGTAGCACCTGGCACGGGTGACATCAGGGGACTGTGTGGGTGGGACTGGGGGAGGTGGGTCCTGGCAGTACCCTACTGTGCCAGGCATGAGGGTGTTTGCCTTGGGGATCTGACCTCTCTGAGCCCTCTCTGCAGCCCTGCCCATCAGTGGGGGAGTGGGACCCCTCCCTGAGGGGTGTAAGAGAGGGACTGTTGCGGGGTATAAGCCTGTGGGTCTTGGGGTGCTGCCCTGAGCAGGCATGGGTCTTTTGTCCCATCGTGCACCCGAGACTCCTGCCCTCTGCAGGCCCATCAAGACCATCCAACGCTTGCCACCGCTGTCCCTCAGCCTCACTGCCACCCCTACACCATTGCAAAGGAGGAGCCACAGCACAGCCCCAGGTAGGAGACCTGAGCACACATCTCTGGCACCATTTCTGGATTCAGGGAGGGCTGACAAGGGAGAGCTCTTCCCTGGGTGGGGGCAAAAGGGGATCAGGGCACCTGGGTAGGGAGCAGAGAGGGGCTGAAGCCAGTCAGCTGTGCTTGCCTCAGTTCTGGCAGGTTTTAGAGAMCCCTCTGTGCTGCCCTACCTAGCCCAGGTTTCTGTTGCAATGGCACTGAAGTCACATGTGATAAGTTGTGTCGGGTCTCCGCCTGACCTCAGGTTTGGTGGGAAGCCATTTTGCTTCTGTGAAAGGAGTTCCCAAAACCAAACCTTGCAGCAGGGACAGCCCAGATCCCAGAACTGTCATGGCAATGGCTAGCTCTCCTGGTCACAGAGAAAGAAAGAGCAGACCCAGCTCAGTGGGATGGGCACGGATCTCATGCAGCAGGTGGAGGGGAGCCAGAAGGGACATGTCTCACTGGGGAGCATTCCTMACTCACTCCCTGGTGCAGTGGGTGAAGCCCAGGGTGCCATAGTGCTGGGCACTGAGCCTCTCCATGCCCATCCCACAGGAAAGGCAGTGATTGAGGGCAGGTTGCCCCCTGTGCAGCAGCACTACAGAGGCCAGAACACCAGCACCCGCACAGTTCCGCCTCCCCAAACCACCCGCATCGGGGCACAGCCCCAGCCCCTCCCCAATATAGTAATGATGGCAAAGGTAAGGGGATACAGTGCAGGTAACCAAGATTAAGAGGGTGATGCTGAGCATGTGGTGGTGGGGGGGGTGGGATCTGTGCCTCAGTTTCCCTACCCTAGGGAGAGCTGGGTGGGGAGGGTTGTTTGTGGATGCTGAACTGGACCCCATGGAGCAGCTGCCTACTCCTCTTCCCAGCCCATGGTGCTGGGCATGGACAGCCACATCGCCCAGATACATGCCAGTAGCACAGACATGACGTTCTGGACATGGTCTGGGGTGATRTGGGGAGGGGTGCAAGCAGGATGGATGGGGGAGGACTGACAGGTGGGATGCCTGGTTCCCAGGGGTGTTGGAGCCAGAGAAAGGTGGGGGTGACATACCGCCGAGCTTAAATGMCATTTAGCATGTCTCCATAATTGTAGCCTCAGCAACGGCATCTTTAAAAGAAGAAACAGAAAACAGACATAATGGAAAGAGTCAAGATTAGGCCAGATTGCAAGGAACAAACAAGAACAACTCATCAAAATAGGAAAATGGAAATTCTAGCATGGGCAAATCACAGCCATGGACACAGGAAACTCACAGTTGAAAAGAAGACTAATAATGCAAACCAATTAACCTAAGAAGCTAGGGAAGAATTCAACTAATAAGAAATAGAATAYTAATTAATGAGGACAATGTAAYTTGTAGCSAATGAACATTAATGTCATTGCTAAAATTTGTAAATAGTGCATACTTTTGATAGCTGGTGCTGGCATTATGGATTTGCCACCCAGCCCCTTTTACTGCACAGCAAATAAATCGAATRCCTTGACTTTGTGTGGGGATCGACCTCTTTCACACTGGGTGAAAGAGCCCCTTTCTGGGACAACAGGGCCCTGGCTGGTGTGGAACAGTGATTTCAAAACACATGAATAGAGGAGCTGTAGGAAACATCAGCCCCTTAGCAGTAGAGACCCCTAGWCATTATCCCTGTGATGCCTACATAACYTGGGTCAAAGTGACAAGATGCTTACAYAGYTTGATTTATAAAATATCTATGTAACCTGAATTGTAACTTTTTAATACTTTTATAACCTGAATCATAACTTTCTATACAATGTAATAGCCAAATGTAGTTAACTAGTTGCTTAATGATAGTCAAATGTAGTTAACTAGTTGCTTAATGCTAGCCAAATGTAGTTAACTAGTTGCTTAATGCTTAAGTAAGCAAAAACTGGCTAAGCTCAAAAATACGTAAGTACAGCTAATTGGGGAACAGCAAGATGTACTAACGAAAAATTGGAAAATATAAGGCAAATTAGCCACAAGATGAAGAATTYAGACTGGTTAGATCCAGAAAGCCCAAGAACACCATAACTGCACATGCTCCAAAGGAAAAGTTGAAAAGTACAGATGCAAGGAAGACCTTGAGCCTTCATCAAAGAAGATCCCTCCAAGACCACCTAAATGTGGTCAGTGCAAGCACAGTACAGAAAAACTATTTATAACCATGAGGTAACCTTATGTAAATTAGTTCAGGATGTGTATATGATGATGCTATGGTGACACAGCAACATTAAGCAATACTCATTGTAGAAATAAGACACAACATTTGACAAAGGTGGATGAGTTAGGTGGAGAGATCCCCCTCACCTCCAGTGCTGCATTAAAGGATAACACCTGCTCTATAGACACCAGTCTATGGGGTTTTATTTCTAGCCTATCTTTTTGGTCATCACCTGCTAAAACCTAGTCCAGGGACACACACTGACTTGGGAAGGGACAAAAGTGAAAAGTGCCAGAAGCAAGAGGTGAGTCAGGATCACTCATTAAGAAGGTGATGAGCATACAAAAGACCACAAACAACAAAATCAGCATGGTAAAAACCACAAAAATCAGAGGTAAGTATCTTTAAGAGAGACTAAACCCTGTTACGGCGAGAACAGAAGAACAGATCCAACCTCCATGGTGTTTCTCTTGCATTAAACACAGATTTACAGAACCATTAAGGCTGGAAAGGCCCTCTAAGATCATGGAGTCCCAACTGTTAATCCAGCACTAGCYCATGTCCCCAAGTGCCACATCTAAGATCACATTTTTGCAAAATTCCAAAAACTTCTTTGCCTGAGATCATTGCAGTTTAATCTCAGATCATTACCRGGAAAATTCTCTGCAATGACAGGCTGAGCATCTCTGACTTCCTCTGGTGCACTAAGTGGAAAGACATGCTAGCTCCACAACCATCATCCAGAGCAGACGCCCAGTCACCATCACAGGCCTGGAAGGCATTTTGGGTGACAGCAAAAAATGCAATTGTCTTGGGGATGTCTTTTTATCCCATCCCATCTTTGGGGTGGTTTTTTTTTTGTTTGTTTGTCTGTTTTGTTTTGTGTCTGAGACGGTCACTGCAATTCCCCCGCCCGGTTCCAGAATCTTACCATAGGTGGAAACCAGTCCGGGATTTCCTGCCAGATTTGGGGTGGTGAGAGGGGGAATTCGCCCTTTCCAGCCGTAGGGTCGATTCGACTAGCCAGCAGTAGGGTCACTCTAGCAGATATACTCTTGCATGTGGTTTTGCCTGTTTCTTTTTGTTCCTTTTTCCTTCCGCACGATGGCTGAGCTTGTTGACTCATTTCTCTGGCTCTCTGCTGTTTGGGAGCATGCTGCACCGGCAGCCAGAGCACCCCACTCCCCGCTGGGAGGGTCCCCCTCAGATTCCGCGCTCAATCCCCACCGTTTTTAGTGCTACTACTTCGGGGTTTTGCTGGACTGTAACCCAACACCCTGTGCCTGCTGYGGCTCCTGCTACAGTTGTGGGGTTCCTCGCACCTCTTGCTTGCTATCCTGGGTGAGCCAGCCCTGCTGTTCCAGCTTGCTGTTGGGAGGTCGTTGCTCCAGCCCGTCCCGCCATCCAGCCCGCCCGCCATCACCGCGTGAGGGAGAGACACGACTGACCCCGCGGCACAGCGCCCCCTGGCGGCGCGGAGGAATCACCGCCCCGCCCCGCCCGCAGCCCCCATCGCCCCCTGGCGGCTGTGAGCGGCACTGCACCGGCGGGGCGGGTGTGAGGAGMGRGCTCTCACTGCCTTTRTGCTCTGTTGGTGCTGCCCTTGGTGTTGTTTGTTTGCCTTGTTATACTAGTAAATAACTGTTACTCCTTTCCCCATAGCTTTGCCTGAAAGCCCTTTAATTTCAATGTTATAATAATTCAAAGGGAAGGGGAGGGTCCTATTTCTTATTTCCCACTTTCCTTGACAGACACCTGTCTTTCAAACTGTCTTTCTTTATTGYCATGAGGCTCAAGGAAAAGATATCCCATTAATTTCCTTTCCCCCATGCCTTCCCTGCCAGCTGAATGAGACATCTCCACTGCTCAATGCAAGGTAAAGTTGAGGGCTGGTATGAAGAAAAGAACGGTGCCATGAATTTCCATGTCAAACGCAGCAGGGAAGGGACAGCTAATCTGGCATATCCCTCCTTGCCAATGGCACAATGCTATGAGGGTCTCCCCATCTGGATGCTTTCCTTCAACAAAGGGAGGATCCTGGCTCAGGGTTGAATTTACAGCTCAGCTGGACACTTGGAGCAAGACAACAGAATTTTATTATTCAGACAGGCTGTGGAGCCCTGTCTGCCCTTGGGGCTGCTGCCGCTCTYCCTCAGCAATGCCCTTGCCACTGCAGCTGCATCAGCAGCCRTGGGGGCTCCTTCTGCTGCCCTGAGCCCACAGAGCAGAGGAGYGTTTGCTTATTGTTTGAGCTGYTCCTAAAGTTCCTCTTAGGCTGTCTTAGACACCTTGAAGAATAGATTCCTTGCAAGCTGGGGCRGTTTGGGTGGGGTGGGGGCATCCCCAGGGCATGTGGCAGTGAGCCCAAGGGCCCTTTGTGCACCATGGTCACCACAGGATGGAATGGGACAGGCTGTCCAAGGGCCCTTTGTGACATGTCATGACATAGGTTCTGGCAGCAATACAGCCATGTCACAGTGGCACAACTGCAACACTTGCTGATCCAGAGCTTTTCCCAGGCACCTCTCCTGCAAATAGTCATAACTCCAAACAGTGACATGGAGCAGGCACCCCCCAACGTGCCCAAGCTGGCCTGGGTGAAGGAGGAGGAGGCTGGAGCTGCCCCAGCACAGCAGCCTAGAGAGGTGGGGCAGTTCGAGATGCTGCAGCAGGGTGAGCAGCAGAACTGGGCCACAGAGCTGGTGCCTGCAGCTGGCTTGGCCCCATCCCATCCTGTCCCAACCCGTCCCATCCCATCCCCTATGGACATGCCCACAGATAGGACAGAAGAGCGGGCAAACTTTAACCCCCTGCAGTCGTGCTCCATCCCCTGGGCATCCCAGGGTTGTCTGTGCCTGCAGAGTGCAGGGCTGGGCTGTGTTCTCTGGCCTCACCTGCAGTCCCTCAGCTCTGGCTGTGCTCGCTCTTTGCCAGATGCAGGAAGGGACAGGACACGAGAGCGGAACTCGACCTGTGGCCGCTTCCGCAGAACAGCACAGGTACCTGCAGCCATCCCCATCTGGGCTGGGCCTGCCGTCACTGATCAGCCATGCACCGTGGTTGGAGCACTCCATGGATTCTCCCTCTCTTTCTGCCCTTCTCCTGCAGATGATTTGCGAATTCATCATGTGTGTTTGGCATGAAGACACCCCCAGCGTGGGCACTGGGGTCTTGGAAAACTTTCACCTCTTCAATGCTGAGACCAGTGCTGCCATGCTAGATTTGATTGTGGAGAACGGTGTCTCCAATGCAAAGCAAGTAAGCAGCCTGTGACCAGGGCTCCATCCCCCTAGGAATCATGTGGCACCTCAAGCCAGGTCTGCTGGGATCCCTCAGCCCAGTGTGGTAGGAAGAAAAGCACTTCTCAGGAGAAGCTGTGGAAGTTGCTGCTCTGGCAGCTCTCCAAGTCTCGCTGTGCCTTCTCCAGGTGCCAGCCATGGTGAGGTACATCCACCGATGGCTCACAGCCAATGCATCTGCTGAGCACAGGCTGGACAAGCCCCTTCTGGAGCTGGCCAAGGAATACCCACCTGATGTGCTGATGACTCTCTTGCGCTGGGCCCCCACATGTGACAGGTATGGCAGCCCACCTGCCTTGAGGGCTTGGGTTCACCAGCCCATCACCCTGTAGAGCCTGTCCCTGCTGATTGCCAGACAGAGAGTGAGTTCCAGGACCCTCTGGCTCATCTGTTTTCCAGTCCTGGAATGCCAGCCCCTGAGCCTACTGCCATRCTCYCTCCCTGMCCCTCAGGGTCCTGTATCCACATGCATGGGCTGGCTGTGTGCTGGGGCAGTGGGCAGAGACAGGACTGGCAGCCAGCACGGACCACCACGGCTGCCCAGGTCACACTGTTGTGGGTGAGATCCTCCTGACACAAAGCTCTGACCCCACAGAGTTGCAGCAAACATGTGGAAGACAATCATGTCCTCGAGTGGGACTGCAGAGCCAGCACTGCAGATACTCCTAGATGTGCTGAGCACCTGGCCAGGGGATAGAATGTACACCTCTGATGGAGACAACACAGGAGTCTTTGCCCTGGCTGTGAGTTTCTGGAAGTGACCTTTGCTCACCCCCTGTCCATCTCTCTAGCAGCTCCTTGTTCCCCCCCCCCACTGCATCTCCCTGCCTCAGGCACTGAAAACCTGGGTTGGGGACAGGCTCAAGGGCACCAGGCCAGGTGCTCCCCCTGTGTGTCCTCTGGTCTCTCCATCCCACACCTGGGCCGTGCCACATGGATGTGTTTGCACTGAGAGTTGTCTCTCAGTGTTTTATTTTTTGCAGGCAACCGTGACACTGTGGAGGGTCTTCAATCTCGCCTGGTGCCCAAGTGTAGTGATGGTGTATTTCCCGCAACTCTTTCTGCGTCTGCTCTTCCAAGCTTATGTCAGCACATTGGACATGCCAGAAGARGTTGATACCTTCTGGARGGGATGCCAGGAGCAACATGGCTTTGCCACTAATGCCAACAGGTGCTCCATCCCAGTCCTTCCAGTCTACCCATCCCTCCTATGTACCCAAGGCAGGAGCCGGGGATCCCAGCAGACCTGGGCTTTGTTCTGCACACAGGTTTGCAGTGAAAACCCTAAAGGCCCTGCTCTGCAGAGTGGAGTGTGAGTGTGTTGTGGTGGCAATGGAACGCAAGTGTGGCTGGGACACACTGCTCTATGCCGACACCCACCACTATGCAGTGGGTCTGCTGGCCAGGTGAGACCCCATTCTCCCCTGTCCTTTGTGCTCAGAGTGCCCCACACAGTCCCCATGTTCATAGGCCAGAGGGCCTTTTCACAAAGGGACAGACAAGCAGACTGGAAAAGTCTGGGAGAGGAGGGTGCCTGGGAACAGCACCCTGGGAATGCCTCCCAAAGTGCCCACAGGGTGCTCAGGAAATATCAGACTTCTGTGAGTCAGTCCTGGGAGAGATTTGCCCAGCTGCCTCAGGGTGGATGGCATCTATTTACCCCACCAGGGAGATGCGCCGTGTGTCCATGATCTGGTGTTGCAGCATTGTATACTGCCTCCTCGATGTGCTCAGCAAAGAGACTTCAGACTGGGAACTGCCTGCCATGGCATTCCTCGTCGAGGTGAGCCTCATGGCCAGTGCTGCCTCACTGAGCTGCACCCCAGCTCTCTGCCCTTTCATAGCCACAGCTGCCTGGGACAGTGCCTGCACCCTGTGCTGCTGCCTGGGGCCAGCTCTGTGCACTTCTGGGCTCCTGCCACCTGGGCACCCGTGTCGCTGCTCTGTGCCTTTCAGGGCCTGAAGTGCCTGGACTTGAATGAATGCGGTGAAAACGTCCTGGCGATCATGACAAGGCAGCTGCAGAGTGAGTCCATGGAGAGGCGCCGCCTGGCACTTCGAGGATTCCTGGTGCTAAGCAAGGATCCCTCTCTGGTGAGAAGGAGAAAGCGGCTGCAGCTGTACTGGGGACAGTGTAGGCAGGGGAACTTGGATCTGACTAGGTTTTGGGAGCTGTGGCAGCTGCTTCCAGCTCTCCTGTGTTGTTGCTGTTCAGCTGCCTGAATGCTTCAGGACAGGTCTTTTTCCTGTCAGAAGAAGCATGGGGTTGCTAAGTCTTGYGTTCCACACAGAATGGAAGAATGTACAGACTGACTGAAATCCTTGGGGACCTACTATGGGATGCAGATGAAGAAATCATTGAGATGACTATAGTTCTACTCAGCTTCTTACTCTTGCACAAAGACATCGTAATACCCAGTCCCATCGCCCTGAAGCTGGCTGAGGCACTCCGGCCACTCTTTGACCATGTAAGAATCTGTGCCCCCAGACATGGGCACTGCTTGCTGCCCAGAAATGTGGTGCCCTGTGGATTTTCTGGGCCTGTGCACAGGGGGGCCTGGAGAGGCTGATATGGAGTGGTTTTGCTTACTTTCCAACAGGACAACAACCGTGTGCAGCTGCTGTCCATTCACCTTTTCCAAAAGGAGATAGAATCCGTAGAGGAAAAGGGGAAAAAGCCCCTGAAGATGCATGTGAACAAGAGCCTGCTGCCGCTCTTCTTCAACTGCCATGATGAGAACAGGCATGTGGCAGAGGTGAGGACTCCTGGRCACTGGTGCCCTTGTGGGAAGGGGGTTTGGCTTCCTCCTGACCTTGGCACAGGGACACAGATCCTGTGCCCTGGGCTGCGGTGCCATCTCTGGGTCTCTGCTGCTCCCAGGCCTCTCGGGACACSCTGCTTTCTGCAGTAAGCTTCCTGAGACGGAGGGATATCGAGTATGTGCTGAAGACTAACCAGATGTGGAGGTTTGGCGAGTGCTTGGTAAGGACAGCCTGGAAGCCCCAACCTTAGCCTGGGAAGCCCTCTGCCCACTGTGCCCAGTCCATGGGGCTGGCAGCTGTGCCCCTGCCCAGTGCTGCACCCAGGGGCACCGGCCTGTGCCCCAGACGCTGCTCTCCTCCTTGGGCTCTTTCTCCAGGCTCCTCTGGCCCCAAGCCGGGTGCCGATGGAGCCCCGACCCAGCTGGGCTCCGGTGCGGGGCAGCAGGGCAGTTCCCGCGCCCTCTGCCCCCTCCAAAGCCCGGCGCCAGCGGCTGCGGCCGCCCCTCAGGGCTGTGGAGGCAGTGCTGGGTGCGGGCAGAGCCCGGCCGAGGGGCAGAGCCCGCACCAACCCTTCCCTCCCTCTGCAGCTGGCAGAGGACAGGAGCCGGGCGGCCGAGCACCTGCGGGAGGCTCTGCCCTACCTGGATAACCCGCAGGAGCCCGTGCGGGAGGCGGCGGTCAGGTTTATCGGTGAGCCACCAGCCAGGGCTCCCTTCCCTGCTGCCCCGGCAGAGGCATCCGGGTCTGGGGCTGGGGATCCCCTCTCTCCCTCGGGGCCGCTGCTGTTCCCCTCCCGCAGCCGTGCCCTCGGGCGGCAGGACACGGCAGGGGCCGGGGCTGAGCTCTGCCGGGGCAGGAGGCCGTGTGGCCACAAGGCTGGCAGTGCTGCTGTGGGGCAGCTGTGCCGCTGAGGCCGTGACTCGCTCCGTGTTCCCAGGGATCGCCGGGCGGTACCTGAAGGGGCAGCAGGGAGAGACCCAGATCATCTCCAAGGGTGAGTGAGGCCAGCGGGGTGACAGTGGGGCCTGGCAGGGGGAGCTGCAATCCCTGTCCCGGCTGCGAATGGCTCAGCTCCCTGCGCGGATGAGGGCGGGCATGGGCAGAACATAGAGGCATTTCAGGCGAGAGATTCATGGCCAGCACCTTCCGGCTTATCCCTTTGTCTCTTGTTTCCTTCTGGCCATAGCAAGAGCTGGGTGGGATAGGCTTGTCAGAAGGGTCTTCTTGGCTCCCCAGAATTCCAGGCTCTGACTGTGGCTCTGATCCGCTCTGTTTCAGCTCTTCAGGACYTGACAGATGACATCAATCCTGCCATCTCGAGCTTGGCACGTCAAACTCTGTACATCCACATAGCTGTACAGAGAGCTCCCTACTCCCGATTCCAGAAGATGCAAGATCAACTCCGCCAGCTGTGGCCTTCCCTGTGGGGCCGTGGCTGGTTGTTCTGCTGGAGCGCGGTGGAGAACTGATCCGGGAGGCTGCATCTGCTGCAGCCACCTGAGCCTGTGGAGAACACCTCTCCTCTGAAAGCASTTCCTTTCACTTGACTGACTGTGGGAATATTAAATTGCGTTGTCATATGCAGAGGTTCAGGAGCTTTCTTTTAGTATCCAGTGTGCTCAGGCCATTGGGGAAGGGGGAAAAAGGGGGCTTGTGTTCGGCAAGTTGCCCAGGTGTGTGATGTGGAAGGAAACGTGGCCAGAAGCTCCTTGGCCTTTGGTGGTCCTGCTGAAGCCTTAATCCTTCTGAGAAAGCGGGTGGGCAGAGACCAGAGCTGTGTCTCCAGCTCCAGAGACCAGAGTCTCTCTCCCTGACAGACTGGTGCCTGGAGATGGCTACAACCCTTCTCCCAGCCAGGAGCCACCAACTGTGTCCTCCCTGAGTGTTGCTGGCTGGGTTGATGAGGGCTCCAAAGTGCCAGGGCACAGCCACTGGGTGCTGCTGGCGAGGGGCAGTGGGCAGAAGCAGAGCATTGGGCATCAGAGACTGGGCTGATGTTTTTTTTCCCGAAAGCAAGAAAAATAGTCTGAAGAACACAAGGAAACTTGACAGTATCTCTCTACAATCGAATTGTCCCATGAAACTCAGCAGCAGGTGGTGGTTTTGTGCTGCAGATAAGCACTTCYATGCAAAAACCATGCCAGGAAGGAGCAACGGCTTCTGCTTTCTGTCAGATACCAAGTGTTGCCACCAATTGCTCCAGGTGCTCCTGCCAACAGCCACCTGCAGGAAGGAGCACAGACACCAGTGCATGTTGGCTTTGGGTGCCCTCTGGCAGCAAAGCCCCCAAGGGGCACAGGTGTCCATGGCAGGAGACAGGCACCAGCATTGGCAGGACTTGTGGGGGTGGCAGGTCTCCTTTGGCAGGGACTCTGTCACTCCTGCTGATCTCATTGTTCCCCAGGCCTATGAGGTCAGAGGAGCCCTCACACACTCGAGTTTATGATGGCCACCAGCCAGAACTTGTCCCAAGGATGCCATTCCAGTTTCTCTGCAAGGTCCCTTGCCCTTGCCACTGCAGCTGCATCAGCAGCCGTGGGGGCTCCTTCTGCTGCCCTGAGCCCACAGAGCAGGGGAGCCTTTGCTTATTGTTTGAGCTGTTCCAAATGTTCCTCTTGGGCTGTCTTAGACACCTTGAAGAAGATTCCTTGCAAGCTGGGGCAGTTTGGGTGGGGTGGGGACATCCCCAGGGCATGTGGCAGTGAGTTCAAGGGCCCTTTGTGACATGTCATGACATAGGTTCTGGCGGTGACATAGCCAGGTCACAGTGCTTGGAATCCGCAACAGGACAGGACGGGACAGAGCGGTGCTGTGAAGAGCCCACACACAGACAACTGATTTTTTGCTGACTCAGAGCTTTTCCAGGGTGCCACCTTTGCAGGTGACCTCGAGGCCAGACTGTGGGACTCGGTGACCCATAGCCTTCCCGAGGTTTCTCTTTTGCAGGTGCCTTTGAGGGCAGCCTTCAGCACTTAATGACCCAGAGCCTTGTCAACATGTCTGCTGTCATTGTGGCAGGAGCCCTTAAAACCAGACTGCATGACTTGCTGTTCTGGAGCCTTGCCGAGGTGTTTCTCTTGTAGGTCACATCAAGGCACGGCTACAGCACTTGCTGACCCRGAGATTTTCCGAGGAATCTCTCCTGCAAGAACCCATAAATCCAGACAGACATGGCGCAGAGATCCCCTAGCGTACCTGAGAAGATGGAAAAAGACCCTGGTGGTGCCTCAGCACAGCAGCGTGAGCTACAGCAGTTCCAGCTGCTGCAGAGGGGTGAGTAGCAGAGCTGGGCCACAGGGCTGGTGCCTGCAGCCAGCTTGGCCCCACCCTATCCCATCCCATCCTGTCCCGTCACATCCCATCCCGTCCAGTCCCCTATGGACATGTTCATGGATAAGACAAGAGAGGCCAGAGTTGATGCCCCCAGTGAACGTGCCCCATCCCCTGGGCATCCCAGGGTTGTCTGTGCCTGCAGAGTGCAGGGCTGGGCTGTGYTCTCYGGCCTCACCTGCAGTCCCTCAGCTCTGGCTGTGCTCGCTCTTTGCCAGATGCATGGAAGGACGGGATGCAAGAGCAGGACCCTGCTCGTAGACGCCTTAAAGGCCAGGTACTGTGTGCCATCCCCACCTTCTCAGCYGAGCATCACTGTTAGAGCGCTAGATATACCATCCCTCTCTTCCCTATTGTTCCTTATTAGCAGGGGCTGACAAACCTCACAGGCACTTGGTGTCGAGAGATGTTCACCATGCTAACCAATGCTGAGACAGAGCAGGACTCTACRACCACTCAGAAAATGGCTTCAGCTCCCAGCCAGGATTATTTTGGGGACAGAGTTGTCTCCAGTCCGAGTCAAGTAAGCAGCCTGTGGCCAAGACTGGGTCCCCCCAGGAGTCGTGTGGTGCTTCAAGCCAGTTCCACTAGGCTTCCTCAGCCTTTGAGGCCCAGCCCAGTGTAGTGGGAAGGGGAAGTGCTTCTCATGGGAAGCTGAGGGAAGTTGCTCCCCTGACAGCTCTCCAAGTCTCCACATGCTCTCTCCAGGTGCCAGGCTTTGTTAGGAACATGCACCAGAGGTTCTCGTCCAAGGCGCCTCCAGATGACAGGCTGTACATGGACGTCCTGAGGCTGACTGATGCATACCCCACTGATGTCGCAGTGACCCTCCTGCGCTGTGCTCCTTCATGTGACAGGTACAGGGCCCACCTGCTTTGAGGGCTCAGGTCTAACCAGCCTTTATGATCCATCACCCGATACAGCCAGTYCCAATGGGGTCTGCTAGACAGGCAGAGGGTTCCAGGAGCCACCAGACCCTCTGTTTCCAAGTCATGGCCTGTCAGCCCCTGAGCCTCCTGCCATGTTCCCTCCCTTCCCCCAGGGCACTGTGGCTCTGTCATCTGAGCCCCTGTGGCTGCCTAGGCCATGATGCTCTGGCTGGGATCCCCCTGACACACAGCTCTGGTCCTGCAGAGCTGCTGGAATCATGTGGAGGACAATAGCCTCGTCGGGACCAACTCTGGACAAGGTCCAGCCAACGTTGCTCTCYGTGATGGAGGACTGGCCAATGCACAAAACGTACACGGCCGATGGGGACACTAAGGATGTCTTTGCCCTGGCTGTGAGTTTCTGGAAGTGACCTTTGCTCGCCCCCAGGTCACCTCTCCAGTGCCTCTCCATCCTCCCCCACCCTGCAATGCATCTCCCTGCCTCAGGCACTGGGCTGAAACCTGGGTTAGGGGCAGGCTCAGGGGCATCAGGCTGGGTGCTCCCCCTGCRYCTCCCCTGGCCTCTCCCTTGCACGCCTTGGCCCTGCCACTCAGCACTGAGTGCCATCTCCGGGTGGTTTGTCCTTTGCAGGCAACCAGGGCGGTTTCGGAGATTCTCCGCCTGCCCTGGTGCCCAGAGCCATTTATGGAATATTCCGCCCATCTCATCGTGGCTCTGCTCTTCCAAGTTTACGTCAGCACAGAGGAGGTGCCAGAAGAGATTAGTACCTTCTGGAAAACATGTCAGAAGGAACACAACCTTCCCACCAACATCAACAGGTACTCCATCCCAGTCTACCCATCCCTCCCATGTCCCTAGGGCAGTAACCAGGGTTCCCACTGTGACCTGGGCTTTGTTCTGCACACAGGTTTGTAGTGAAGACTGTAATGGCACTGTTCCACCGCCTGCAGCGTCTAGATTTAGTGGTGGCAATGGAACGCAAGCGTGGCTGGGATACAATGCTCTATGCTGACACCCACCACTATGCAGTGGGTCTGCTGGCCAGGTGAGGCTCCATTCTCTCTGGCTGCTCCTGTCCTTTGTGCTCAGAGTGCCCCACACAGTCCCAATGTCCACAGGCCAGAGGTCCTTGTTACTGAGGTAACGCTGAACAAACTGCAAAAGGCTGGGARAGGRGGGTGCCTGGGAACAGCCATCTTCCAAAATGCCCACGCCCTCTTGCCAGAAAGTAGTGAAAGACCAGACCTCTGTRAGTCAGTTCTGKGAGAGGTTTGCCCACCTGGCTAAGGGCTGATGGTGCCTTTCCCCCCCCCCACCAGGGAGATGCGCCGTGTGTCCATGATCT
>NW_026623252.1:1166568-1179817 GCF_030028575.1 Malurus melanocephalus
GGCAGAGGACAGGAGCCGGGCGGCCGAGCACCTGCGGGAGGCTCTGCCCTACCTGGATAACCCGCAGGAGCCCGTGCGGGAGGCGGCGGTCAGGTCCATCGGTGAGCCACCAGCCCGGGATCCCGGTCCCTCCGTAGCGTACCGCAGCAGGATCCGGGCCCGGGGCCATGACGGGCTCTGTGTTCCCAGGGATCGCCGGGATGCTGATGAGGGGGCAGCACGAAGAGCTCCAGCTCATCTCTGAGAGTGAGTGAAGGCAGCGGGGTGACAGTGGGGGCTGGCAGGGGCACCTGCGATCCTTGGCGTGGCTGCAGACGGCTCTGCTCCTCGCGTGGACGAGGGGCAGCGTGGGCAGACCACAGAGACTCCTCATGGGCCTGTGGGGGATTCTTGGCCAGCTCTATCCAGCTGATCMTGTTGTCTCCTGCTCYCTCCTGGCCGTGGCGAGGGCTGGGTGGATTGGACCTTTCAGGGGGTTCCTTCCTCTGACTGTGGCTCTGTTCTTCTCTGTTTCAGCCCTTCAAGCCCTGAGATCAGATGAAAACCCCTCCAACACAAACCTGATAGTTCAAGTCATGTTCGATGAAAGAGCTGCAGTACTAAGTTCATCTGGAGCGAGACAACCAGCACAGCAGCAGAAGAAGAAATCAGCTGGAGCGCCAAGCACACCTGATGCTGTGCACACCTGAGCCTGCCTGGCAGCTCAGGTGGCTCCTGCTMTCTCCCTGCCTCTCTGCAGCTCTCCCCTGCAGCCCTCAAACCCTGTTTCCTTCCCCTTCTCCCATCTTTTTCCTCTGCTTTGCTTTCTAGTAATAAACATTTCAGCATCTTCACTTTAGTTGTATCTTTATGGAGCCAAAGTGGAGCAAAAACTGAGTCCTGGAGCACACAAGCCCCCTCCTGCCGCTCAATTCTGTGTTGTCTTTTGTGCAGAGACAGAGAGGAACAAGGGCAGATCAGGCTGGAAAGGTCCCTGTCCAGAAGACCTTTAGGAGTTAAAGGTCTTGCTGAGCAYGCTGAAGGTCAGCAGGACAAGGACCCTGGATTTTAGAAGAGCCAACCTCAGTATTTTCTCAACCCAGTTGAGAGGGACTCCATGGCAAGCATTCATGGAGGGCAAAGGAGTTTGGGATACTGGAGGTTATTCAAGAATAGCCTCCTTGAAAGCACCACAGTGGTCCATCCCTACACAGGGAAGGGAAGAGGGCAGAGCCAGAGACCACCCTGATTTACAAGTGAGCTTTGGATGTTTACGCTAAGTGTCCTGAATATGGGATTAAACTCTTGGAAGAAAGAACAGGCACATACAGTTGCTTGTCTTTTGTGGAAGAAATGAGATTGCCTAAACCTCTGGACATGGCTCAAGTCTGATGTGTTTGYGGTTTTTAAGGCCTGGTTGTACCAAGTTTTACATAGGAAAGCAAACACTTAACTACTCCTAAAGCTAGTAAAAGGCATCTCAAAAATCTCTGAATTTGACGTAGAGACAACTTCTCACTAAGTGCTTTGGGATTTTATGCAGAACTATCTCATTAGCACTTGAGGCACATTATGCCTCTGGTCTAATTTTTCAATCTGATTTCATCAAAATGCAAAACCACTCTGCAGCATGAAGGAAGGCTTGGAAACAGATAAGACTGGAAAGTCATGGGGCCAACATACTACTGACCCAGACTGAAAGGCTAATGGTGACCCACACTAACACAGACACAAAATCACAGAGAGGACACATGGCCTGTAGTTTCCCCAAGTATAACAGAAAAAGATTATGTTCTTTCCAGGTGAAAGAGCCCATAACTACTTGAAAGGCTCACCTCCAAAACTTCAAAGGGGAAACTTCAATTTAAAAAATAAAAATATGAAAGTCAATCGCCATTCAGCCAATACCCAGTGAAATTTTCTGAAACGCCTCTTGAAAGAAGCTCTGGTCATTGACACACTGYATTTTCCACTTCAGCTATTTCAAATAAAAATTTTACAGTTGAGAATGCTAAAGTTTGTTACCTGTTAGGTGCACATTGTTATAAAATATCCATGGAGACGATGTTAAGCTAGTTTGAATCCCAGTTGGTACTGCTTTGGTAAAAATCAGCAGCACCTGCTCTGCTGATAACATGTCAATAAACACAAGGCAACAACATGTTTAACAGTTAAGAGTACAGCTAATGGCTTTTCCTAACAGAACTCATATTTGTTTGACGAACAACCTAAGAAATGAAACTTAACTTTATTAATAAAACGAAGAGTTAAAAGGTTCCTATGACACTTGGAATAGCATGCCAGAGATAATTGTAAAACAGCAATGAACCCTAATTAAAAAAAATTCACACATATTAACAACAGGCCCTGCCCCTGGCAGACAGCTCTGCATTGTTTTCCTCCTGCAAGTCGCCCATCACCACTCCAGAGGGGGAAAAAAGAATTAAAGGCATCAGTAAATTTAGCTGCCATTTTAAGCATTTCCAACTTCCTGTGAAGTAATTCACAGAAAGCAATTACAGAGGAAAAGGCAGTGCTGACATTTTTTCACAACCATGCCATCAGAGCACAAATAGGGATAAAGCACTTTTATTTACACTCACTCAGCTTGTCAAACCATGTGTACATTGCCATCATTTAAAGTGCAAGCTACATGTCTTCTGAATTATCTGAAGGCATAATAGGTGCTAGGTAAGATAAAATACTGCCACCAGTAGTTATACAACTAACTACAAATGCCAGTAGTATAGCTCAAACCCCGACCAGCTTAGTGTGTTACTTTGTCTTGTTTATTACCAGCCGAAAACATATTCCATTGCTTTAGATACAATACTTTCATCTTTCCTAGGAGTTTGTCTGTCAGAAACCACCTAGACRRCAGGGARARAAAYAAAAAGAGAAAATACAGAGAATCAGGCAACATATAGTTAATAGTTTTTACACTAACCATTTATTTATTATTTCCCTTAGTGCTACTATATTCTGACAAAATATGTTTGAAATATTTCCAAAACAAGCCCTTGATCCCCTGAAAAGTGACAAATCATTAATTTAATAGTTATTATTATTATTGTTATTATTATTATTTTAGAGACTGAACAGACTGAGACTGTACCTGAACCACATCTTTAAAGAACAGACAGCAAAAGATAAAAGCTAGAGTCACATTGAAGTTAATGCCTGTATAGCATCATAGAGCTAAGGGGAGACAACACAAATATACACATTTCTGTTTCCCTGAAAATACCTGATAGTCACTAGTGGAAGCCTTATATGCTGTTGCAAGAGGTCTCATTGTAGAAATCCTTGTAGTATTATTGGCAGATTGTATTGGTGTGCCAGCAGATTTTGCAGGTGGAGTGAAAATCGATGACATTGAGGATGTAGAGCTTCTTTCAAAGTTTTCCATCACACTCTTAAATAGAGGATTAATATAATGTAAACAAATACTGAAAAGCAGTATTGCAGCCTTTTTTTTATCTAAAATTATCTACTATTTCATTTTTTTTTGATAAAACATATTCAGATCTCAGAAGATATAAGGCCTGTCAGTACAGAGCACACAGGTACACATGACCACCAAGCATTTTCCTCATGGCAATCATTCACGTGTTGAATTATGTCACTGCAACGCAGTGGGAAGTTGGAATTGGTTCTGTCAGCATTGAATGTCAACCAAGTTTGAAACAGTGTAGAGAAAATAAATTGTATGACTTGCAACAAACTTCAAATAGTAACTTGTTTCAGGCCCAGATGAACAAAGTAGCCTAACACCCTCTTTCTAAATATTTCTAAAACACTTAAGTCTCCAAGGCTTTACCAACTTGCAGCTTGTTGCACAGATTCAACTTGCCAAAGCATTTCACCCTTAGCAAATGCTAGAAAAAGAGTCAGAAGGCTCCATTTTGTAAGCTTATGTTTAGACAGGAATGCATGCAAAATGGAAGAGTTAGCAAGTGATGTGACAGGAACCCTAAATTYCACAACAAACCAGAGAAAACCAGATGGTATATGAAAGTGGATATTATCCACAAAAGACATAAGGAGAATTCAAAAGCAATGAAGGTCAGATGCCTAGCAATTCAATGTCTTAGATTATCAATTCTAGAGCTTCAGCTTACAGGCAATTCATTCATAGATACAAACTGGACACCAAAAGAGTAAAAAGGCAGAGACAGACCACCAGAAGGAGCGCAAGGAGAAAAGGGGCACAGAAGTACTTCTGTTTCTGAATTTTACAGACTGTAAGAAATGCTTCAGACTGCTAAAACTTCAGTAATTGCAAGTTCGGTTTCTAGGGCTGCCTTCTCAGGATGGTTTACATTGGAAAGCTTACATTACTCCTTAGTATCATGTATACTTACAGGAGACACACAAAAAAAATAAAAATCTGTGCACTATAGAAGAATGACTATTATTTGCTCAAGCTAATGCAAAGTCCCCAACACACAGTGCTTCAAGAATTAAAGGTCAGGGCATTGTCAAAACCTAGACACTAACAGCTCATGTTAATATTAAGACTACAAGACAGCCATGTTTATCCCAACTACTACTACTACACACAAGAGAGTGACATGTTTTTCCAAGGGCACACGGGAGAACAGGATTGGGGCTGTCTTGCTAATAAATTTTCAGTCCATCATACAAAGATAAACTCAGAAGCACATAGTCACATAAAAAATAGAGAGCGACAATTAAGAGCAGCAGCAGTCTTAATCTGCCATTATGTATCTATTGCAGGCCCTAAACACCACAAATTCGAGTCAGGAAACTTATCTCAATAGTCTCTTGTATTATGATTTCACATCCTTATCATACAGCAATGTAAGTCTGTGCATTGTAACTTCCAAGGAGCACAGAGATTGCCCATAATGATCCTTCTCAGCAGGAAATGTTGACAAATATTTAAGAAAAAAAACTTAGGTAAATGCGTAACAGACTACACATGCTATACATGTATAAACAAAATAACTACAGTTTGCAATTCCAAAAGAAAAACATTAAGGAGGTCAGGGAAAAAAAAAAGAAAGACCAAAAACAAAGTGCCTTATATTTAACTAAAAGCAGCTATTAACTTACTTTATCTATACAGGGCTTGACACCAATCATGATAGATTCACCAAAAATTCTTCCATCTTTGCTTAAGGCTTTCCTGGCTTGAAGCTTAGACTGATATCGAATATGCATCCAATTTCCTGTGGTGGACATCTGTATGAGATAAAGTGAAAATTGTGAAATGTAGCTTTTTAAATGCATAATTTGCAATGTTTTGTGACATAAGTATCAAACTAAGACATACCACATGCTTTAATATGTTTCCATACTGAGCAAACTGTAGAAGGATGTAGGAAGCTGATGCTTGAGGAAATCTGAAAGACAGAAAAAAATACTCAAAAAATTATGAGTAGTTGAAGAATTCAGGTGTTAAAATATAACCCTATGAAGCATTTCTAGAAATCCAAAGGAGACCACTGTCATGTCATCAGAAGCAATGACTTGAGAAATACCACCCTCTAGGCACTTTACCACACAGCCCAGCTTCAGAATGGTTCCTTCCTCACTACAAAAAAATAGCATGTCACTGAAATATAGGTTTGCTTGCTTTAGTTGTATTTCCTGCAGCACCTACCAATGCTAGACAACACCAACACCCAAGAATTTCTCTCCATATGCTGTAAAGACTTCATCCCCATTTTYCTAATACTTTGGAAATCAACTTACCCAAATACAGTTACCCATGTGTCATCAAGTTGATCTTCTGAAGTAAGGGAATCACCTTGAGTATAAAACGGATCTAGCTGAGCAGGAGATAGAGTAGTCTTCTTAGGCTGCCCAATACTTGCAGGACTGAACATGCTTGAAGCTGTGAAATTGAAATGGTATTGTTRAACAAATTTCTTTTGTGAGATGGAAATTTATAGTAAAAGAATAAATTCAGTGCATCAAGCATTTTACTTTTATATGGAAAAGTTTGATGGGGATTTGCTCACAGATCATCACAAAAAGAAAGCCAATCRTAACTTCACATCTGCAAACATGCTAATCAGGTTTTATGACTAGCAAGATAACGTTCTCCTTGATTTCTAAACACCAACAGCTAATACAGTTGCTAAACAGGAACAGGCCAACAGAATAAAACTTAGCAAGAAGCCACCAGTTCATACACAAAATATCAAACCTTGTGAAGATGGAAGGCAATCAATTTCCATTGCTTCATTCAATCACAGCCACCTCTGTGCTCAGTTCAATACCACATTTGGAACAAGGAACAAGTAAAGTTGATTGAAACTCAGTCTCAGAACAGATAATTATTTCCTACTCATATCCATATACCTTTTGAAAAGGCAGTAAATACACAACCTCTTCAAAAATTAGCAAGGAACTGATGTAGTTTGAACAGTGATGAYCTTTCTGTATTAAAGAAAGCAATAAGGAAAGAGAGTAGAAATTTTGACAGGACATCTACCTGCTCCCGGWGTCGATGGCAAAATTCCAACTGATGGGCTCTGTGTTAAAGTAAAGCTGGCCTGCATTAAGATACAGAAAGTAACACACCGTTCTTACAGGTATATTGTTCATCTCAAAAGAAATAATTTTCAAATTTAAACATTCAGGTAACTGTTTGCCTTAAGTTACTTGTAACTTCTAAGAGTAAGAACAGATATTTGCAAGTATATTTAATACAAGATTACCACAAGGTATTAATGAAAACTTGACAATGTATTTGACATATGCTTTGTGACACAARGTGGCTTTAAATATCAATACTCAGAAACTTTTCGTTTAACTTCTCAAAATAGTCATGTCACTATTGCTGTGCTATAATAATTCACACACTCATGTGCATCCTGATGGGAAAGATGTTAGTATTCTAAGTTTATCAGCATTTTCATTAAAGGGTTCAGAAATCATGGAAACATAACCTCCACTTGTATGGAGACTTACTAGACGTACTTTCCTACTCAACTATTTAGTGCATAGAAGGATGCACTTGAATTTTAGATGGAAGTAGTTGTTTTCTTTCAAAATACCTTGAATTTCAGATGGAAGTAGTTGTTTTCTTTCTAACATAGGATTTCAACACCCAAAACAAAAATTTTAGTCTATTTTTAGTGTGAATCATGGCACTTCTTAGATACAAGATCAAACAATCTGGAATACCTGCAGACATAGTAACATGTGTTCCGATAGCTGCTCAACATTTTTGGAAATTTAATATCCGATCCTTTAAGACACTATTGGATTCTGTCCTTCACAGAGAACCTCAGCTTTCAGAATAAACTTTTCAGAAGGTAACATTCAATACAAAGACTGTTCATTCGGTGACAAGTTGTTCTTCTTGCATCAAAAGGGTTCAATGAAAAAGGACCTAGTAATGTTGGATTAAGTAGCAGAGCTTGTAAAATTTACCTTGCAGAAATTTGAGGCTCACCAGTCATTTTGCTCACCATTTTGCTCATTTTATAAAACTAAGTTTGAGAATTCACTGAGGCAGCAAGTTGCCTCACATCTTCTGCTAAGAACAGGCCAGTACTGAAGACACTTACTGGTCTTCTTGAGGACAGAGGTGTTGATCCAAGCCCAGGACTAGACAACTCATCATATATGCTTCTAACTGGTGGAGCACCACCTTTATCTTTATGTGTAGGGACTACTGGCTGTGGGGGAGACCCTCCTGCAATTAAAAGGAACAGAAGAAGAGCATGAGAAAACTTGCAATTTTGATTTGCTGCTACTTGTTCTTGAAACTTCAATAATAAATCCCATGCTCTCATGTTGATTGTTTCACTGAGGGTTTGCATCTGTCATACCAAACTCTTCAGGTTTGAATGCTCCAGGTAGGAGCATCGCATGTGTCTCAAACAGCATCCTACAGAAATATCATATAGAACTTTCACATCTCTTATTAACCCATTATATTCACTGTTTACATGTTCTTTTTCTGAAGTTATGAGCATCACTGTATCTTTCTACTTTAAGCCCAGCTAGAAGTCTATTTTAATTGTTTCAGAGACTAACCTRCCTATAGAAGAGATGCAAATGCAAGATTAAGACTTGAGATATCCTACATGTTAAAGAACCATACCARAATGCACAGAGACATTGCACAATGCTATCACAACCCCATTGTCCAAATTCCTTGTCTTCCCATGTAATTTCATATTAAATAAAAATGTAAGCTCTTGAGAGGAGGGACTAGCTTGCATACAGACAGGATGAACAAATTCTGACCTGCAAGTAGCGGAGACCTTGTTTCCATTACACCAACTGAAGGGCCACCTAAAGCACGTGGCTGTGGAGTCACTGGYGCAGGTAAGTCACCCATCAAGAACCCAGGGAGAAACTGAGCACTAGCTCCTTGTTTTGGAGATGTCGGGGAGCCAAGAGTCATTGGTTCAGCTCCTGAAAACAAAACACAAAAATATGAAAAAGACAAGTGAGCTTTGTTCATTGTGGGCTCTAGTAAAGAAATGTAACACAGGATACAGTGTGATTCTGTGATTAAGATCACAGAATCCCAGAATCGTTAGGATTTGAATGGACCTCTGGAGATYCTCTAGTCCAACCCCTCTGGCAAGGCACGGTCACTCAGAGCAGGTGACACAGGAACGTCTTCAGAGGAGACTCCACGACCTCCCTGGAYAGCCTGTTTCAGTGCTCGGCCACCCTCAGTGTAAAGAAGYTCTCCTCATGCTGAGATAGAGCTCCCTGTGTTTTGGTTTATGGGCATTGTTCATGGCCCTGTCTCCAGGAACCACCAAAAAGAACGTGGCATCACCCTCTTGGCACCCGCCTTTGAGATATTTACATGTATTGATGAGATCAAAGCCAGCTTAATCGTTCATTTTACAATAAAGCCGAGTATATCACAATCTCGCACTTTTCTCAAGTGGCGGCCGATGGATTTAACCCCGTTTCGCTTCACCCCAGCGCGAACCGCCCCGTCCCGGCGTCGCCCATTCCAGCCCAGCAGCATCCACTGTCTCCCGCCCGGAGCAGGGGGTCGGCCCTGGCTCCAGTCCCCTCACACGAGCCAGGCAGCCCCGGGACCCACCCCGGCAGCCCCGGAGCCCTCGGAACAGACAGCCGGCAAAGCCCAAGCGCGGCGTGGGTGGGGTGCAGCCCCCGGGCCCGACTCACCTGCGGACGGCAGCTCCATGGCGAACGCGGCCATGTCGGCCCGGGCGGCGGGAAAGAGGCGGCGGCTCCACCGGGCTCTTTCAAACGGGACGGAACTTCCTGCTGCCGTCATTTCCGAGCCGTCCCCCTAACATGGTGTGGGGAACGGGGCGGGTGGAACTCCGGCACGGGGTGAGGCCCTGGGGACTAGGCATTACCCTGGGCCGGGCTGTCGCCTCACGGCTCCCCGGCAAACAGTCCCTCCGCCCGGGGAGGGCCGGGTCGTGAGGAGAGGTGAAGGAACCGCGCTCACCGTTACAAGGGCTTGTCCTGGGTTTCTTCCACGGGCTGAGAACTCAGAGCAGCTTCCCYACGCTGCCTCCCCAGGAAAAGGGCTGTCGGTCATTGCCTGGGCTGCCAGAGCACAGCCACCCGCGTCCGTCGGGACAACGCAGTGAGCGATTCCCCCACGGACACGGGGAATGGTGACCACGGAGGAGCGACCGAATGCAGCGGGGCTGTGTAAATCCCGCATTAACGTTTAGCATACAATTGTCTTGGAAGGGACCTTAAAGCCCATCCCTTTCCACCCCGTTCCATGCGCAGGGACACCTTCCACTATCCCAGGTTGTTCCAAGGCCCGTCCAACCTGGGCTTGAACAGTCACAGGGATGGAGCAGCCACAGCTTCTCCTGGGCAGCCTGTGCCAAGGCCTCACCACCTTCAGTGTAAATAATCTAATCTAAACCTACTTACTTTCTTTGAATCCATTCCTCCTTGCTCTGTCACTACATGGTCTTGAGCATGAGCAATTCATACTGAGAACAAGAGAGGGTGTGGTTCAAATACAGTGATATGCTRCAGTTCAAACTACTGGTACCAGTACAGAACACTGATCTTGAAATCAAACTTTAAAATCACTTTAGCACACAATTTATCCAAACAGTGTTAATTTTATTTTGTTGCATATTAATATATCAAACCATTAAGAGCTGGCATGAAGGCCACAATTACGTTAAAATCTTGTACAGATTTTTTTAAAAATAGCATGCCATATTAATACAGTAATTTCAGCCTGGAATTTCTCAGGACAGTCAAAATTACATATCCTCTGATGGCTGTTCTTAACATATGATGTGCAATGGTGTGAGGCGACAACACATGAGGGCCAAATGTGAAGAAAATGCAGGCGCATGAGCAGAGACAGATCATTCTCTCTAAAATGATTTACAAAAAAAACCCCAAGTTGCTAGTTCCAGTACTGGAATCATGATGTTAGTGCACTTCAAAATCACTWCTTGATGAGAAACAGTAGAAATGCACAAAGCATTAAAGTATCCTGTGCATTTTGAGCATCCTCAAAAGACCATAATTTTAATTTCAATAAAGAACTAATGGCTGGCTAGCCCACAAAATTCAATAATATCATCTACAGCTACAGTACAATTTTAAAATCCAATATCAAGGTATTTCATTATATGAACATTTTATTATCTAGTTTTTACAACCAACCAGGAATGCAGATTTGTAAAGAAAGCAACTTATGTCAGTTATTTCCTTTCTATTGCTTACATTTTCTGATGGTTCAGTAAGGAAACCATCATTCTATTGTTTACTAATATTTCAAGGAAAACTGAGCTTTATCTTTTTATTAGCGCTTTGGTTTTAGGCAAAACTTCTCTGAAGTCAGTGCGACACCATTTGGCCTTTTGATGACATGCTGGAAAAAAGGTCAAAGGAGGGTAAGAAAAAATATGTCRAGACTTGAAAATGGGCATGTGAAAGGGGATTTCAAAATGACAGATTAAAGTACATCCAACATCTGCTCCTGTATAGTSAAAAGAGATTATTTCATTTCTCCCTTTTGATCAGTCATGATTGTTTATGCTTCCATTTGTCTTTATAATCTGTTCTTGGTACTTGTGAAGCTGCTCCATGAAGCCAGGATTTGGACAAGCTGCAGGCCTTGCATTTTTCACCAAGGAAAAGGCTCTGGCAAAGCTCAGTCTTTCTGAATTCATTAGAAAACCAATGACTACAGCYGCTGCACGGGAGACTCCTGCATTACAGTGAACCAATACCACGCCATCCTCCAAAAAAGAAATGAAACATAAGTTGGGATATTCATTAGGTAGATAACACATGTAAGAAACTTCATACAAAATTCTTGTAAGACTTATTGAAAGCTCCTTGCTGAGCTCAAAGCAAATATTTACACATGTACGTAAGTCCAGAGACAGATTAAGCATGGTATAAGCATGAAATTATCTCTGTGATTACTTGAATAGAAGAGCAATTCAGGACACAATTTATCGTGAGCTCTTTTAACACTATTTTGACAAAGCAAATAAAGTAAGTCAAACCACCCAGAGATCTGTCTCTGCATATCACTATCATGTGCTTTATTAACTGATCCTGGAGAACAACTGTTCCATCAATTACCTTCTCTTTCATCCACYTCTCCCATCAGAAAACTATTAATATTGCTGTAAAAATTTTCCTGAAAACTCCTTAACTTACAAAATAGTAACCAGGACATAAACACCAGAGGCAGAAAGAGAAATTTTGCAGTTATGAATGGCAACTCTCATTTGGAAATGAACTGGAAACCGTAATTAGAAACCTTGAAAAGGTCATTAAGTGATTATACGTTATCACATAGCTTGTAAATTATAAATGAGAGAAGGAAAGAACACTGCGACACAAAGAAAACTGGGGCAAGATCATCTTTTATCCCAATCTACATAAACAATGAACTTGATAGATATGGTAGAATAACATGCAATAATGTTCGGTTGTTGAGTCCTAGTTTAGATACCAAAACAATAGTTGTTGAAAATTACACAGTAAGTCTGAATTTAACAGCTGTGAGTTGAGCATACTGTTAGTTACAGATAACTCTGCCGAGCACCCCCAGAAGGGTTTTTCAGCCTATTTTCTATGTCACATCTTTTTCAGGATTTTGTGAGCAATTAAGTCACTTTTGGCTCCAAGTCTACTAACACWTTCTCTGACACTCTTGGTATATATGTGGATTCATAGCATCTTCTTTGAGCAACCTGATCTAGTCAGGGGTGTCCCAGCCCTTGGCAGGGGGTTGGAGCTACATAATCTTTAAAAAATTAAAAAAAATTCCAACCCAAACCATTCAACAATTCTATGATGAAAAGCACAAGGACAGCAAACAGCTGATGATAAACCACACAGATCTGTAAAAGACATTTTTCTTGCTTCTAATCGAGGYTGGCTTCTAATCCAAAACAACAACCCCAATAGATAAGTAAATTTGCTCCATTTCCTTCTGCCAGGAGTAGTGACTTGGATTTAGGATGCAATTTTTTAACCTMAAGTCAACCCCTGGTCCAACTGTATTAAAGAAGTATTTCTCTAAAACTCAAGACAGTCACCTGAAAAAGTAGTGCTGGAGGRAATGGAGATTAACAGCAGTGCTATGTCTCTAGGAATGCTTAGAAATCACTTGGATTTTCTATCTAAAATCAAAAAAGAAAATGGCACAACTATTCATTCAATACAGTATTTTCTTTCAAGAAAAGAAGCTGCTTTAGTTCTTAAATAGTGTAATAAATAATCTAAACACAGTAACTACTAACATTAATTATTTATAGACCATACCTGGTTCCTGGCTTTCTCAATAAACTCAAAACATTCAGGGAAATAGGAAGTAATATCAGTTTCTGGGAGGTCCAGAATGGAAATAGTCTTGTATATAAAGTCATCAAGGAAGGCATTTTGGACTCCATATGCCACATTTAGAACATGAGTGACCTAAGTGAAAAAAAAAAAAAAAAAAAAAAAAAGGAAAAAAAAGAGGCATTTTCTGAAGATAGCAAGCAAAATTAGCAGTAACAAAGGTAAATTAATCTTTAGGCATACACAGACTCTATCTTACATAGATGCAATGTTCAGTTTTACATACATATGCTGTGTATGAAACTTTCTTCAAGCAAAGTTTCAAAGTGCTAAAGTGCTAAAATATACTGTAATAAATCTCAGGGTTTTTCTGAAAGGAAATGAAAATATCAGTGTTCAAACAGACTAAAAATGGATTTTCAGCAGAAAAGGGAGTTGTCAGCACATAGTTGGAAGAAAAAAAAAAAAAAAAAAAAAAAAAATTAAAAAATCAAACAAT
>NW_026623252.1:1179892-1238420 GCF_030028575.1 Malurus melanocephalus
AGACTAAAAATGGATTTTCAGCAGAAAAGGGAGTTGGAAAAAAAAAAAAAAAAAAAGAAAAAAAAAAAAAAAAAAAGAGAAATCAATAGGAATGAGAGCACAGACCACCCAATAATTCAAATTTCAAGCCTGCCCTAACCCATCAGCTTAATGCACCTTCTGGTTAGTTACCAGAACCATTTGCTGAAGCAGAAGGATTTCAGAGTAAACCACACCTTTTCTTGGCAGGYGACACCACCTCTGCCATCTTTGCTCTGTCCAGGCTACAACCAGGTTGTGGGTTATTTTAAGTTACAGTGCAGTGACATTATATGGCACCAGATTCCAACCTGGTACACTCCCTGCMCTGCAGAAGCACGACTGTCCAAAGGCTTTATTCACCCTATGACTGCAACAGAGAAAAGTAAAAAACAAAAGTTTGGGACAGATTTAGAGAAGCTGCTTTGTTTTTCCAGTTTCATCAGTCCGCATAAGGCCAGGGGGAATGYGCTGCTTAGTGTCTGAAGTGGAAATGCATATGACAGCATAGGAATCTGTTCCATTAAACAGGTTTAAACAATCATCATTCTTGCAGGAAAGCAGGACTCTTTTCAGTGGTACCTAGCAATAAGATGAGAAGCAATAGCCATAAACTAAAACATTAAGAAGTTCCATCTCAGCATGAGGAAGAACTTTACATTGAGGGTGGCTGAGCGCTGGAAGAGGTGCCCAGGAATGTCATAGAGTCTCCCTGTCTAGAGACATTCCAAACCCACCTGGACACGTTCCTGTGTCACTTGCTCTGGGTGACCCTGCTTTGGCAGGGAGTTTCGACTATATAATCTCCAGAAGTCCCTTGGAAGATTCTGGGATTCTCTGAAAGCATTTTAGTTTCTCATGAAGCCAACAGAAACCCATTCCTCTGCYAACGGAACAGCTTTTTGAAAATGCAAGTGGAATACAGTTTTCCTCAGATTTGCTAGAGAATATTTTAGAATTCTCAACTTACAAAAGATGCTCACTGCACGCATTACCCGAGATGCATTTGTATGTCCAATGTAACGTTACCTTATGCTTTCTCATCGTCTCCAGGTCGTGAGCAGCATCCTGCGACCCTACGGAGAGAGAGAGCGTGCCCGTGGCTGCGCTGAGCTCCTGCCCGGCAGGCGGCACCGTGCCCKCCGCCCCCAGCCCCACTCACCCAGCAGCAGCCAGGGCTTCACCACGCCGACCTGCAGATCGGCGCTGAGATCCTGCACGAAACCGCCGCCGGGCGCCGCCTCCTCCTCCTCCTCCATGTGCAGGCAGGCGCCGCGCCACGTCTCGATGATCCTGCGGCCGGTCAGCGTCGTCACGCGGGTGCGCTGCTTCCGCAGGTTGGCYCTGGAGAAGCTGCGGATCTCCTGGGTGAGGGAGTGCATGGCGCGACTGCCGGCASCGCTCCGCGCCGACCGCCCCGCACCGCCCCGCACCGCGCCGSCCGCCCGTGACGCGYYCCCCGGGGGCGGTGCTCAGAGCGCACCAGCCCTCCCTTCCCCTTCTGTCGTAACTAAAGCAGTCTTCAAATCGAAAATACATGTTACCAGTGCCCTGCTGATTTGGAGAACAGGCCATGCAGCAACGCCTGTCTGACTCTCATTGGGACCTGCTTGTTGGRAAGCATGGGAGAGCATTGTAAGTAGCGAAATGGAAAAGATGAGAATTAGATATCTTGGCTTTATTTTTCCCCCAGAGTCATTTGACTAGTGACCAAAGACTAAACAAAATCAGCTTTTTATATTTACCAAAGAGGCAAAATGAAGAAAAGGGAGGCCAGGAGAGATTGCTTCCCCTTATTCCCAAATGACTTTATGCTCATGTTTTTAGGTATTCTCTACTGTGTATCGTTTGTAGTGTTCCACAGGTGGTACATAATCATAGAATCACAGCATAATTTGGATTGGAAGAGACCCTAAAGATCATCTCATTTCAAACCCCCTGCCATATGCTGGGACACCTTCCRTTAGACCAGGTTYCTCCAAGCCCTGTCCTGGCCTTGGAATGCTTCCAGAGAAAGGTGAATCCACAGCTTCTCTGGGCAACCTGTTCCAATGCCTCRCCACCCTCACAGTAATGAATTTCTTCCATATATCTATTTCCCATCTTTTAGTTTGAATCTATTCTTTCTTGTCCTATCACTGAGGTTCCTGACAAAGAATCCCTCTTCCTTGTATGTCCCTTCAGATAACAGAAGGGTGTGTAAGTGTGTGAAATGTTTGTTTGCAAAGTTATATGGTAACACTCTACACTTAAATTCTACCAGAAATACATTTCAATTTAACAATCCTCTGTGCTGGCTTATAGAATAAGGATGTATTACTACAGTACTTCCCTTCTTATAATATTCCTCAAATTATGTTGGACAGATACGATGACTTTGAAAAGATCCTCCTGGTAGCTCCTCAAAATGCAGTACAGAACAAAGTCAACTTGGTTCCATAAGAAGAGGTCTGCAAATGCCATGTCAATTTGAGAAGCAAACAGTGCTATCAGGAACTGCCAAAGCATTAATTATTCCTGGGAATGCCAGAGGCATTTTTCTAAYGGGAATTAGACATAAAATCAAGGTAATCTGAAAAAGGCAGAATGCTCCACACACAGTCTGCAGGAACTCAAGTCTAAACTAAGAGAAAATCAAAGAAGATGCTTAGTGTAGGGAGAGGGACAGAACAAAGATCTCGGCTGGATCAGATGTAAAGGCAGTTTTAAGTACAAGTAAAAGGTTTTATAACATTCTGCATATGTGGTCTCTCTGAAAGTGGGCTGTGCTTCATAGCAGTTGACTTGAAACAAGAATGATGCAGAAGTTGATTAATTCATTTCTTTTCWTAAGGCCTTACCAATTATTTTGGTAAGGTATCTTGCAAAAATGCAGAGRGCCTGGTGTCAGGAAATTTGCAAGRYCTTAGCAAAATTTGYTTGCAGTCCAGCCCCAGTAGCCTGCTCTTGGAGTAACCAGGGGCTTAATAGCCAACTTCTGGCCTCTATGAGTACAGGGTGTGATGTGTAAGCATTTGCAAGACTACCACMGATCTATAAGACACTCACAATTAAACTACTAACAATTAAACTAATAATACAACTAGGTGTTGTTTCTTAATCTCAGAGGAGGAAGATGGATGCAGAAAGACAGCTATTTCCAAAGTAATGGATTGATTTTCTGCTAGGAATGTTGATCTTTGTTGTAACTGCTTTTAACACCAGGGGTCCCTACTGGACATAAAATCTGCRCTGCACTTTTCTGTCGGAAATCCAAACACTCCGAAGACGTTTATATGCAGACTTAGCGTCATGTTATTTAGTGTGCCCATGTCATAGCATTAAATCTAGCTTGAATATTCATAGACTCTGTTTCTTATGATGATGTTGTTAATACTGTTCCTTACAGGATAAAAGATAATAATGAGTTTGAATTTAAACCTGGGATTTCAGTTCACTGATGAACACTTYCTCTTGCATGCTTTGTTGAGAGTAGATTTTTCTAAAGGCGTGGCAGGAGCTGGGTGCTTTCTCTACTTCCTTGGCTGAATGCATTTATGGTATTTCTGGATCTTCAGGTTCTGAATAAGGTACATATCAATGCAAATGCAGTAGTTTTAAATAATTTTAAAGGTTATGTTCTTCTGTTTTGTCTGTCAAGAAATTAAGCAGAACCCGTTCTATGGGTACAAACTAAGAAATGTGTACTGTAATTATTAAAAGCAGTTTGTGCATATTCAAAAACCTCATATGGCAGTACATCATCTCTCTGTTGTATCTATTTCCTTCCACTATTATTTTGGTCTGCCTGTACATATTGATGCAAAAGARCTGGTTTCTATCAGAAGTGATAACCAGATATTCCAGACAGCTGAGCTTACCTCTGACAGCCTCGCACTCTGAAAAATGCGTATGTTAGAGGGTTGAGCTAGATTGTAAAATGCACTGGAAAATGACAGTTGATTCTTATGTTGGTAATTTAACTGAAGTGGGGAATTGGATTAGTACACTAATTACATCACATTTCAAACTGTAGTTACCAGATGCTTTGAAGAGTAAGAGAAATGGGGGAGAAAATTGAAATATTGTCAGCTAATATCTAACTCTGATAATGGCTCTGCTGCAGACTCTACATTCCTTAGCTGAAAATAACAGAAGTTGGAAACAACCCTGTGCACCAGTTGGTGACTGGATAACTATGAATCATGGATGTAGTATGGTGGTGAGAAATGCAAGTGTGACTGTGGAATGCATGAGGAGGTATTTAAAACAGAGAGAGGGAAATAATAATGTCATTGTTCAAATAAGCCTTTTCAGAAGTGTGCTGTGCTATTTTGGGATGGCAGTATTCAGGAAAGATGATMTTATACTTGAAACAAGTGCAAAGGATAGTTTAAATTGCTGAAATTTCACTGCATATGACAGATTGTCATCAGAGCACTCAGTGGTACATGGAYCCCTTGGGACAGGCAGCTCCTGTCCATGATGACTTGGGAAGGAGTAGCCTCCTTCAGAGTGACTATTTCACCACCATTTGTGCCAACACACACATAAGCACTTCTAGCAATGACTTACCTGCTTCATACACTCCAGGATGTTGTGTACCACACAGCCTGGTGGCCCTTAGCTGGAGCAGAGACTTGGTTTCAGTTTTGCTAAGTTGTCAAGACATGATGCCTACTCCTGCTGGCTTTTCCCTTTCTGCAGCAGTTTGGAGTCACAAGCTCAGGGCCATTCACATCCTGAGCTATAGGGCAAGTGGTACATGGCAGGATGGCTGGAGTATGACATGCTCCCATTTTTCTTCAGTGGCCCATATCTGTGCCTCCATGACATTTCCTTCATGTAGAGAGGTTTTGGCTGAGACAACCACTCCTTTGTTCTCTTCAGTTTGTTTTTCATCCTTTAGACTTGCCAATATCTGGTAGGGAAGGATATTCTGGAAGAAAACTAGAGTCCAAGATATGTTGATGGATAGTTATTTGTCCTCTTTTCCAGTCTGATTGTATACCTTTGTCCCACATCCTGTATGAAAATGCAGATATTCACTCCTTTGTTCTAGTATGCAGTAACATCCTGAATGAAGATGCAGATATTCACTCCTTTGTTCTAGTATGCAGTAACGTGCCTGAAAAATCTATTGCAAGTGGAGTCCTGACTGGAAAGTGAGATTTTGAAAAGTCAGTGAAGTGCAGACAAAGTCATGAAATGTTATTTTATGAGGAAGAATGAATTTGTAGCAAGGACTCTTCCAGAACTTAATATAGTGAAGAATGAAAAGTCCACAAGGATTCTCAGTTTTGTGTACTGAGATAATTGCTGAGGTGAACTGTGAAGGCCTAAGAAACTGTAAGTTTGCCAATTATTTTGACTTTTAGGGTGTTTTCCTAGGATGGCAGGAATAAGGGGTGAAGGCAGGGGAAGATTAAGTATATAATATTTTAAATGTGTTTCTGTAGTAGTTGGTCCAAATGGGGAGTAGGACCATGCTGAAGGCTGTGTACAGAAAGTTAATAGAGCATTCYTGCACATAGTGTTGCAGTTACACATACCGTGACCTGGTTGTTAGCAAGCCAAGCTTTGCTGAAAGGTGTTAGTTTGTTCTGGATTTYTGGCTCTGCCAGTTTGTAACACATTGGAAGTGCTAGACCCTATTGGCCAAACAAAGTGCAGTTACTTGTGTGTGGGAATGGGGTGAAGCCAGAGGTGGTGGGAGTCATCTGTGCCTATTTTTGTGCTTTGTTTCTTCATAATTGTGGTGCTCATTTACTACTGCAGAAGGTTTTCCACTGTAAGGGGAAGTGTATATCCTAAGCACACATTTACATATCCTCTCTTCCTATACTCCTTTGGCATACAAATTGAAGCATCCATTAAAGCCATGCTGCTAATGTGTGCTGCATCATTCTTGACCAGCTTTATCTATGCAGTGTGTTAGGTAAGAGCAGAGAATGCCTCTTGGTCAAGCCCAGAATCAGAGCCAGTTCCTCAGCTCTTCGGACTCTGGGAGACCAAGTTGGTGATCTTACTCTGACAAGGTGCAATATGGAAGCCCAGTCCAGACTGCTAAAGACTGTGAACAGAGGCCCACTGGTTGCTCCTAATGGTATTATGTCTATGAACCTTCTTCAAACACTGCCTTTTATACCTGGCCTGAAGGGTAGGCAGCTTCTCTTTGTTTAATCTTTTTATTTCAAGCAGCATAGTTTGCTGGTTTTTATAAAGCTGTCCTGAGCCAATGGTGTTTCCACTGGCATATCTCCTCATATTGCTGCAGGAACATTTCTCCAGAAGCAAAATTGTACCCATAACCAAAGGCATGGCCCTAAAAAAACACTTACCAGGGCATTCGTCTCTGCTCTCATCACACTTGGTAAGCAATCCATACAAATGAGCAGGCAGAATCATTGATCTAAAGATGTGTGCTTTTATAGTGTGTCAGGGATTGTGCTTAATGAGAATCACTGAGGAATAGGGTAGAATGCAAAGCTAACATATTTAGTAGACAAAGGGAGTACCCCTGGACACCTGTTGATGTGAGGAAGATCTGGCACTACTCTTGTCCATGTAACATAAGTAGGATCTGAATTCCACTCCCGTTTGTGCTCAGGTTTCTGTTCTCCAGGTGCACTTGAACTTGCTTCTCTGCAGTCAYGTGCTAACAGATAGATAAAGATATGTATATATACAAACACACATGTATATATAAATTGTTCATGTGTTCATGTAGCTTGGTGTAAAACCAGGTATGTCAGCTCAATAGTAGTTAGGCAAAGATAATCRGGGAAAGGAACAATACCAGGAGACTACAAGAAATTTTTAACAAAAATACCCATTATAGAATACCTTCCATTCAGGCTGGCTGCTCTGCAAAGGAGTGATTACTAACTACGCAGTTAGCACAGACTATCCATCACCAAGGCAGTTGTTCTCYACCTTTTGTGTGTTATTCCTTTTGAGTATACCTTCACTACAGAAAAACAAACCTAAGAGAAGTTAACATCTCAGTAAAGCCTGAAAAAAGCGTGTAAGTCAAGACCTTCAAAAAGAAATTAGAAAATCTGAGCTCTTCTGTGAGAGATGATATTAACGTGGGTTTCTGTAATACTTTCAAGTCCTTTACGACATGGTTTTCTTTCTCCATTTTATGCTGCAGAGGTGAAGTAAAAGGTAAAGTTACAATTTTTCGATGGTTATTATGATTGCTCTTAATTTGTTGGATTTTTTTTTGTCAGAATACTCAAATATCCATTCTGTACCCCAACTTTTAACAATCTATTTCTGCAAAAATGCAATTAATATGTCTCACAACCTTTCTGTTTCTCTACAGGTTTATTTCAGTGGTCATTCAAAGACAGGAGAGCTACTTCAGGAAACGAAATCACAAGAATTTCTCTTTCTCTGAACACCAAGCCTACAGCCTCAAAACTTAAAATCAAAGAAGGTAAAAATCAAATTTAATTTCAGAGYTCTTGTAGCATCTTATATATAGCTTTTGTTAATGTGTAGCTTCCACAGGCATAATAAAGTATTAATGTTACCATTTGAAGCAGGAAGCATAGCAAGTTTTTTATTGTTTCACAGAGTTCAGGAAGGAAACCATTATATCTTCTAGTCAGGATCATAAAACAAATACAGTAGGAAAATTATTTTATAGATYAGTKTAGTTAGACATGTAAGTAGTTTCTRCTCTTACTGTTCACCATGATGAAATGCTTTCTATAAGTAGGGTAAAGATAAAGTGGAACATGCATAAACACAGCATCTCACATCCATCAAAAAAAAAGTACTGGAGAATACTGTTCCTCTGTATACCCTTTTCTTACCTTAGCACATCACTAACATTGCATTGGGCTTGATATTTGTGTGTTGGAAGCAGTTCCCTGCAGGAAGGGGAGGAAAATTAAGCTGTCCAAGCCCTATCTCATTATATGTCTRTAGTTTGATCCAGCCAGCCCAGAGCTGCCTAATAACTTCTATTCCACTATGTTTTTTCTTTAAATTCTTGTAKACAAAGCACAGTTAAGCTAAGTGAGCCTTTGCTACAGGATTCTAGAAGTTTACATAGGTCCAGACTTCTGATACAKTCATAAAAGAGAAGTAGATCAACAAATATTAAATGCAAGACAGTGTCTCTGGCTCACAAAGTCCCTGAGCTACAACCTGTTGGCATCTGAGACTAAGCTCTGCAGAAGCAGTGATATGTGCTTGTCCTCATKCTCTTCCTCAGTGCTCCATTCTTTGGCCACAGGATACAGACAGGTATTTCAGTAAAGAAAGTACAGAAKTATTTTGCTTGAACTCAAAAGCTGTTCCTAAACTTAGGAAAAAGCTGTTCCTAAGCTTACCTTGCTTTATCATTACCTTTAAAGTAGCCAAAAGCTTCCATTCCAACTGTCTATTAAAGTAATTAATTCATTATTTGATTCTTTTTATATATTCATTTCTCTATGGAGACCATAAATGAAGTTCAGGACTTCATGAAGCCTGTTAGCTTCATGTAAGCTAACATAGCTATGTAGCCATGTTAACTGATTAACTTTAGAAAAAACATATAAATCATTTAGACTTGAACTAATAGTAGAATATTAGATTTGGATGTCATTATGAAAAGAYCTGATGTAATTAATTTACTATCTTGTTAACATTTAATTTTGGAAGATTTCTTACCTTGGGGACTACCTGGTAAAAACAAGTCATGAACAATATTTCCTTTCCTCCTTTTTCATCCCACATTTTTAACTACATTTACAAAATCACCCAAAGCTCACTGAAGAGCAGCACTTGATTGACAGGACAAATGTCCTACCAAAAAGGCCATCTAGTATTTGAAGTACCAGTCAATGACTCTTTGTGAGCAGCACTGAGTGTTCTTGGCTTCACCTTAATATTAAAACTCCACAATTTTTCATAAGATAATGGCTGTTTTCTGTCCAGCTCTGAACAATGAGCTTCATTAATTGCAGCAGATGAAATCTCTGATTCTACTTTGCTAATGGCATTCCTTGTTTTAATTCCTYGTTAATTCAGCAAGTTGAACAAGAAAATATTTTTGACATGAACAGTATGAAGGGAAAAGTTTTTTCTTGATTAGACGTGATTATTTTTTGTGAGTAACGCTAGATCATTAACAATTTCATTATCATCATAAAAAAATATTGCAGGGAAAGCAAATCAAAACAAACCTGGAAGATACATATAATGAGCTATACCTATMAACCAAACTTTTTTCAACCATATTAAAAGGTATTTAGGCTATTACCATCCTTAAAAAAAATTTAAATTTAAAAGCCCTAAATACAACAACAACAACACTAAAACCCTAAACATTTCATCACTAAAGAAACGTATATGGAAAGCTCTAAATACAGTAGAACGAATATGTCTTAGGAAATCCATTAGTAATGATTGGTATAGATATTCTAATTAATGGTTTTATTTTCTGTTAAAAATCCTTAAAATTGTGTTTGTCTTATTTCACATACTGCTTTATAATGCTTAACAGTTTTACTTAAGTTGGAAAAAAAGTTAAATACACAAAATACAAGYTGTTTAACTCACCTACACAAGCAAATTCTTTGATATCTAGTCCTCTGCTTCAGTGAAGGAAGTCATGCACTGTTTCCCTAGAGAGCAAATCATTAGGAAGTAAGTACTTTTGAAGTACTCGTGCTTCCTTAAGGGAAAATACTGTACCAGGTTTCCCCATAAGCAAAATTTTCTGCATCTTATTACAAAGAAGATCTCGAACTAGGCTATTTGAACGTTAAAGTTAAGATGCAGATTTGTCCCATCTGTTTTTATTGAGTGACGTAAATTTGATGGCTGCACATAATTTTTTATTWAAAAAATAACCACTATCTTAATAACCGCTATCTTAATAACCACTGAACTTCAGTTCTTAGCTACAATTCTTGGAAGTGTGAGCACTCCGAAACTATAACAGCTCTCCTAAACTTTGTAGCCAGTGGGAAAAGTCTAATCCATTTGCCCAATGGTTTCTGCAGGAGTTGATTGYAATGCTAACTCTGAAATGTAACAATTTGATCTTCATTCGTCTTCTGCTCTAAACTTAAGCAGTGTCTCAGGTTGGAGCAGACCAAGTCTTGGCCCACCAATGCCCTCTAAGCTCATTCTGTTCAGCCATGCTGCAAACTCACATGTAAACRCATTTATTTTTACAGTCTCTCTTCTATAGCCAGCAGGCTGACATTTGATTAGCTATTTAAACATCATGGATTAGTCATGGACCTGGGACACATGAGAAAATTGCTTCTCAAATCTTGGTGGCATCCTGTTTCTCTGCTGGTCGAGACTCATTCACATTGTGTTGGGCTAGTAGTCCTGGAGCAGMAGTGTCCTACTTGTCCCTCCAGTATGAGCAGGAATGCTCGTGCATTCTGAAACTGGCAGGTGTCTGCACTTCACGAAAGAATAGCTGCTATGGTATTTATCATCTGTTTAAAAATGACTTTGCACACCCCTTTTATGTCCTTCCTCTCTCATATTCATGTTCTTTTAAGTTCAAAGGTCTGGCACCTCTGAGCAACTGCTGTGTTCTCATATGCAGAAGGATGCCAGGCACACACATAACTGACCAGCAGGGACCTGGCACATGTGTGAGCTTGCATGTTAATGAGAGAATAGATTAAAATAATGCCCAAATACCTTTAAAGAGAGGAAAGAAGAGAACATGGGAAATTGCAGACATGCTGSCTTTGTGATGGATTAAATAGTGAAAAAGGTTTGGATTCATCAAGAAAATTATAGATTGAAATATAAGGTATCTGTCAGTTTGGTTTAGTGAGTATGATAGATCTTKTAAACCTRTTGCTTCTTTGCATAAGATTAAAARTCAATCTGATTAAGGCAATTGTATTTTTCAATGCCATTTATTATGTTTTTAGGATCTCTTAACAATTTTATCGTCTTTGTATGGTAAATTATTCAGCTTATGTGCCTTTACATGTAAGTTCAATAATATAATAAATACTTAAGTATTATTAACAAATAAATAGTAGACATGACCCAAATAATTGGGGTTATGGTGGCCATTAAAAATTCTAGTCTGTTAAAATTAGTTTGTCTTCCTGTTTTGAATTATTTCTACACRAAAAGGAGATATTGAACAAGACAAGTTTGTAAAAATTGCTTGTTGACTTCTGTTGGCCAAAGGGGCAGAAGTCATGCAGTGGACTGTGCTAGATTGCTCATGAAGAATGCAGCTGATGACTGCCGTTTCACTGAAAATGCTGGCCAGCACATGGCCATTTCAGATGAAAATCCAAGCCAGAAGTTAAACTAAGGAAAAACAGACAGGAAAGGGAAAAAAATTGCTACTGCAGAGATGTAAATTATAAGTGTAGCAAAGACTTAGGTGGCAACATAACCTACTCTGCAGTAGTATGTTGCCCACTATAAGTTTTAAAATAGCAGTGCTAGAAAAGTATAAATGCCTGTGTACTATTCAGCATGGAGAAAAGAAGGTTGYATGGAGACCTCATAGCAGCCTTCCAGTATCCCTACAGGGAAGCTGGAGAAGGACTCTTCCTCAGRAACKGTAGTGGTAGGACAAGAGGGAATGGGTTCAAACTGAAATAAAAGAAATTTAGATTAGATACTTAAGAAATTCTGCAGTGTGAGRGTGGTAAGGCACCAGAACAGGCTACCCAAAGAAGCTATGAGAAGCTACCCAATCCCTAGAGAGTTCAAGGACAGGTTGGATGGAGCTCTGAGCAACCTCATCTAGTGGAAGATGTTTCCTGCCCATGGCAGGSATTTGGAATGAGATKATCTTTAAGATCCCTTCCAGCCCAAATGATTTTATAATTTCCTTTACTGTCTGAAAACCCCATAGTGATTAGCAAATTAAACCCTGTACTGAACAGAGAATTGACTTTAAAAGGACCAGAGCTGAGCTTGACCCAAATCTGAAGTGCTGTTTCAAACCTGACCAAAACTCGTACTTTCAGAATAAATATAGAAAGCTATTTAAATTTTAATCATTAATAAATCACYGAGCAAATAGAAGTTGTGTGTTTTAAAAATAATTCTTAGCCTTTCTCTCTTGTTAATTTGATTTTGCCATACCTGTAAGACCTGTGCTGTTACTGACAAAACTTGTGTTTCCACTGCTTGCTGCTAGACTGGTAAATGTAGATTGTGTGGTACAGACATTTTTGTGATCTAATATGCAATAAATCTTCCTGCTGGAAAGTCTACATGCATCCCTGAAGTTTCTACATCAAGTTGCAGCAAAAGTAGTATGACAACATGGACTTAACACTGTTGCCATTAAAACTGGTGACAAAACTGTGAAGTGCTTGAGTACACACATTGATATTGGCCAAGMGCATTGTTAAAAGTCTGTGTGTATCCAAGTGATAATTCACATAATTAATTTAGTATTAGGTCTATATGATTCATGGTAGTAAAAACTCCTTGTGTCACAAATTCTTTCTTGCTGATACTGATCCTTTCCTTGTTCCAATATTCTATATGTTTTCAAGAAGTGCAGCTAACTTGGCACTATTTACAAAAAAAAATTATAGTRACACAAGGTGCTCCTTATGATAGGACCTGAATTCAGGCTGCTGAATAATGTGAGGGTTTAAAAACAGGGTTCTACTACAAAGGGGAGAGTCAGTAAYTTTTCCCTTCTGTGCTGCAGCCTATTATTTGTGCAGCATGGAGATGTCTGACAGTAAAAACAATGCAAGTAGTTACAGAGAGCTTGAGAGTTCTCCMGTGAGCTCTGTTAAGCACAAGCCTTATCAAACCAAGTAACTTTGACTCCAATGTGTTCTGTAATTTTTCTACTAATTTCAGAAGAAGAAATATGAGGATGTTACATCATAGATGTTTCAATATGACACACAAAAACTCACAATGAATTGGCTTGGTGAAATCATTCCACTTGCTTGGCTATATATAAATTACAAATACTGTGATTGTTACTGCTTGAAACTTCCAGAACATCCAATACAGCTAAAAAATAATTGAATATGAAATTAAACTTGGGATGCTGTTATGTTAGCTGTAGGTATGTAGGTGAGGAAGAAAAAAATTGCTCTCAGCTGTAGCTTTTGTTCTTAAATGATTTTAAGCTGAAGGAGTGTGAGTTTAGGTTGGATATTAGGCGGAAATTCTTTACTGTGAGAGTGGTGAGGCACTGGAACAGGCTGTGGATTCCCCATCCCTGGAAATATTAAAGGCCAGGTTAAACAGAACTCCTGGTCTAGTGGAAGGTGTCCCTGGCCATGGCAGGGGTTTGGAATGAGACGATCTTTAATGTCCCTTCCAACTCAAACCWTTCTATGATTCTTTTTTGCAGTGCAACTACATGAGAAACATCCTTGTTTCAACCAGAAATATTACATTTGATGCTTTAAAAATAAATTGTAGGAGAAGGAAGATTACTATAAATAYTTTTTATTAATAATAAATTACATAGCAATTTATGCTTTATAAATTTAAATAGCAATTTGAATTTTCCGTCTTTTCCGTAGACTCCATTAGTGAAAGGTCAGGTATAACCTAATTAATCATTACAACATTGTTGCTAGGTACTCCTGACTCTTGGACACAAAGCTGAGAAATAAAAACATCTGATAAAGGCCAATGAATGAGTCAATAGCAGACTTCAGATTGGAACTCTAAGTTCTTGCTTCCTGGTTTTATTCTGAATCATAAATTGTCTTGTGATTGCTAAGTGAAGAGAGAGGTCAGTAACAATTTAACTATATTCAGGCTTCTCACATTCATTTCTATGCTTTCTAAAATCAATTAGTTTAAAATCTCTGAAAGACTGAGACTGATTCTGATTTCTAAGGCAAAAAAATGAACTGAAAATTAAATACAAGCATTAATATGCAAAAAAGACACAGATGGTGGTGCCACTATTAAAAAAAGAAAAGAGATTAGAAGGTTAATTCTTAAGCCTGCCTCTCATTCCCCAGACTGGGGATCCCTGCATCCCTGCTGGTTGTGCTGGCCTCTCAGCACTGCAATCATCTCCCTAAGTAGCTGCAATAAGGGATGGCTCTCCTGGATGTCTCTTGATGACATTCATGGCATAGAAATCTCACCATTCCTTAAAAATATATGCTTTAATTCCTGTGGCTTCAAGAGAAAAAAAGAACTAGCAGCGATGTGACTCATCTAATTGGTGATATGGCGTTTCTCTGAATTTGTTGTACATTGGTCTAGAGCAACAGCTCAGGGGAATGTGACAGCATCCTGATGGGGTGTGGGGGCTGCTGACAGCACCTYCAGAGGTGTCCCTGGGCTCTTCCCACTTCCCAGRGCAGGTGTGATGCTCTGGGGCTGATGGAAGAGCCCTCAGAAAGCAAGGGTCACCAGCAGTGACAATGTATCACTATTACTCTGCGCAGTACTGGGCCCCGACCTTAATTTCAGTTGGTTAAGTAAAAAAACATAGTATCATCAAGGTTGGAATAGACCTTTAATATGTTCCAGTGCAACTGTGAATCCAGCACTGCCGCTGTAACTCCTAACMACATCATCCAGTGCCAGGTCCCGATGCCTCTTAAACACCTCCAGGGGTGSTGACTCCACCCTGCCCCAAGCAACCTATTCCAATGCCTGACCACCTGAATAGTGAAAAAATGTTTTCTTATGTCTAATCTGAATATCCCCTGTCTTAACTTAAGGCCATGTCCTCTCATTCTCTCACTGGCATGGCAGAAGAGACTGGCCCCCACCTCACTCCACCCTCCTGTCAGGGACGTCCAGAAAGTGTTGGGGTCTCCCTGGAGCCTCTTCTTCTCCAGACTAAACAACTTTAGCTCCCTCAGCTGCTCCTTGTGGGAGCATGAGCTCCAGACCCTTCACCAGTTTCCTTGCCCTTCTCTGGACAAGTTCCAGCACCTCAAYATCTTTCCTGAGGAGCCCAGAACTGAACACAGCACTTGAGATGTGACCCCAGCAGTGCCAAATAAAAAGGCATATTCACTTCCCTGGTGCTGCTGGCCGCACTGTTTCTGATACAGGCCAGGTGCCATTGGCCTTCTTGTTCACCTGGGCTGGCTCAGGTTCAGCTGTTCTTGACCAGCACCCCCAGGACCTTTTCCGCTGGGCAGCTTTCCAGACACTCTGTCTCCAATCAGTAGTGCTGCATGGAGTTATTGTGGCCAAAGTATAAAAAAGGAGTTGATTAAATAAAAAAAAGTGAAGTTGATTAAGTAAAAAACTGGGGTTTTCGTAGACTCACAGAATGGTTTGGAAGGGACTTAAAAGACCATCTCTTCCCATCTCCCTGACAGGGACAGCTTCCACCAGAGCGGGTTGCTCAAAGCCAACACCTCCAGGGATGGGGTATCCATAACCTTATTCGGTATAAACTTTGGCGGAAAGTGTCCATTTTTCCCCGTTTCGCAGCACACCTCGCGGTTCCACCCCAAACCCCTCACAGGCCCCTCCGCGCCCCCAACCCTGCGGTACCTCAGAGCGCCGAGCGGGGCGGCTCCACCTCCCGCCCGCAGGGGGCGCCCGAGCGCCGCCCCACGTGACCCTGCCCACGCCCCGCCGAGGCACCGAGCGCCGGGCCGGCCGGGGAGGGAGCGCTGGGCCGGGCTAGGCCGGCGGCCGGGGGGCTCTGAGCGGCCTTGGGGACAGCGGAGGGCCAGGATGTCGCGGTCCGTTCTGCAGCCGAGCCAGCAGAAGCTGGCCGAGAAGCTCACCATCCTTAACGACCGCGGCGTCGGCATGCTCACCCGGCTCTACAACATTAAGAAGGTGCGGGGGACCCCGGCGGAGAGGGGGGTGAACGAGGAGCCGCCCCGGCGCGATCCCCACCGCCGCTCGGGCCGGCGCTCCGCCGGGCTTGCGGCTGTGCCGGCTGCGCCGCGGCCTAGCGGCGGGGCCCGGGAGGCTGGGCGGGAGCCGCGCCGCCGCCCGGCCCGGCACGGGGGGGCCTGGGCTTCCGTGCGGCCGCCGCATCGATCCTGGGAGGGAAGGATGGAGCGATGGAGGAGGCCGGGCCGATCCGATCCTCGCCGAGCCTGCGGGAGCGGGGCCTGGTCCCGGCGCGGCCCCCGGAGGCGCTGCCGCCCCGCTGCCGTGCGTGACTCACGAGCCGCGAGTGGGCAGCGCCGCGGGGCTTTTCCCACGCCAAAACCTGCCGCTGCCGAACGGAAAAAGGGGTTTGGGGTAAAATTAGTAAGTTTAATTTCGATAAGTTCGAGGCGCGCGGTTGCTTAGCAGCTCTCGGCGTGAGATGGAGAGGGTGCTCGGAGCTGCCGTGGGTGCTGGAGCTGCTCCCCGGCTGCCCAGGRAAGTGGATCCGTGTTGGCCTGGGTGAGGTGGCTCGGCGTGCAGGAAGCTGTAGGTCTGAGTGTTGAGAGAAGGATGGGTCACGCCTTCGTGCTCGGCTAATTTATCTCCTGGAGTCAGTCGTTGTGCTTTCCTATAGGAAAGAATGTAGTTCATGGGTACAGAATCATAAAATTATTTGGGTTGGAAGGGGACCTTGCAGATCATCTAGTTCCACCCCTGCACTGGGTGTTTGTATCCATCCCAGCGTCATTTTCCTGGTGAGTGATGTATCATCTGAAAGTGTATGGCCCTTCAACCTACTTCCAGTAATAAATATTAGCTAGGAGTTTATTGCTTTGCCTTGAACACAATTATTTGAGAGGTTTTTCTTATTTCAAGGAAAATGCTAGTTACTACCTTCGAGCAGTGAGTATGCCTTTGTGGGTTCAGCACATTAAAATYTCCAAGCTGTTCTCATGCTGGGTTCAGCTGCAATGGTAAAGGGAGTTTGAGAGTTTTAGGTGCTTACTTGGTCCTCTGACTTCAGGACCCAGGTTTCTGTCAGGAGTGACCCTGCCTGACTGAGGTAAATAATGTGTTTTGTCAAAGTTTTTTGCTCATGAGGGAGACCAGAAGAAGTAAGGACTACCAAGTGCAATGTTAATTTTCATTAAAGTGTTTTTTCAGGAAAATAAACAACAACCAAGTGATTGAAGTATTTAAWAGTCAGCGTTCATCTAAAGCCATTTCAGTATTTGATGTGCACTTYGGTGTTTCTGCAAATCTTCACTGGCATAAATAAAGCATTCTGACTAAATAATTGCAAGTTCCTGTCTTTCAGAAAGGTTCCTTTTAGTCTGCAGTTTTGTACATTGGAAAATCCCTTCAGTTTAATAATGGTAACAATATAATAACTTCTGTCAAACAGAAATTCACAGTTTATGGGGAATACCATCAAAAGGAATAAGTCATTTGTGTGTGCTCGTGTTGCATTTTGAGAGCAATATACCAGGTGGAAAATGAGCAAGGGGAATTTCTCTCCTGCTTTGCCAGGCAGGAAACAGGACTGGAGAAATTAAACCTTGTCTTGACAGCTCTGCCTTAGCCGTTGTGAGTCTGGGCTCTGTTTGCATTCCCAGTGTTCTGATACAGGGACACTTACTSCTGTTGAGTGGTCTGGTGCCTACTGACCCGTTTCTCCTTTGCATATTTGGATTGGCAGAGTCCTGAGCATGTTGGCCCATATGGTGGTAGCCTGTGCTGTTACTCATTTCTAGAAGTGATGCAGGTGGACAGCCTCTGTAGGGGAGCATCAGCACTGGGGGCGACACCACCTTTTCCTGYACATGCCAAGAACCGAGTCCAAAATTGCTAGGAGTCCAAAATTGCTAGGTCTTGCATACAGAGACAGAGTAGGCATGACTGACCAAGTGGCTTGATTATTGTGTCATGTGTAGTTTTGCAAATCTGAAGATGTCCCAGGCAMAACTCTTGTGTATTCATGTAGTGATTTGTGATTCAAATGGTTGTTTTCTTCAGCTGCAGTCAGTATTGCTTGAGGGAGGGAACTGGCTAGCTCAGATAGTGAGCCCAGAAGTCTCGGGATTGATTGCTGTATTTTATTGTGAGTCTCTCTTCAGCCCAGCTGCAACATTGCTGACTGCTTGGAACACTTTAGTTTTGTTTATTTCTTCTTTTTTTTTCCTCTCTGTAAGCTGTCAATTCCAAAACTGCTGTTTAAGATTCTGTCACAGCTTCCTCCATTGAAGATGATACTGAAACTCAATCTACTAGATAACCACATATGTGGGTTTGCGGTTAAAGGAAATGGTTAAGACTTTTTTTAATAAGAGGAAGTGAGTGGTTGAAGTATATGTAGCAGCAGTAGAGATTGCTGTAGATGCTGTCTAGAGAATACAGATTTTCAAGAAATCGGAACTTTCTCAACTGTTAGAAACAGCAGAAAAAATTTGCTTACCAAAGAATCACAGAAAGTATTAAAAGCAGTTAGAAACATAGTTTCTTAGTGCTTCCTCTTCCTATAGAAATTTCAGTTTTGTTGCTGTTGTGCTTATAGCAGATGGRAGTTCATAGTTTCCTGTTTACTGACCTTCTGTGCCACTGTTGTCTTTTGAAACAGTTAAAAGTTTGTTGTTTTTAAGACAGAGTAGTGGAGTATGTGTTTTTTTTCCTCTGAAAGTGACATGGAAATTATGAAAAGGGGAGTTACTAAGGTAATACTGGAYGATGAGACAGAACTTATATTTCCACCCTGTTTTGTTTTTGGTTTTGGTTTTGGTTTTGTTTTTTTTTTCCTTTTTGGTTGCTGGTGTTATTTTGAAGGTTAGCCCTTTGCTTTCTGCTTTCAGCTGCCATTTGCATTGAGACCAGTATTAATCCTGAAGTTGTAACTCTTACTGTTGCGGTTTCTCTCTTGGTTTGTTCCTTCTGTTTTTTAAGAATTTATCCACAGTTACCTAGGCTATTGTCTACCCTGTAACTCTTTTGTCATTACTTGCCTGCAGCTGCATCTCTATAAATCAAAGACAGCAGGGGTTTTTCATACCATCCTGGCTCAGGTGAAATTTGGATTTCTTGGTTACCTTTCAGAGCAGTCCCAGTCTAGTATTGGAAAGCTTTGTATAAATGCTGCCTTTATTTTCAACTGTTTGTTTGAGAGTGGTGGCCACAGAGAATAATCTTTTCTGTGGGCCTGTCTTTTGTTTGTTTATAAAGTCTTTGGATACTGGGATGTGTTTACACTAAGAGATTTCATCTTGAAATACCTGAAGTAGAGATTTAGCCAGAGCAATTCAAAGGGGTGGGGTTTTGATGAGTGTTAAAGCAGTGCTACAGTCAACTGACCTGCTAGAGATGAAAGTTAGGGTTTTGAAGTATTTAGAATATGTTAATCAAACATGATGAGTCTGTAATTTAGCATTAATTGCTTTGTTAGCAGTATTCTGTTATTTTTCACAGTATAGGTTTTATRTTTGTTTGTGAGACGTTTTTTAAATGTCATTAGCAAAGCAAATTTTTTTTGAGTTTCCCAACCTTGTTACATAGTATCTGAAAAATGAGACTCTTAAACCAGTTCTTAGATGTGAACTGCATCATCAAACTGAACTCATTGACAAGGACCTTGCTAAATGTTTGCAGAGGCTCTGGCTGACTTTATGTATTTTTTTTTTGAAGATGTAATAGTGGAAATAGTAGATTTTTGCCTATATTGAGGATGTTACTACTTAAAAGTTGTAAAAGCTAGTTGGTTGTTTTATTAATAGATCCAGTCCATAAGGTGTACAGTTTTGCTCAGACAGTTGAGTGGTTTTACAGGAAACAGTATGAGAAATTTTAGGTGACTGGAAGACCATGCAAAAGTTTCAATCTGCAGAGCTCTGAAGTTTGTAAGGGTRGAGAATTAGATCATCCTCTGGACGCAGCTCTGTGCTGGAGTGCAGACCTTTGAGCTGAGATGCAAAGCTCACCAATCATTTAGTTTTGAATTGTAAGATTGTTGTCAAACAGGTAATGTCAGGTTATGTCTTCAAGTCACTGGTCAGTGTCTCAGGGGAGGTATTGCTTCCACAGATGTCAGCAGTTCTTTAAAGATTAAAATGGTAGTATATGTTTGTGTCTGTGGTCTTGGAGGAAAGGCTTGTAATGTGGTCTCATTGATAAGCGAAGGAGGAAGCCCCAAAAAAACTCAGTGCTGGCAACTAAAAAAAATACTCCTTTGCTCAGGAAGCAAACACTAACTGATGATACCAGATCGTACTAATTTTTTTTTCACTCAGAAAAGCAACGAAATTTGTAAAGAAACAGTAAGACTTTCTAATAAAATAAAAATGTCCCATGGTGTCTTCTAAAATACAGAAAGTGGATTTTTCYTTTTGTGTCAAGAGTAGATGCCCAGAATTATCCCGCCTTGTTTCTTGGCTTACAAATACAGGTTACCTTCCCTCCCCCTCACCACCCCAATCACTTTTCATTTGTCTGTTGTGTTGACAGAAAACCAAATCTGGTTTTAGTTGCAAGAGATTTGTAGAATTGTATGCAGAGGAGATACACSTAAAAATTAGTAACATTTCCCATTTTAGGTTCAGAATAGACAGGGCTTTCCCATTGTCTTGCTTCTTTTTATTAAGATGTTATTTTATAAATTGCATTGAGGAAAAATTTTGTGCCAGTGAAACTTCTCTTAACTTTTTTTATCCTTTACATTTCACCTGCTCCATATTTAATTAGTAGAACCAAGTTCTTAAACAGGTGTCAATGTGAATTTCTCACTGTGCAGATAGTGTSAATATATTGTTCATCRATGAGRTGRTGGGTCACTCTGGTRTGGCCAGMTTAGAAGATACTTTACTTGTTTGCCTTGGCAAYGCTTCCGACGTGACCTCATCTGATSRTTCTCATGAACAATCTAAGGAAGTGCAGTCTGGATRAAGTTGTGATGATGAAAGCAGATGGATCACCATATTAGGGAATGATTGTGAGGGTCTGGTCARTGAGGGATCAATGGGGTTTTGTTGGGGCCTGTATTAACCTCTGGTTTCAGTCACTCTTTGCATCGACAACCTAGATGATGACTACAGTGTGCTTAATAAATTTATATGTGGGACACTGGGACAARCTACAGAGCCTAACTGAAATTCAGTTTGAGTTTAAAAATTGTAGGTATGGTCTAACAGACTCGGAGGTGGCTGAGCAAGTATAATTGTGAGSTATTTTGTGCTTAGTGGAATTTGAAGGGCAAAATGAGTAGTAATGAGATATCAGGTCTGAAGAAAATAGCTGGGAAAGGTTAGGGCTAACAAGAGCCGGGTAAGTTTTGTTGCAAAAAATCGGGAATGACATGAGATTGTATAAATGTGTAAGTAAGATAATCTGAAGGAAAAGTAATTTTTTGCTCTACATTTCCTTCATTGAGATTTGTTGAAAACATATCTAGTTGACCATTCTTTTCAAGGAARATGGAGAAAATTCCAAGCAGAATGATAAAGACAGGTGGTGCAGAAAACTGTACCCATTTAAAAAATGGGATTTTTTTTTTCCAAGTCAGCCTATAAGTAACACAAATTTTTAAGTATTTAGGACTGCTGTAGAGAGATGAGGAATAGTTTGTGCCATCCACTATAACCACCAGAGTTCAAGAAGTGATGGTTTGAATTAAATATTGGAAAACTAAATTTAATACTGTAAAAGACTGTGAAAATGTTTTTGAATGTAGCCTGTTTGAGACCTCTAAGTAAGGATTTGGCAGACATGTCCCAGCAGCAACACAGATACAGTTGATCCTGCCTTGGAACAGGAGAGATAGGTAGGCAAATTCTCRAGGTCCTTTCTAGCCTTTTCTTTTGATTTCACATGAATTTACATTTTGTGTGGTTGAGTTTCTGAGTAGCAATACACTAAGATTTAAAGTAAGGTGTATCCTTAGGGTTCAACACAGACCAAATAATGAGTAAACGCAGGGAAGATGTCTTGCTTAGATCTAGGAAACACTAGACTGACTGTAACACCTTTAATTGTAATTTTAAATTGATATGAAGCTACATTATCTTTCAAATTTTGAACCCTAGTACATAAAAAGTTCAACAACTATCAAATTTCTGATAATTTTGAGCCGTATTTTGGATGTCACCAAGGCCTTTAGAGAGTCCTCATAAAGTAGTTACATAGAGACTTTCTTCTGCTTCCAGATCTTGGTTGAAACTATTACTGTAATTTGTGTCAAGATACAAACAAAGGTTTACCTTTCATCAAGTAACATTTGTGTAACTACAAGCATAAGCAATGTAATTTACTTAGTACAAGATCATCCTGGCAATGCTGGTGTAGGACAGTCAAAATTTAGCCATCAAAAGTTAATACTGTAACTAATTACTAAACTGTAATAATTTGTTCATGACCAACTAATTCTTGCATCCTGGATAGACTTTAAGAGGACAAGTGTTATTCACAAAACTTATCTGGAACCAGCCTGTTGAATAATCAGCTTAGGCTTCTACAACCTACCTTCTACAACTGCAAGCAAGCAGTTGTGGTAGGTTTAATCAGAGATATGAAAGCAAATGTAGTGTGAGCCCTCATTCAAAGCAGCTCTTTATTGTTTATTCAGCTCTCTCTTCTCAGTAATTTTGTTTTTCCAAAATTAGATTGTCAGTTCATAATTTTATTGTTTTAAATGTGTGGCAGAAACAAAGAGTATATAATAGGCTTTATCCTACAAAAATATAATTAGTGGTGAAAATGTCCCTTTGAATATTTTTTTGACTTTTCTTATTTAGTATAATTTACAGGATGCACAGCTGGAAATCAGGCATGCGAATTTAGAGATATATATTTTAGCATGAAATCTTTAATGCCAACAGCTCTTACAAGGAAAGAACAGTTTTACYGTGCCAACCTTTCTGGCCTATCAGGAGAAAGTGCTGGAGTAAGCTGTAAATTGGGCATACAGGAGTTTTTCCCATTTTTCAATATGCAACATCTTAAAAGTTTTCCATTTACTAATCCAAGATACTAATTGGGGGATGGCATAGTTTTTACTGTCATTGAAATTCCATCAATTTCCTTGTTAAATTCACAGGTTTTTAGGGCAAATTTATTTGYAAACGAAACTTAAAGGTGAAGTGATTTGTTGACTGAGATTATTTCAGTGTATRTTATCACAGTCAAGTGGAATTGTACTCAGCAGTGTTTTATCTCAACCCTGCAGTAACAGTAAATCAAGCTCCCTTGAAGTAATAAACAGTAAATTGCTGCAGAGTATGGTTTATGATAATTGGCTGATGTGGGAAGTTTGGGTGATGAAAATAGGACATTTTTAATTAAAATGGCCCTGTTTCTCTTTTCTTGGGAGGCAGCCCTGGTGGTAATTTGGAATAGGTTTGGTTTAGCATCAATGAAAGAAAATATATAATAGGTCTTTCCATAATACAATAAATATTTAGGATTTATTACCATCCTAAGCCACATAACTCAGGTGATACTTCCCAATGTTTTTATTCAAGGGCACATAACAGGCTTGTGTTGAGGGCTCCAAATACAAGTTAGAGGCACTGGCTATTGTTCAGATTGTATCTGAACATAAACTTCCTTTTATTTGTGCCACTTCAGCTGCATGTAATTTTGCTGTTGGATGTTTTTTTCTTTTCCTTCAAAATTCTCTGCCCTCAAGTAAGAAGTAAAATGTTAAGCTTAGATTTTTGCAGTGATAGCTGTAACAGKATGGGGGCAAAAGGTCTTTTTAATGTATCTTAATGTTGGTGTATTTGGAGCCAGTTGAACTGGATTCTGTTTTCTTCTTTAGAGGCTGCTTCTCTTAAATGTRGGCCTTTAGCAAATTTTTGTTGTTGACTGTTTTCCTGTTTGCTTCTTCTGAGTGAGTACAACGTAGAAAGTAGAGATATSTAGTATTCTTAATTTTCAAAGTGAAATTAGTGTAGAAGAAGCTAATAGCATCAAGTGGGGAAGAGAATCTGAATTTTGTTTAATAAAAATATTATTTACCTCTCTAGGGCAGGTAGGAAAATGCTGCTTTAATTCAAGTGAAGCATRTGGAAACAGTGCATGTAGTCTGGTYTCTCTGGAACTTGATAACTGTGCATATGATAACAAATGAGTATTGCAAATAACGAACCTCTTAGCTATAAAAATCATATTGTTCTTGTTGATAGTTGTGCAGAATGGTGCATAGAATGACTCTTGGTTGAGAGCTTATCATAGCAGGGTACCATTTCTACCATCTGTGGAAAGTAATGCTGTGTAACTTGATAGAAATCCAGCATCTAAGTCTGTTAAATTTTTTTTAAAAATTATGTATATTAGTTTCTAACCATAGCTTTMCATGATCATTTTTGGCAGAGCTTAACAGCTGTGTAGTAATACACAAAGGTATTCAGAGTTGACTGCTGGGAGATTCTTTCAGTATAATATTTCAGGGCTGAAGCAGCTGGAATCCCCTAGCTTCAGAGATTTATTCTGTGAATGCTGCACTAGAAAGAATATTTTTAATCTGTGAATTTCTTTTTAATGCTCAAAAATGTAGTAATTCTGGGTTGTGGGGTTTTTCCTAATAAGAAATGAATTGAAGAGTGGTTATTGCAACCCATGTGGAGGAAAAAAGTGGTATCTGAGACTGATGGAGAAAGGGCTACTGGTTTTGGCTAATGCTCAGAATTCTGTGTGAATACTGGAGAGGTGTATATGGGCAAATCAACTTTGTATGTTCTACCACAATGTTCCTACCCATTATAGTACTCGCAAAGGATTTTGTATTGACTAATACAAYTATTAAAAGCAAAAGCTACATTTCTTATCTACATTCTAAGACTCCTGTCCTCAATGTCTTTGTTCTTTTTAAAGCAAAATTCTGTTCRTGTGCCTTACCACACTTCCATGCTTGTGCAAAAGTGCTAGGATTGGGGTTTATATGTTCATTCTTTTATGCTTTACAGAGTAAACTRTAGTGAGTTTGAGGTCTGTTCACCATTTTGGGAGAGGTTTAACTCATGGAGACTGTTTTACCTGTGATGCTGAATGCAGGTAACTGTTGATGCAACAACAGCTAGTAATCTGTTGATACCAGTTCTTAGAAAGGAGCTGAGCTGCTGTGGAACATGGGAGAGTGAAAGAAGAAGCTTTGAGCCACTCGTTTAGTGATGTCTAATGTCCTCTTTCACTTCCGTCTATCTAGGTAGGCTTGTAGAGCTTYTTAGAAGCTGGAATTTTGGGGTGTGTAAGGATACTTTTAACATCTTGCAGGAATATTCTTATTTATCAGTCAGTGTAGTTTATTAGTAGGAAGAGTTACAGTTGCTTCAAATATGATGTCAGCTAACAAACAATGGGTAGAAGCAAAGAAGAAGCATATTCACATATATTGCGAGGATTGCCAGTTACAACTGAGGATAACACTCATCCTTTCTGGGGGCTGAGTTCCTGAAGCCACAGAAGGATGTACATGTTGATRTTTTCAGATCTCTGTTTCCTTGTGAATGTGTGTGTAAGGTCTTTGGTAGAACATAAGTTTTAGTAAACGTTTCAGAGAGGTGATTTATAGGAAGGAAAACATGTGTTTCTAGGAAAAAGGAGTGTATGTGGAAGGAGTGTTTGAATTCAGACTAAAAAATTTATGAAGTCAGCAGTGGCAGATTYCTTGTCTCCTGTATAACAGCAACGATATTGGAATTTACCAGGGCACAAATAGGTGTCTGTTGTTTTCTCAGTAATCCTTTTAAGAGAAAGTTACATGTTTTGCGGCAAGAAAAACAAATTGAGATAATCTGACAAAGGTTCTGACACTTGTGACACAGAGTTAATTAAAACTTCATAAATTTGAAGCTTTTTAAAACTATTTAATGCCTATTTACAGTATAGTTTGTACCTTTGAAATTGTATAGACTTTAAAGTGTGTACAGAATAGCTGTTTTTTTGGCATGTGTTGTTTGCTAATTTAAGGATATTGAAACAACTATTTAATATCTAACATACTGTGGATGTTACTGAATTTATTTTCATTATAAAATCCTCTGGTATTATAGATATGACATTGTAATTAAGTTTAGTACCTTTTTGGGAAATTTATCAAATATGAGAGTTTTGATATCAGTATAGTACATGAGTGTACATCATGATGGTCATGTACTACTGGTAGGTGTTTTAGACTTTCAATAATGACTCTTTTGTTTTTTTTTTCTTGGCTACCGTTTCTTTTTCAGGTATGTAAAACTTCACTGAGTTTCTTTCCTTTTTTCCCCTGTAGTTGCATGTGATGTTTGTTAACTCCTTTTTTCCCTCTCAACCTGAACTTAGTTTGAAAGTACTGTTCGTACTTACGTGTCTCAGTATATTCACAGTGCTTTGCACAATATTGAAATTCTAATAAGTACGTGTAAAGTTGTTTGTGAGTATTAGAATAATCAACATYCAGTAGAAAGTGTGCTGACTAGAGTAACAGGTGGTCATAATGTTATCTTGGATGTAGGTAATAGTGTATTAGTTCACTTAAATGTAATACTTTAGAATTTAAGAGTAATTTGTTTATATGTAATTTTTCTCTCTTTTTATTACACTGCTTTCCCAGCAAGGACAAGTTTGGAAGGTTTGCAAAGCTTTTCACCTTCCCTTTGCCCGCTTGCCCGCTTTCAGAATCGGTCTCATACTCCATGACTTCTGTCTCTACAGTCCACAACTCAGTCATAGAAATCAATGTGGAAAAGTTTTTAAATGAGCTGTCATTCGAGTTCACTCTGTTGCGTAGAAACGCCTAGCATGTAATTTAGTTTTGCATGAGACGTGAAACTCCTTTGCAAGCCCCTCTGAGGAAAATAAAACTAAATGACTATTTGAGAGAAATACAGTTTGAGCACATATTTTGTCATGTAAGTAATGCTGCTTTTAGTATGTTACTCCAAATGTAATGGTATGGCATGGCTYGCTAGTCAGAGTAGCAGAGAATTAGTGTCCGACAGCATGCACTGTAGCTGGCAACAGTAGGTGCTTCCTCAGTTGTTTGTTCACAGAAGCTGTTCATATCTGTCTATGTAAGTTATTTAAGARTCCTAAGACTTAGTTGTGACTTCGCATCAAAATTTAATGATACTTTTTGATTGTTGCTTTTAAAGCTCAGCCTGTGCTGCTCTAGGAATAAAGAACATGAGTAAAACTTCAGTTCCTAATTTAAGGAAATAGACTTAGGCAAATACTGGTGGTTGGATTGTGGGATGGAAAATCGTCTTAGAGTTAACAACTGGAAAAGAATTAAATACAGAGTGGTGGTGGGGTGTTTAGTTTTGTTTCACAAAGGATAGTTGTGAATGTGCCCAGCACTGTCTTCCACAGATGATGACATGATTGAATTTTCTAACAGTTTGTTAACTCCAGATGAATACAACACTACCTCAAACCCAGGAATAGCATTAAAAGGAAATTTTTTTTTCTCCTTCTTTTAGGTTTGAGTTTTTTCCCTCACTGCTGTTCTGCACTAACTGCTTTGATACTTCCATGCATCTTTTTCAGTAGAAGAGCATCTCTGTACTGTTTCCCATTGCATATTTCAGCTGTGACAGTCTCTGCACTTTGCCTTTCATTTTATCACCTGCTCACTAAAATCAAACAAAAAAGGAATCTTTCTAGTTTGTCTTCAGATTTGCAACTATCACTTGGTTTTACATGGATGATTGTGTTTCTGCTTCATTTTGTATTGTATTTTTTTATAGGCATGCGGTGACCCCAAAGCCAAACCATCTTATCTTATTGACAAAAACCTGGAATCTGCTGTCAAATTCATAGTCAGGAAGTTTCCAGCAGTAGAAACACGCAACAACAATGTAAGTAATCAAATGGCTGTATAACTATTTTTCTCACGACCCTCTCARCACAATCTGAGAGGTTTATGTTTTCTTATAAAGCATCTGATACTGACAGTTGCAGTTGGAATACAGTTGTTGATTCAAATGTCTGACAGGATACTTGAGAAGGAGCCATCTCCAAGGGGAGAATATTATACTGTAATTTTGGATGGGTTTTGTTAGGATAGGACACTTTCTGGTTTTCTTTTTGCCTGCTCTTTTCTGTTCCATTTCAAAGACTTGTCAATGGGAAGAAGTTGTTGGAAAAATCATGCCTTACTCTAATAGGAGTAACTCCTGATGACCAGACTGATTGCAGAAGATGGAAGTTGCATAACTTTATTTGTGCTGAATCCTAACCAGCAGATCAGTAAAAACACCTGGCTGCAAGATGGGAAGAAGTGTTTGTRCATTACAGGTGCCTTTGCCTATGGAGTCAGTTTCCTGTGGGAATCAAGAATGCTTTAGGACATAAGGAGAAACATTAATAAGTACAAAAATATGGAAATATAATTGTCTCCTCTTCAGATAGTGAGTTCAGTTGTAGAAGTAAATTATGTTTTACCTTTGAGCGACTCAGTATTGCTACATTCGACTATGAAGCCTTTTTTTAGATTATTATTATTAGGCTAGAGGCAGGCATTTTGGTGGGTGATGTACACTTGTTTCCTTGTTTCAGTTTGAAAGACAAGGGAAAGGTGTTTTGTTTTACTTGCTTATATTTCTTTCCAAATGAGGAAGGTGGAGGTAGGTGTTGGTTTTGCATGTTCCCTGCATGCAGCTGCGTGCCTGTGTGCTTGGGGAGGCTAAGGCTTGCTTTGAGCATTGAGGTTTCTGCAGAATGGTARTGGTAATAGCAATGAGAATAATTAGTTTCTTTTACACTCTCTCTCAAATTTATATATAATGTCTCCAGTAATACCAATGGGGAAAAAACCCAAAAAACAGAGAAAAACTTTCCCTTATGGAGGAAACAATTTCATTAACAATGTGCTTTCTCCCTTTAAAAGCTTTGTACTTGTTAATATTGCTCATCTTTGTATTGAATTTGATTGTGTTAGTAATAAATATGGAAATTCTTTATTAAATTTATGTTAAAATAGTAACTCCATTAAACCATGTTTGGTAAATGTTTCCGTATTCTCTAAGCTTGGATAGCAGATCTATTATTAAAAGATAATGTACATAGAATTTATTTGATGCAATTGCATGCATGCTTTAAATGTCTTCCAGCTGTTGATTATGAATTGGGAGCTTAACTAATGATAGATATTTAAGGATTTGGTGCTGTAAAGTTTATGGAAAGAGATCAAAGAAAACTTGCTCTATTTTGACAATCGCAGTTTCTAAAATAGGACATCCTCGTAATGTTTTGTCATTGCCATGTGTTTATTTACTATGAGGCAGCCAAGCCTGTATTTATTAAGCAGAGTTGACAAAAACCTACCCTCCTTATATATGAGCACAGCTTGAAAAGGAGGATTTTGAGCTCTAGCAGTAGGCAGCTGGGGTTTCCATCCTGTGGTCAGAGCTGTCAGTGGTTTGCTTAGTTATTTACAGATGTTTCCCATAGTGTTTTCACTCCCAAAAAAGAAAAGGGTGATCAGAGATTTAAATGGGCAAGAAGGTAATTGGAGTAGAGACACATTGATTAAAGAAATATCACAAAGGATTGCTGCAGTACAAATAGCTAAGAAATCATAAGGTGTGCTTCCTCTTTGCAGTGAGAATTCCAGGACACCCTTTCAGGCAGGGGTTTTGGATTTTGTATGTTCAAGTGCAGGAGTTGCCACTGCCTAGCACTGTGTACCTATGCTGTTAGTAGTACCTTCTAACATGTCAGTAGGTGATGGTGTCAAACAAGTTTGCATTCAGAGAATAGGTGGTGCCAGCTTTTAAAAATTTTTTGGACCTCCTTTTAGCTGTTTTTTCTCAGGTACTTTTAGCTACAGTGTTTTCTGTCTTGAAAATGGGTGACATGTTTTACTGAAGAGTATGAGCAGTGTTTGCTGTAATCAGATGATTTTGAAAATTCTGTTGAAACAAGTAATTCTTTTATATTTGCTAGTGATATATTTTGCATCTTTATCCATGGAAAATATAGTTCCTGGTTTTGTTCTTCCTTCAGTGTTTGACATGCTGAGTCACTAGAGCGATGTTGCTGATTTTCAGTAATATACTGAGAGTGAAAGTTTGTGGACAGTTCAGGGAAGTGRCTGATGAATCTTTGTTGAACAGRCTRGAAAGTGAAATGGAGTAGTTCATGYTCYAAAGGATTMGTTACAGATAACACTGCACCTTATCAGTTCTTAACTCTCTCTCCCATTGTCCATATATATGATGTCTTACATTTACCCTTTCTTTTCTGATAATCATTGTGAATCATATAACTGGGCTCTTAAATAAACTATTAATGAAATAGGYCACCAGGGTACTATTGCTGCATAGTATATGAAATACCTGCAAAGAAAGCAATATATATAAGCAATAACCTGATGGATTCAGAAAAAGAGAAACAAACAAGATAGAGTCCTGTTTGAAAGGAAAGTTTCTTCTGTGTTTGGGGGAACTTTACTATTTATAATWATTTTAAATTGACTAAAGCTTTGTTTTGAAAAAGCTTTCTAAGCCTCAGTTGGTTTCCAAAAACTTCATAGCYGTGTTGTTCTTGGCCAGGTCTGTGATCTGATTGTGCTTGTATTGACCCAGTGGCATTTATTTTTACTGAATTTTCTGGACTAGCTTCAGAAGGAAAGTTCCAAAGTAAGGAATGCAGAAGCAGCCTGATTTTTCTGAAGGCTGTTTAGACCTCATCCTCTTGTAAGGGTATACCCRCAAGGTTCTTGTCACAGAGAAATCAAAAAAGAGGATGCTGAACTGAAAAAAAAAAAAAAGTAGGACCTGAAAGTTACTCTGTTCTCAGTTAATGCTGATGCTTAATGCCTTTAAACACTGGAATGAAATACTTCACAATGGGGAACTAGAAAGGCAGAGAGAGAGGACATAAATTTTTTTTGTAAGACTGTGTGTAGGGTCGGATAAACCTGCTACCTGTGCAGATGAAGCTTCATGTCTTTGTGTCATGAAGTTGTAGCCTGCTTTCTGCTTTCTCAAACACCACATGTGACAAATCATGATAATACCTGCCTTCTTTCTTGAACGTATGTTTTTCTTGGTTTGTTCCTCAGCAATTTCCTTGTAGAAAAACTTATATTTTTAAATGTCTCTTGGAAAAGTTGAGGCTCAGTCATTGCTTAGCATAAAGCAGACCAGTGAAGCATCACTTGGAAGTGTCTGAATATATGGTTAGTGAAGGAAGGGTCTCTTTTCCAGATACTGCTATTCTTCATCATCTAGTAGGTATGTTCTCAGTATTGTTCATATCAGTTTGATTTGTGTTTCATATTGACTGATTTTCTGCTGTATTGTGGGAGCTGGAAATAAGATCACATGGGAGCAGAGGACAAGCAGTGTGAGCACTTCTAGCTTCCCAGGGTTAGGATCTATAGTTTTGAATTAGTTCAGTTTGCCTTTTTTTTTTCTTGTTTGTTTGTTTGGGTTTTGGTGTGGGTTTGTTTTTGTTTTGTTTGTTTTGTGGATTTTTTTGTGGGGTTTTTTGTTTTGTTTTGTGTGGGGGTTTTTTGGGGGGTTGGGTTTTTGGGGTTATTTTATTTGTTTTAATCTTTAAAAAAGTTTTGCCTTTCTCTTTTTAGATCCCAGTGTATGTGTTTGGTTTGCCTACTGTGTGTTTCAGTTTCATTTCATATTGAGCTGGTTGCATAGCAAATTAGCTGGATGTCGGGGAGGTGTTGCGGGCACAGAGTGGCTGAACCTCCTTAGCTAAAGCTTATTAGAAGTCATTAATGCATGCTTTTTTAAAATGCTTTCTTCTATTAAAAAAATTAAAAATCACACTTAATAACCAGTCTTGATTTTTAATTTGTGATAAGTATTTCCAGTTTTTTGTCGTTTTCTGTTCAGCTTTATATGAACAGTTAAGATGTCTTATGCCTGAGAATAATGATAGTTTATTTCACAAGGGACTGCAAAATATCTACAAATAATAAAATTTTATCTACATTTTTACTAAGAAGTTATTTAGAATTGAAATTGCTCAGGTAATGCCTTCCTCTGATACAACCATASCTGCTGATCTGGTTTTGTATGTAGTAGTGTGTCTGATGTCTTCAGCTGTTACTGGTAAAAGTCTGGCTTAAAATGATGTATTGTATATAACGTAATCAGAATATTATATATAACGTTTTTCAGACTAACAGTCATTTGTGAGTGAGCATTTTTTTCATAGCAATTCCAAGAGGTCATGTGAAATCCTGAAATTTCTTCAAAATGTTTCACCAAACAGAATTCTCATAATGTAATGTATCTTTTCAAAATAGTAAGTGCTGCCAGCACCGAAGTTTATGTTAATGGTCTAACCTTTGACTGGCCCTGAATTTGAGATAGCATCCAAATATTGATTTTTTTTTTTTAAATTATTATTTGAAATAAATCATTGTGCTATACTGCTGTAAGTCATGTTAAGTCCATACAAGTCACTTGCCAAGGTAAATCAATCTGCTGGCTTGTTGTTTCWTAGTGTCTGCAATACCTGCAGAGGAATGAGTGTGTGTAACACTTTACCCTCTGCTTCATCCACTGAAACTCTCTTTGYTTTAATGATTGGCAGCTTAAGAGCTTGGCCCTTAGAAAACAAGAAAACAAACAAGAAAACCCCACTGGGATGGCATTCCAAAAATTGCATGAATTGTAAAAATATTGCAAAAATTGTAAATGAAGGTGACAGAATGGGGAAACTATTTCTTAATGGCTGAGAGGTAGATCAGTTTTTAAAGAGAAGCCTCCCTGCTCCAGTTGTCTGCCATTATTAATTCCCTGGGAATGGTAACAGTAGTGGAGTGTCACAGGTGGCTATTTCCTTTTCAAAACAGTTAACTTAGTGCTAGAAACTTGAAAATAAACCAAAAATAGATTTTGTGCTAGAGGTACGTCTGTTAGTAAACACGTTAAATATTCTATTTTATCTTTTTTATATTCTGCACAATACTTCAGAGACTGCTTTTGATTGGAAATAAGAAAACCAAGGACACATCTATTGTTTTAGAGTTAATTTACAGAATTTAAAACTGATTTTTTAAATTTTGTTAGGTGCTTCTATCTTTCCCTGCTGTTTTGCTRTGGGTTCTGTTGACACAGAACTTTGTTCAAATTAATTTTCAGATGTTTGTATGAAGACTCTATAAGTGACAAGMATAGTGAGTATAACAAATGACAGTAGGAATACTGGCAGTGGTAATATATACCACTCTCTTCAGAAATTTAACTGAAGAATTTATAATACTGCTTTTTGGGGCTTTATTCCAGCTGATAAGATTAAGTTGACAGTGTTTTYGCTGAGGACATGGTAATATCGATGGTGTTGAATTGTGGAAAACAAATACAAGTGTTTAGTGATTAAACTTGCAGGAAAAATATCACACTAATATAAGAAAGAGAAAATTCCCCTTCCTACTGTCCATTTCTGGATCATGAAATAAAACCTTTATTCAYATACTACTGCTACCAGTCAAGTAAAGTTGATAAAAAATTGCAGGATTAGAGGTGCCCTTTGTTTTTACACATGTAAAACTGTGAACTACCTCTTCTAGTTGTGTCATATTTTTTGTGAGCCTTGATATTAAACTGGTATTTATTCATATGATTAGTATGCCAGGGCTGCATCATTTCTCCCTTGTCTGAGCCATTGTGTTCATATAAGCTTTAAATGAGGCTGTCTTGCACTTTCTGTTTTGCTATTTGCTTCTTTTAAGCAAAGAAACTCTCTCTGTTTACATAGTCCACAATGTAAAGATCTTTGGGGTTTAATATTAAGAAAGAAGGGCATAAGTTAAAGATCAGTTCCTTCTCCTGTARGTAATATATTCACAAAGTGTTAGCTTCACTCTTTGTTACTTAAAAAAATATTCAAACGTGATCAGAGATATGGTATTTGTTTACAGACAAAAGAAATAGTTACAGATCAATTATTTGAGGGTTTTGTTTTTTTTTTTATCTTGCCATATKATGCTGAAATTTCTACAGGTTTTCATAGGTCTTGAATCTAATTCACCTCATTCAACAAAAATACTGTTGGTAGAATTTATACTTTAAATTCTTTAAGAATAAATAAACCATGTACATCTAACCAGTCTACAAGGCAAGGTCAGCTAGTGTAAAAATAATCTTTTGATGTTTAAAGAGTTATTTCTTTAGTATATCCTATTTTAGGTTATATCTACTGTTGCTGATTATTAAAAACTTTCAATAATGAATTGCAGGCTAAGGAAAAAAGCCTCAAACCAAATACAAATCAATRCAGCACCAGCAACTCCTAAACAGCTGTTAAGAAATTAGTAATGGAAAGTTTTAATGCAGTGGTTGTGGTAAAAGCTACACCCACATTCCTGAATGATAAAAAAAGCAAATAAACATCCAAGACACTGCATATTTGTAAGCTGTTCTTCTAAACATCACTGATCAGGCTGTGCTCTATAAATTGAACTATTTGCCCCATACAGTCAATTTATGTATTGTTCCAACACTACTATTTTAAATAAAAGTTTACTGACCTATTCAACATTCAGCTTTCAAAGAATGATTGTCTTACTCTGTAGGAAAGCTTTAGCATCACTTAAATATTTCTATTTCTGGGAATATAAGTAAAAAGTTAATAATGCACAGCAGTGATTCCATAATCCTTAGCTGRGTGTGGCAAATACCTCCCTATGCTCTGTACAGCTTCACAGAATTTCTGAAAATTTTTTATTTCTTTTGCAGTCATAGTTCCCAGCACCATGTCTCTTTTCCCATATCTCCCCACTTCATGTATTGGGGCTTGAAATTAAGGTATCCTGCAGGAGTGGACATTCAGTTGCTATCTGTTACACCAAAAATAGATGTTGTGTTGTGCAACCTATAATCTTGAGAGTCTCCTTTAGCATTGCACCTTGCTTACTATGAGTTAGGATTGCAGTGGGAAAAATGTTGTTAAGGTTTATGTGCAGTGATAGTGAGCTTTGGTTTTGTCTTCTTTCTGCACTAGAATTAATCTTGCTTCTGGATCACACCCTGTTATTTCTTCCTGAAAATTCTTGAAAAGATTTTCAGAATCAGATTCATCTGATTCACACTTGCATATTAGTTACATGGAAATAAACCGTWTTTCTTTTTAGTCTTCTACAAACTGGCAAGAAATACTTGAAGCGCTAGGGTCAGGGTGCAAGATTAAAAACCAAGCATCCTAACTGAATTTTCATTGTGTAAGAACTGTTGAATGAAGCAGTCCTGAAAGCAGAAAGCAGGAGTGGTTCCAAGTATAGACACAAGCTGGGCTGAAGGTGCACTGGAGCTGCACGGACCTGCTGGAGCTCTGGAGTCTATGCATCATGATGCTGGATGCTTCATTTTCTGAGCTCAAGGCAATTGAAGTTGAAGCTATACATTRGGAAGGGTGTAGCTTTAATCCTTATGCTAAGGCTCAAAATACAAATAATGGGATGTATAAACAGATTTTTCTACAGCAGCTGATTAAATGAAAATAATCTATTTTCTCATGCATGAGATTTATCAGGACAAGTTACAAAATAAACACATGTGCTTGCATCTCTTTCAGTTAAGCCTCAGCTGATGCCTATGTGAAATAATATATAGGCAGGCATTCAAAGTCCGGTACTTTGCAATGGTTTATGAGTAGACAAGAGTGTTTTATAATGTAGCCATTTTGATTTGCTCATAAYTGTCTTTTCCTGTCTTCCTTAGCAATAATGAAACTCTTACAACTCAAGGCTTCTAAAAAAATCATCATCACCTCTAAAAATTTTGAGGAGAGAAGCAAAACTTATTTTACATATCACCTAGTTGCGGTCCAGGCAGTTTGTTTTATGAATTAGAGGAATTTTGATGCTTCATATAAAACAGAATACAAGCACAACTTCATAAAAGAGAGTGAGCTGAAGAAGTATACTCTGTTCTRAACTCTCATGAAAATAACCAGTTTTTTATTCTTTCTTATAACTGATTGCTCTTGTTGAGGAAAAAAAAAACACTATTTAACTTGTTTATCTTTAAAATCTTGTGGCTTTTTGGAGGGGACTTTTTCCTATTGTGACTGCTTTAACTCATTTCAGTTCCTCTATCAGGAAGGAGACATAATTTGTACTGAATATTACAAGTTAAATATTTGGATACTTGCAGTACTGTCAGACTRTAATACATAGATAAAAACAATGGCTGCTAACAGCTGCTTTTTTGTGTTCTTAATTGTCCAAGTGATCACTCTGGTTCCTTCAAAAAATTTTGAAAAGTAAATTTCATTGTCTGTTTAAAATATTTTTTTAAAAAAATCCATGTGAACTATTTTATCTTTGTATTCACATTTGCCTCTTCCATTTTATCCACCAGTGTCTAATGCTAGTGTTTTGCTTCTTTTATGTTTCTTTATTTTGTTGCTTTTGTTTGAATGTATTATTGTGTTTATATGGAACTGGTCAAAGAACCGTTACTGTATTTTATGTTTGTATCTACATTTTATTTTGCATGCTTAACGTGGCTTTGCCTGGATATTCTTTTTGGTAAGTTCAGAATTTAAAAGCATAATGTTTTTCTGTAGTAAAGTTTGTAACCTGCCACCTTCTTTTCTCCCATCTCAAGTAACATATTTATTTTGGTTTTGGCATACTGATTTGTGCTCATGTACTGTTCTGCTTTTGCAAATTATACATATTATAACACTTCTCCTAACTACCATTTTCATCTCTAGCTGAGCTAAACAATATGACTCTGGTACTAATGTGTACTAATGTGACTTTTATCTTCAAAATATAGTTGGCAGCTRTTAAAATGATCAGTGCTGAGAACTCTGTATTTGAAACACACAGAACCTCAGTCTTATAAAACCATGTTACAGCTTCTTTGCATAGCCTGGTGGTTACTCTGCGCTTCACAGGTGTTACTTTGCAGCAGTCTTCTCAAGATCTTCTAAGAACAATGTGCATGTTTGTTTCCTTTATAGCAACAGCTTGCTCAGCTTCAGAAAGAAAAATCAGAGATTTTGAAGAACCTTGCATTATACTACTTCACGTTCGTTGATGTTATGGAATTTAAGGTGAGGAATTACAAATGTGTAAATTGTTCTGTCACATTACTTTTCTGTATTTTTATTTATGTAATTACACTGTATAATAAAATAGCTGAACTTGCAGCTTTCTTCTTCAAATTAAAAAAAAATTCTTCATCACAAATCATAGTTATGTGATTTAGTTATACCTTTTTCAACTAAAGTTATTCATTTGTTTTTCAAGGATCATGTCTGTGAACTGCTGAACACTATTGATGTTTGCCAAGTCTTCTTTGATATTGTAAGTTTGTCRGTTTAAACTTTCAAAAAYGTTTCTATKTGGAGTCCTGTGGGRAGAAGGATTTGCTTTTGTTAGTCCMAGAAACRTSRCATCTCTARTTACAAGTGCAAGAGAAATATRAACAGTGTAGGGTTCAGATTTCTAACTTTTATAATAGAGAGATAGACCTTTCTCAGTAAGCTTCTTATGGACAGTTGTAGCAGTATTGTTATCAGACATAAAGATCTTCCAGTAATTTTTGATTTATTGCATCTGCAGGTTAATTCCTAGGGTTTACTGTTATCTATATGGTTACGCCTTGTGAAACTCACAAGATGAAAATATTACTGGTATCTGCCTAAACTATGTAGGAAGTCACTTTTGGGGCTGACTAAAACACCACAAAAGCATCTAAAAGTCTTACATTTAACACACAAAAAAACCTTGAAAAAACCAAACCCAAACCCAAAAGAAAACCTCAGACACCTTTWCCTGTTGGTTTCAACTTTCTTAATGATTATAATGTCACCTTGTTAGTTTTTGTCAGTATTGTAAATTTTGCTTAAATTCATAATATGAAAGGGGTACAGGTAGTAATGTGTGGCATGGCCAGTGGGGTATGTGTTAGTCTTTTACATTAGGGTCTTCTTAAAATACAATTCATAGGCATGGTGCTGCTGACTGCTTACTAACAAGAAAAGTTTTCCTATCTGTCAGGTAATCTGTGACACTTAAACATGGAAAGATTTATTTGGATGCTTGCTTTCATGAGTGTAAACAGTTCTGGGAATCCGAATGAATAAATTCATGTTATACAAACAGAACATTCAGAAGACAGACCAGACTGTTGTATTTAAAAAATGCTGAAAATTGGTGGAAATGTAAGGAAAAATGTTTTATCCTTGTTTTTAAAAGTTTTAGAGTGATAATATACTGGTTTTCATTTCTAGACAGTAAACTTTGATTTAACAAAGAACTACCTAGATTTGATTATAACCTACACAACTCTAATGATACTGCTGTCCCGAATTGAAGAAAGGAAGGCTATCATTGGATTGTATAACTATGCCCATGAAATGACACACGGAGCAAGGTAAAAAATTAATTGTATAAAAAACATGCATAAAGTTAATGACAGTAACAGCTACACCTAAGTGAATTGTTTGTTGTTGCTTTTAGCGACAGAGAATATCCACGCCTTGGCCAGATGATTGTGGATTATGAAAATCCTTTAAAGAAAATGATGGAGGAATTTGTACCTCACAGTAAAGTATGTAGCTACTTTTCACAGGCATGCAGTAACCTTAAGTGGGAGAAACAGAGATAAAAAGTAAATATGCAAGGCTTTGTTTTGTTGAAGGCCATTTGGTATAAATTTTGCATGAGATTTCTGCTTACATTAAATGTCTAAGGCTGGGGATTGATACTCTGTTAAAAAGCAGACCCTGCAGTAATACAGGAATGATAAGCCCCATTAGTAAGGTGCCATTTTATTCAGTAAGGATTAGAAATTAATTAAAAATCAGTTGTGGATCATCTGAGAACAGCTACTTCTGTGTTTTGTGTAGCCTTGTAGCTTGAAATTAGAGGGATTTTTTTTCAGTGTTTCTATTAAATTGGTTGTTTTGCTGGATTGCCATCCTAGATGAATGTGATTTTCTATTTTGTAACTTGAGGGTTTTTGCTTTGGATTGTCCTTAAACTGGGAATCCTGGAGATGACCACTGCCTCTTTAACAGTAGCTCCTGCGCTCMAAAGCTGACACCCTGCTGAGTTGCCTTTGCTGATACTTAAAGGATCTCCTTTAGATCTTTCTGTACAGATGTTTCTCAGTTACTGCGAAACTAAAAATCCTTTTTAGGTTTGTCACAAGAAGTTCAGAGGTTTTCATCTACTCCCCTAAGCGCTCTAAAGTGAAATAGTTTCCAATATTTCTAATTTGTCTGTAATCTTATTGTTTTACACTTCCCTCTGCACAATTCCTCTCTTGTTAAGGCTTACTTAGCTAGGGRTCTCATTTACAAGTAATCTTTTTTGGTGCACATTTCAGGAAAGATGCTTCATTTCTCAGTGTTACCTTTGTTTATGCTCTTGTATTTAATAGTGGATCAGTCTTTTCCATTGGAACATTTATAAAGCCCCTTTCAGTCCAATTTTTGCTCTTGTACTTATTCTGTGCCAGAAGTATAAATTGGGGTCAGGGATCTCTTCAGGTTCTGTACTACAGAAACAAATTCTTTGGTTGTGCTTTCATGGAACTGGACTCTTAAGCTGTCGTTCTGTCATTTCACTACTTTGCAGCAAACCTGACACTTGTTTAGTCCTTTACATTACTTTCAGCAGATGACTTTGTGTTTTTTGCCTGAGTGACCTTCTCTGCCTCAGAAGGCTGAGATGTGGCTCCTTGAGGATTCAGCTCCTTGAGGATTCATGCAAGCATTGGTACACATGTCAGGGAAAAGACTTGTACACTTGCCCAGATCAGCTTAAGTTGCTCTGAAGATGTTTTTGTAGACAGTATCTACTCAAAACAATTACAGTTTGCTACCAAAGAGGGAAAGACATACTAAATGAGGTGTTGGGGAAGGGAATAATACAAAAATTGGGATGCTTGAATAAATAATKAACAACTTCCAGTTGTATTTAGAGTGCTGTTGTRCCCTATTGGGTTTTTTCCATGTCTTCTGATTYCAATCTCAGAATTTTGTAACTCTAAATGTAGAAATCAAACTCTCTTGTTTCTTTCCATCCGTCCTCTAGCTTGGAGTAGTCTTTTGTATGTTAAAGAAACTAGATGCAATGGGGTTTAACCTCAAGCCTAATTTCAGAACTAGTTCWCTGAAATGTTTTGATGATTGTTGGTAATAATGCTGAGGAAACAGTACTACTGGTGAAATAGTACTAAGCATTCAAGCTAACCATTAGCCTGCTTTCTAGTCCCTTTCAGATGCTCTGATTTCACTCCAGATGGTCTATCCCCGACGAAATCTCTCAGCTGACCAGTGGAGAAACGCACAACTACTGAGCCTCATCAGTGCCCCCAGTACAATGCTTAATCCTGCACAGTCTGACACAGTATGGTCTTTTAATTTGCATTATATGATAGAATTAAGTAAGGTTTTCTGTGAAATAGTTGTCTGTTGGATTACCTCTATGTGACTTTTAATCAGAGGCTGATTAGTACAAGGGAAAAGTTTTCTCTCATTAAGTAAAGCTTCTGTTGCATTAAATTGTGCCTTCAGTTTCAGTAGTTGTTGACCAAAAGATGAAGGGAAGCAGTGTTAACTTCTGCAGCTGTAGCATTTGTGAGCCAGGGGACTGGGAATCAGAACTGGTACTTCCTTTAAAGTTTGGGTTTGCACTTGCTGCTTAAGTTGTGATATGAATGRTGGTCTTTCTGAAAAATATTGAACCTTCAACAGCTGTCAAGTCATGATTAGTATCCTTCAAAAGCTTTTAATTCTTGAATATTGTTAAATACGATGCTTATTGAAAAGAAATATTTGTCAAAATTCATTCAGGGTGTTGGAGGGCATGGAAGTGGACTTAATGTTCTAACCCTCACTTTCTACTGAAACACTAAATCACTGTTAGTGATCAGCCTCAGTTCTCCATGATTCATCTGCAGTTAAGGCTTTGTTTGTCCCTTTATGCTAAGAAGTACTTCTCATGAAATCTATTGTCTTTTATGTAATTAATGTGCTACAAATTACTGTTTTTTTTAACAGATGCCATGTGAATACCTATCTCTGGATGCAATGGAAAAATGGATCATTTGTGAGTAAAATATTCTGAAACAGCTCATGGTTGTGTTTAAAAAAAYTGGATAACATTTGAAAGATTACTTGCTTTCTGTACTGTGCAGTATCTGTTGTATTCAAATAAGATTCTGGACAACTTGATTAAATCTCATTTGTACATACATGCAGTGAAGGTAGAATTCAGCATGTGCTGCTGGAATAGAGTTTGTCGTCAGTTTGTTCCAGACTTTGGAARTGAAACCTTCAGTAAATCATACGAAAATTGTGAAGTAGTATCAGCATGAAGTAATTAATTTTAAAAGAATATTGCAAAAATACCTCTATTAGAAGTGGGAGTTACTTTTTATATACAAGAAAATGTTATCCATGAAAGAGTTTATTAATGATCTGTGGCAAACTATGTAAGACAAAATAATCTCACTGTTCTCTTACTGTATTTGTGCATCTGGATTGTGGCATACATCAATGTGAACTTCTGAAGTTGGATTTATTTTGTGCCACGGAATCCTAAATAGTGATGCTACAGCTTTGAACCTTTGGAAACTTGCACTTCAAAGCAGCTCTTGCTTGGCTCTGTTTCGAGAYGAAGTGTTCCATATTCACAAAGCTGCAGAAGATTTGTTTGTAAACATAAGAGGGTAAGTTTTTGTTCTCCTTTCAGAATCTCTGTTAAAAACATCRTATTTCTTGAAGAACTATTTCAAATGTCACTTCTGCTTCACATAAGTTCTGCTTAAGTACACAAACWTTTTTGCTTGGTATCTTGACTGTTTCTTTAATGCGTAAGTTTTAGGGGCCTGATTTCATAACCACCACACCTTTTTTTATCCCTGCTCTGAAAGCCTGGTGAATCAGTCTTTAAAATTCCAAGTCTGTTAAGATAAATGATCTCACCCACAGACCTTGATTTACTAAAGGGAAATGATGTAACAAATGTAGAGTTTGCTTGAAAATTGCATCTTGCTGCCACTGTTTCTGCAGTACATTATATGAAAACTCAGAAACAAAGTTGAGACCTCTACCAGCAAACACATTTAATTAGAAAGTATTTTTGGTTTGGGGTATCCAGTTTTGGCATTTAGCTCTGCTCAGGAGCTGAAATGAGCTTTCTGCTGTATCCTTCTTGCTGTAACATTGTAGCTCCTCTCAAGTCCCACTGAACTCCTGCTAGAATATGCTACTGATTCTTATACCATATTTTTTACTTGCAGCTACAACAAACGTATTAATGACATCAGAGAGTGCAAAGAAGCTGCTGTTTCACATGCGTAAGTGTCTTAAAAAGTAATTCTGACAGATTTTAGTATTGATTTTCTTAAAATTACAGAGATTGTATAAACAGAATTAMTGCTGAATTAGTCATGCATTTTCAACTGAGATGTTCTTTAAAATCTGGATTTGCTTAATGTCATTACCATGTTAAGTTCAAACTTCCCAAGTTTTAGATTATTTTTCAAATTATCAGGATGGAAGCATTTAGTTTATTATTTATTTGCATTTTGTCTGATTATAAAATGTGAATGCAGATTAAATAGAAATGTTTTCATGTAGTCAAATGCAYGTCACAGGGGGCAGAGAACTTGGGGTTTAAATTTAATGATGCTTTGAGAATATATGGCGTTGGTGATGGGGATGCCAATTTTTGGAACCATATTCTTCAAAATTCTGAACTTTTGAAGTTGATGTATATAATCTGCCTATGTTTGGTCTTAAATGCTTTCAAAAATCCAATGTTCCATGGCTAACATAGTGGATAATGCATGTTCTTTTGATGCAGYGGTTCAATGCATAGAGAGAGACGCAAGTTTTTACGTTCTGCACTCAAAGAATTAGCCACTGTCTTGTCTGATCAGCCAGGCCTGTTGGGTCCCAAGGTAATGATGGCTCTTATGGTTTGCATTTGTGCAGTGTTCCAGYGTGTTTCTCAGTGGTGAATCAAATATTTAGTTTCTTTGGTGGGGGAGGGAAATCTTCACATCACCCTGAGAAAACCTGTTTAAGTTTTTTTTTAATTCTTGGGTTCTAGAGACTACTTGTTTCTTAGAGTGCACAAACTGTCAAGGTGTTGTGTATATTGATAAGCTTGTGAACAATTTTTCTTTTTCAGGCACTTTTTGTATTTATGGCATTATCCTTTGCTCGTGATGAAATTATTTGGCTCCTTCGTCATGCAGATAATATGCCAAAGAAGAGCGCAGATGATTTCATAGATAAGTATGTTCATTTTTAATATGTTACCTTAAATACTAGAATTTCRCAGACAAATTAAATTGGAAAGCAATGGAATGTCAGAAAAGGTTGGCTGTATGGAGGAGCTGGGAATGTTCAGAAAATTTTTGCTTGGGAATATTATGTTTCCCATCAAAACAGAAAATTACAAATACTGTCTTAGAAATTGGAACACATCTGTGAAAATTCATTTATAAAATTTATAAAATAAAAACATTTTATGTAAGTTTTATGTTTTTTCAACATTGAGTAGGTAAAAATAAAGCTCTTGCATTTGTCTTCATTGTTTTTGCATGATCAAATCAATGAAGGAGGCAAGAAAACTTTCAAAAAGCTTTATTTGGTGATTTGTAGAATGTCTCTTGTAGCAAGACTGTCTTTTAAATCAGCTAAGATTTATTTATGTAATACTGCATTACTGTCACCATAAACAGATGGTAAAAATGAGAAATATGATTAAAAGATCTTACAAGTGTGGATAAGACTGGCAACTTATCAAGATCACTGAACACAGTGTTGAACTGTAAGATTGCAGGAATTTAAACAAGTAACAATCACAAGGCCATTTATAGAGATGAAGTAGGAAAATCTTGGGTTCTCTCCACTGGATTTAGGTGAGATGGAAAGATGGAGGCTCCAGAGCCCCTCAGAAACAACTTGTGCAAGTATTTAACTATGCTCATGGCTTGAAAAAAAACCCAGAAAAGCAGTTACTAAACTTGTTTTTTTCAGATTTAACCACTTTTTGAGAAAAAAACCAACATTTTTTCAAGTTGAGCTATACAGAAGGGCTTCTTATTAAAAAAAAAGAACCAAATAGTTATACAAACCGTTAAGGATTATTATGGTGGTATCCTGCTGACTTACATCCTCTTGAGTGGTTTTAAGTTGCAGAGAAAATTTTAGTATTTTGAGTGATATTTGTAARCTTTTCGTTGTCTTCTTGCCTAGGCACATAGCTGAGCTAATATTCTACATGGAGGAGCTCCGAGCACATGTGAGAAAATATGGCCCAGTGATGCAGAGATACTATGTGCAGTATCTCTCTGGCTTTGATGCAGTGGTCTTAAATGAGCTCGTGCAGGTATGGCAAYRTCRTRGTYCTGGGTTCTCAAATGCAAATTTTAWCAAGGGCTTTTTGTCCAAAATGGCTTCATACAATGCATCCCAGTTTGTGGATTTTGATGAGCTTTATGGAATGAGACAAATTAATTTATTGTTTAATTCTTGGATTGAGAGCTGTACTTTTGTATAGAATTAGARGATATCCCGAGTTTGAAGAGACCCACAAAGCTCATCAAATTCTTGCATAGGACACCCCACCAATCCCACCCTATGCCTGAAGAATTATCCAAATKCTCCTGGAGCTCTGGCAGCCTTGRGGCTGTGACCCAAGCCCTGGRGAGTCTGTTCAGTGCCCCACSACCCTTTGGGGAAGTAACCTCTTCCTAATATCCAACTATACCTCCCTTGACACAGCTTCAYACCATTATGAGTGGTATGAATGTATATACTTTAGTATTCATATATGAATACTGAATATTATGAAGTGCTGTTATGTTTAGAGACAGTGAAACAGGTACTGTCACTGAATGAGCATAGAAACCTTTTCTTATTTAGCTYAACTAAGAAATAATAAACTTTCTGAAGTGCTTTGGTTTTATTCCCTAATGACCCCACTAGATGGAGCCCAAACTGAAACGAGGGAAAAAAATGGGTTTGAATTTTAGTTGTTGTTAATTCATAGCTGCTGTCAAGCACCAGATTAGTCAGATGATTGAGTGGTAATTTGGAGTTTTTCAGCCCTTAGGTTTCAATGTCAGTTATTGCTGGAATTATAAGAAACTTCTGCATTGCATTATTTAACAGAAATGTGATTCTGTTAGTGGCTGAAACTAAAGGGATTTCTGTTGCATTTGTAAAATTTGAATGTTTAGTAAAAAAGTTTGAATTTTTAGTAAAAAAAAAATTTTGAGAGGGGTTTTTTGAAGGCAAAGTGACACTGATGTGGGCTCCATGATATTCTGCCGTAGTCAGGTCTTTTTTGCAGACAGGACAGAAAGTGCATGGCTACATTTACTGACAGATTTTCCTGTTTTGAGCTGATGTTGGTTTGTAAGCAATCTTTCCTCGGTATTTGTTATCAACCAATGAATTAAACAGTGAAAGGTGCTAAATAGTGCTGTTTGAAATATTCCATTGATTTAAGTTGCCTCGTGTAGGTTTTTTAACATTTCAGAGCATAGCTAATAAATGGGGCATGGGTATTGACATTGTTTCTGAACCAAGTTTAAAGTAGTAATAAGAGCAACAACTTTTATTTTAGAATCTTTCAGTGTGCCCAGAGGATGAATCAATCATCATGTCCTCTTTTGTAAACACAATGACTTCACTAAGTGTGAAACAAGGTAAGTTTAAATGATCTTGAAAAATTGTTAACAGACTGGCAGATTCCTCTGCAAAGCTTCATCACTTTTGTTTCTTGTAATCAGCAGAAGCAGATAACTTACATAAACTTCATTTGTTCCCATTTTTCTCTTTCATTTCTGTATCTGCTTCTTGTGGTGTGTCCCTTTTCCAAAGAATGCTATTGGGTAGTAATTCTACCTTTTAATATAGAAATCATATTGCACATATTTTCATCYAGATATTTTMATTCTTTTTMCTGCAATGGTGCTGGRTCAAAATTCTTTGGTAAAAATACGAGGTTTATTACCCAAATAATTCTTTACTACTGTGGGGTTTTCAGAAGATCTGATATATCTGAATTTGTTATTTTTTGCTAAGGATTTTCTGTTCTATATTTTTCCCTGATGCAGTTGAAGATGGAGAGGTATTTGATTTCAGAGGAATGAGATTAGATTGGTTTAGATTGCAGGTAAGAACTAGTAATTATGCATGGCCTTTCACTAGTTTAAACTAAAATGTTTCATAGATTAGTGCTGTTCTAGATTATGCTCACACTGCAGGTGGATGACAGGCTATCTAAAAATAGCATGTTCTTAAAGTCAAACAAACGCTTTAACAGATAATTTGATGTCTTTTGATATAACTTTGTCTGCTTTGGGTACGTTTTTCAAATCATCCCTTTGGGTGTTTATAACAGTTCAGAAATAGAATGTGTTGAGGGTGAGCCATTTGGTGGGTGTGCAGAGTATGATTCAGCCTTRCCTACACTGGTAAGGGAGAGCTTACAAGTTTGTGTTTTGTCAATACATTTGTTGTATAGTTTATCTGTGAATTAGTGTCATATTCAATGGATGTTTAGAGACTTCACTGAAAGACAGTTTGCTTTTTTTGAGCACTAGTGGAAAGAGAAGAATCCCTGCATGGTCYTTAAATACACAGGTGTCCTGTGCATAGTGCAAACAGTATTTAACATTAGTATTGGGCAATAGCAATGGAATTTGCAAAAAGGCAGTTGCAGATATAATATATCAATTGTATTGTGTCTTTCCAGGCCTACACCAGTGTTTCTAAAGCTTCGCTTGGTCTGGCAGACCATAGAGAACTAGGAAAAATGATGAACACAATAATTTTCCACACAAAAATGGTAGATTCTTTGGTGGAGATGTTGGTTGAAACCTCAGATCTTTCTATCTTTTGGTATGCTACTAATCTGACTGTACAAGTTTTATATTATTTATTGTTTGGTCCTTGCAAGTGTAATTTTTAAATAGCATGCTTCGTAGGAAGATAGGCCAGTGAAAGAATCCATTGGAATTTCTGGTTTCTAGCAGAATTAGCTAGAATACCTTTGTAAAAGGTATTTCTGAACATCTGTCAAAGGAATTCTCCTAGCAGTCATATAAATTATTAGGAATCATTTRCAGTTTCTTCCTTAATACTTTTTTGCAAAAAGTGCGAGTTTCTACAGTCCTATGTGGCAAACATCAGAATAAAAATATTATTATGATAATCTTAATGTAAATTAGATGTGCAAATGAAATGGATAAAAAATGGGTGCAGAAAACATTACAGCATGGGGCAGGTTTTGGTGTAACTACAAATCTGATGCTAATCATGTTTGATTTGTGTGAAGTAGACCTTATTTGCAGCAATTAAATATATATGGCATTTAAATGTCTGATGAATAACCAATTAATTCTGATCAGTTTTTATAGTCGTGCTTTTGAGAAGATGTTTCAGCAGTGTTTGGAGCTTCCCTCTCAATCAAGATACTCAATTGCATTCCCATTGCTTTGTACTCACTTTATGAGCTGTACCCATGAACTATGTCCTGAAGAGGTAACTTTAAAATTTTAGTTATTTTCATCTCTTATTCAATGTAGAATGAACTAGAGCTGAACACTACAAGAAGGTGTTTGTTATGGCAATTTAAGGTTTGAGGGAGCAGAGTGGTAAAAATTGAAGTAAAATAAGTGCATAGATCTCTCAATCCATTGGGTGAGAAAGCATTTTCATCTTTGCTTTAAAGAGAGATTAGCTAATGTTCAAATATTAGATGATTTTTCAGGCTTGGATGCTAATAAATCCCATATACCTGTTAAAACTTAGAAGCAGTTTCACCTTCATAGTTAGGAAAAGGAAATGGGAAGTTGGGGGTTCTCTGTGTCTTGTTACAGTTTTCTTCAATAAAAATAAAATGATACACAGTACARTGCAAGCATTTGGGTTGACCAGAACTGGGTAATGGTTAGAGTTGGAAATTAAAACTATAGTGTTGCTTGAAGAAATGGACCCATTGTTAAAGGAGTCAGTTTGAATCTGAGGAAGTTCTTTCTGTCTTTGTTGTAATGATATAGATCCTTCAGTACGTTTCCTGTATGTGCATTGACTTTGGAGTTACTCTGGGAGTTGACCWTTTCTATGTAGTGTTCATGAAAATGGGTTTTCACTCTTTAACAGTGCTTATCTGAAACAATTAGATTTATTATAATATACRCAATACAAGGTTTTCTTATTTAAACATTAAATTGTTTTCTGCTAAACTTCATTGCAATATATATTTGCATAGTTATTTTCCTTGTATGCTTTGCTTTAAGTAGCTGCAAATGCTRTTTATACTAGACAAGCTCTAAAAAGTTTCCAGAAATGCTTAACCCTTCAGGACAAGAGATCTTTGAGAACACTTACAGTAACAGTAAGGGATCAGTAGCCAGAGTCTGCTGGACACTAATTACCATGCATTCAGCTGCAGCAAGCACTTTTTGTCACAGCCAGCAGAGTTTGAAATTCAGTATTTGAATTGCATGCTTTGGTAACTACTATCATTTCAGAAAAATAATCTTTGCTGTACTGTGTACAATGTATCATAGTGTGGCTGATAGAAAGTAAACATCAGTGGTGAAAGGAGGATGTCAGCRAGACAAAAACTGCTTGTGCAGATCCAGTGACAAAGGAACAGAATCCAGAAAGTAATGCARGAGGGCTGTATTGTTAACTTTTTCAGTGCTTTGAAGGACATTGCTCTCTTTGTAGCTTGAGTTGCATGCTCTTTTCCCCCTAGACTTAGTACTGGCTCAAATTAATGGAAAGGAGATTGGAATATTGCACACATTAAAGTAGATTCACACCAAAATTAAATGCGAAAACCTAGTTATTCAAAAATTTTCTTTGCCTCTTTCTACAGAAAGTATTTTTAATGGTAACTTTGAAARTGTCATAATTCAAATTGCTTCCAAAAAGAGAAAATAGCCTAGAGTCAAGATTATTGAGGACTAATTARTTTATTATTTCCCATACCCTAGTTATGTAATTAGTGAACTGTTCTCTGCAGTACTGTAGGACTGATGGGAAACTGAAAATCCTGCATCCTTTTCTCCCTTTTTAACAGCGACATCATATTGGAGATCGTAGTCTTTCCTTGTGTAACATGTTCTTGGAYGAAATGGCTAAACAGGCTCGAAATCTTATCACAGACATTTGCACAGAACAATGTACACTGAGTGATCAGGTGAGTATGGTTGTGTCTATTTTAATTCTCCTTTGGGATTTTCTCCATTCAGCTTTCTGGATTTTTATGGTTCTATTTCCTGTTTACTTTTTTCTCTCTGTTTTGGATAAGATTTCTGTTYAGAAAATTGAAGGTGACTTGAGCAAGAATTTTTAATACTAGAATTRTGTCAAAGGAAGAATGTGTTATTTGTGTGATGAAGTGTGCTAAAAAAAGGGATTTTAATTTGGAGGAGTTATTTCTTTTTTTGTTTACTAGTTGTTGCCAAAACATTGTGCCAAAACCATCAGTCAAGCAGTGAACAAGAAGTCAAAAAAACAGACTGGAAAGAAAGGAGAACCTGAAAGGGAGAAACCAGGAGTAGAAAGCATGAGGAAAAACAGATTGGTTGTGACAAAGTAAGCTGCTTCTTCTGTTCCTTTCACTTTGAATTCCAAGTCAAAATGTGTTTCACATATTGAATGCTTCTTGTTTAATCTGCTTGAATAAGTTTAATCATCTGTAAGTTTGACAGTTTTGTGAGCTTATGATGCTTCTGTGGCTTGTATAGAGACTGAATTTTGTTGCATAGGTAATAGGAATGTTTGTCACTTGAATTTATCCCCTTGKCTGCTTCCTTTCCTGAGCAGAAAGAATCCTTGTGCTAGGCTTCCTGAATAGTCATATTAGTTATGGGTGTATGTGTCCAAGGAATAGGTGGCATCTTCAATTGTACCATGCTTTAGCACTCTCAAGTACAGGGTGGGCAGGAGATTCTYGCTGCTGTAAGGCTGATTGCTGACATGGAGCTGTGGCTCCAGTGCCTGAACCAAGTGGGGAAGATTCCTTTGTTAGTAGCTGTAGAAAAATTGAGAGCACCACCAAATCAATAGCAGAAGCAAAAAAAAACACCTGAAAGAGGTAAGAGGAAGGGATAATAAATATAGTTTGTGATGCAAGAGATGATAGGTTAGGAATGGCTATAAGATAGGTGTAAGGAGAACTCAGAGATCAGAATAGTGCACTGACAAAAGTATGAAGAGGAAGGAAGCTAAAAAAAGGAAAGTGTTGTGGTTGGGAGTACCTATATTCACACTCTGCTGAAAGTGTGGAAGTGGTTTTGCTGCAGTTGCAACAACCAAACAGCAGAGAACTGTAAAGATTAGAGAAGTTGATGGAAAAGAACTTACTTTAAGATTCGCTCCCCCAATATTTTTAGGTTTTTATTACTGCCTATTAGGAAACATTTGTATTGCTTAGTTCAGTTCAGGAAAAATCACTTCAACAGTCGACTCTTTTTGCAGGGAGAGAAAAAGGCATTTAGGTGTATGTATATTTAAAAAGTAAATCTCACATCACTGTATGCAACGCAGACCAATATACATATTGTACATATGTGTTCTTGGGCAAAATACTGTTTTTTAAATATGCTAGAGAAGTGTCTCAAAGCAGACACTGAAGCATGATAATGAAGAGTTGAGCTGTACCTGCTCTTGAGGCATTATCCATTCAGTGTGTTCCTTCCATGGTAATATACACTTAACGTTACRTTAAATATTTTTCTTTATTTMTTGTCTTTTCTTAAAGCCTGGACAAACTGCATACTGCACTTTCTGAGCTCTGCTTCTCAATCAATTACGTACCAAACATGGTGGTTTGGGAACACACGTTTACCCCGAGAGAATATTTAACATCTCACCTGGAAATCCGCTTTACCAAGTAAGAAATATTGTAGAGTTAGAAATATTGATACACAAGATAAGTCTCTGTTAGTTTATGTTGGAAATATTGTGTACTTAGTACATTAGACTAGGTTTTAATGGTGAATTGTGAAAACCATGAGTAGAATTCCAACTAAATGATTATCAAATTACCTGTGCAGACATACACAATAGTCAATTCTTGTTTTAAAACAAAATAYGTTGAGATCCATATAATCTATTTAACAGCCAGATCTTGCATTCTTGTAGGGGCTGATGATGGCTGTTCTTAGGCATTTATGAAGGCATGTATCCCCACCATTCTTTTTGCACAGTGCTGGATTGTTTTGAAGTGTTTGAGTCCACTGCCTTGCTGAAAGGAAGTCTTAAAATCAGAAGTCATGACCTGACAAAGCCAACTGAGAATATGTTCAGTTATTTATTTTTTTTTGTTTTAGAATACAAATGTTGATGTTAGATATTCCTGTCCTTACCTTGATCTTCCCATGACTTCTTCACAGAAGTAGGTAAATGGCAGCTTCTGGACAGAGCTTCATATTGAACTAGCCAGCTATCGTAATATTTTATATCAAAGATTACTAATTATATATTTCAAGTAGGGTATAAGGCTTAATCAGTTTAATCATCAAGACATAATATTAGGTCACTGGAGCATTCCATCAGTAAGATAAAGTGGCATAAAAGTGAAGATAACTTCATGACATTTTAAGAAGTCAGCTCTTCAGGATTGTGAAGTAGACCAGTGTTGGTTATTTGTGCTTATTATTTTAATTTGGGGGAGGTTGGGTTGTGGATTGGGGCTGAAGCAACAGCCACATGACTTTCAGAGGCTGCTCTCCTTTTTCTTGCTTCATGAMAGAAATTAAACTWGTTAGATGAGCAAAATAAATAYTCAATTTATAATTATTTTCAGACCTTCAAGTGGCATTTCTTTCAGAGGCTTGCAGTTTCCCTTTAAATACAGTGTCAGTGTCTCACTGTTAGGATTTGTTCACTCTTTTAGCCTGCTCTGTATCACATGTGATTAGACTATAGCTTATTATTATGCCACTTAATCTTGTTACTATATCAATTTTAAATTTATTTAARATAAGAGACTACCTTAGAAGCAAGCTGTTGAAAATACTTATTTACATATATCTAAACAAGAAAGTTACTTTAAATAATGTGATGTTTTCCTCCAGAATAACTCATCGCATTAACCTGTGATGAACGTAGTGATCTACAAATTTCATTTTATTTATTGTTGTTGTGCCTTTGAAAAGTACATACCACTTAAAAGCTTAGCTTTTAAAGTCTGAGAATAATGTAAGCTTAAAATAAACACTACAACAAGTATTTGTTCACTAAGAAGACTTTGCTTTTAAGGACCCTTGATACAGTTTGTTTGAAGACCTGGTTTCAGTAACATACTGGGTAAGGTCCACATCCATGTATGTTAATATGGAATATACAGTCYTTCATGCAGTTCTGCTCTAGCCCGAAAGCTGGCCTATGAACAATTGTTACTAAAAGCCTGGTTTTATTTATAGTGAGAATTTGAAAAATTAAAGTACATCCTGCAATTTTTTGACTCCTTAATTTAAGATAGAAATCACTKTGTTAGCTAAATGGAGATGTCTTTTTCATTAATAGGATTTCTACATATTAACATATATCTGGGATATATTTTTCAATTCATACTGAACTATAGCTATGTGKTTTTTTAAAGATATTTCAAACTAAAACAGCAGCTTTGATCAAATAATGTTTTGTGTTAATATGCTTTGAACACTTCAATACATGATTGCTCTTGCATTTCCCGGAAGTTCTGCATTTTAAAAGACTTCAACATTAATTTATTTGCCAGYGGTAGTTGTTCTATAAGCCTTGCACAGTGTCAATTGCTTAGATATATATATATATGTGTGTGTGAGGGGGAAAAAGCTTTATTTAAAAAGGGCTTGATGAGTATTCTTAGTCTCATGAAMTTTTTGCTGGAACCCACAGATACAGTTGTCTTTGGAATCAAAACAGTTTATAAAAGTACTGGTGTAGTATGTGCATTGATTAGAGTTTTATACTTGTGGATTGGAGAGTAAAGTACTCAAGTAAAATGAATATTATCCATGCTTGAAAGTGTTTCAGCCCAGGTTGGATGGAGCTCTTGGGCAACCTGGTCTAGTGGAAGGTGGCCCTGCCCATGGCAGTGGGGTGGAACTAGCGGGTCTTCCAACCCAGGCTGTTCTGTGTGATTCTAAAAAAACTGTGAACATAAAATCATCTTTATAGCTGCAACTTTGTTGAATTTTATGAAGAAATGAATTTATTTGTTTCCAATCCTTTTGTTTCTCAAAGGTCAATTGTTGGAATGACTATGTATAATCAGGCAACACAAGAAATTGCAAAGCCTTCAGAGCTGTTGACCAGTGTAAGAGCCTATATGACAGTCCTCCAGTCAATAGAAAATTATGTACAGATTGACATTACACGAGTGTTTAACAACGTTCTGCTTCAGCAAACCCAGCATTTAGACAGTCATGGTGAGCCAACCATCACCAGTCTGTACACAAATTGGTAAGTAATTATACGAATGCTTGTTATAAATTTTTTAGAGATTTTTTGTTGCTGTTGTTTAATGAAAAATATGGAATTGAAGAWGTGGAGTTATTTTAAATTTTCACAAATTTCCCACATCCCATGTTTACTTCTCTCAATACCAGTTAAAAGCAGCTTAAAGTTTGCCTGTTGGCAAACTTTTTACGCTTTTTATAGGATGAGATATGGAGTAAAATGCAGGCATCAATTAAACTATGACAATAAAACTTCAGTCTATGGGTTTTGCTGTCCCTTGTCACACAACTACATTACATCTGTATAGATTATGCATGAGCATGTGTCTTCATCTAAAMCTTTTCCCCTTTCTGATAAGGTATTTGGAAACTTTGCTACGGCAAGTCAGCAATGGTCACATAGCATATTTCCCGGCAATGAAGGCATTTGTGAATTTGCCTACAGAAAATGAATTGACATTTAATGCTGAGGAATACTCTGATATATCAGGTAAACTTTGATATTTGTACTCAATATTTGTGAAGGATAATTATTGTATTGTTTGAGTAATTGGAATAACAGCATTCTCAGAGCAACTGTTACTGAAATACCAGAGTTAACATTTGTTAGTGTTCAGTCCTATTTTAAATACTGTTTATTCATGCTGCCTCTTGTCTCACTTTTCCTATTTCTAGTCAAAGTAGCATTGCATTTAAGATAAAGCAATGGGTATATGATGTGTTGGTGACTACTGTTCCAATTCTACCATACAAGTTCTTGTCTTTAAAATTATACTTTGGAATGGTTGCACATAAAACACCATGCTAGATACGTGATGGGYTGCAAATAAAGGAAGATGAAATGTTTGAAGTATAACAGTTTCTTCTGTTTCTCAGAAATGAGAGCCCTTTCTGAACTTCTGGGACCATATGGCATGAARTTCTTAAGTGAAAGTCTAATGTGGCACATCTCTTCACAAGTTGCTGAGCTTAAGGTAACATTGGAAACTGGTGGGTGAGAAGGCAGTAGCTTTCTGGTTAAGCTTCCTTTAAGATATTTAATAGCTATGTTTCTGCATGCCATCTTTTTTAAATGAGTGCATCAAACAAACTGATAAAACAGTGAATTTTACTCTTCTTTTGTTGTAATTTTGCACAGGTAGTATGTGTGTATCCCACATTCTTCAACAGCTTGAATGTGCAGGACTTTATGCAGGCTGTTCATTTCTGTGTTAGATTCCCTAAGTTAGAAGTCAAGTCTCATTTTATCATCAGTGGGAAGAGAAATSTTTTTCAAGATCTTCAGGTGTTTTGGAAGCCCTTACCCAAAACTGTTGATTCTCCAAACACTGCAGGAAAATCTCAAATYGATYTTAGTAATCTATAAGGACTTACTTTCTTAACTATGTGTGTTTGTATTTATTGTGTAGTTTACATGGATGAAAGACTTCAAGTTCTTTTTTCTTTGTTAATTTTCCTCATTTTTACATATGTCTTTCCCTCTTGCTCAACAGTAAGCATTTATTATAAATGTCTGTGTTCTGATAAGTAAATCTGACATCTGCAGCAACACAAATAATAAAGTTRATGCAATGAGATTAGAAAATTAGAAATTAGCATGTCAAGGAAGATATTTTCATGTATATTCAAAGCAGCAAACCATGACAGGGGAACCGCTTGGTACCTGTGTAGCTCTTTCTGGAAAGAGGTTTTAGTAAATGTAATAATAGTACTTTCTGCGGATAGTCATACTGTTAAAATGTCACTAATTGGCATAGATTTGTTTTTCTGGCATAGATTTTTTTTGGCATAGATTTTTTTTTTTTGTATGGCTTGTTCTTTTAGTGTCATTTCCAAATTTAATTCCAGTTGTTATTACATCTCATAATTTTCAGTTTATTTAACCACTAATTAAACCAAGGAATTTGTTGTAACTATTCATGTATGCTGTATTTTTCAAAAAAAGCACATGAATACATACCTAAGAGATCTAAGGAACTTCATTTTGTTCTTCAATAATGATGTATTATTAGCATACCAGACCTTTAGAAGTGTGTGRTTTTAATATATCCTGTGTTACACTTTCAAGGATCTTTTTTTATTTGTAAACACTTAAATTGCAGTGCTGCTGGAAGGCTGGAATGTATGATAAAAAGGTTTGAAGCCTTTTATTCACTGTCACAGCTTAAGAAGAGGGGCTGCTTATGCTTTCCAAGCTGGCTTAAGAGCATGCAGCTACCCTGACCTGAGTGCCCAGCCTGACAGGGCAATTGATTCCTTATGCCCATTCCAATTTTTGGATTAGAACATGAGGCTTTCTAGGTGAGAATGTGTGGTTTTAAGGTTAAATTCTGTAACTCCTCACTATGCACAGAGTGACATCTGTCACATTTCAAGTAAAGCACAAAGGCCTTGGGCAGGTGTTTGTTGCTGTACTATTTGTGCATTTACTGAGGAGTCATCATATTTCCCCAAAATCAACACAGTTYATGTTGGCACAGTTTACTTAAGATGAAGTGGGAGTAAACACAGACCACCATTTATTTCATAGTAGCATTATAGATTYTATTTGTTATTTTTCCTCCTGTGGTCACAGGAATATTTACTCTGGAATTTAATCTSCCTGCTTGTCAGGTGCTATGTTTTGCCCTGTTCTCAGTGTGGGTTGAAGCAAAGTAAAGTAAAACCATTCAAGCAGCTAGCAAATCTATCAAAGGTTAGATCTTCCTGGGTCCTTGTCAGTAGGTTACTGCAGGTATGTCTCTCAGATTTTATGAACTATGTATAATAATGTTCCAGGCTTATGGTGGCTTACATGTTTTATGAATACTAATTTTTCCTGCTGCCTCCTCTGCTAATTAAGATGAATTAGAACACATCCACTTGAAAAATAAAACTATTAATAATCACTTTGGAAAACCACCCCCAATTCAGAATMTCTTGGTTTCTCCCTCCATCCTTCAGTTCTTTTTTACCTTGATATCATTTAGTATACAAAGCATTAATTGAAGTCTTCTTTAAACAGAAGGAAACGCTTTCTTCAGTGTTCAGAAGAACACAAGAGATCTACATTTTCTTAGCTGTTGATTGTCCGCTAAACCTAAAGAGAATCACTTTTCCCTTTCTGAAATAGGGTACTTAGCATTCTGACTGCAAAAATATTTTTATGAGAATAAATTACCTATTTTTTGCTTGATGAGAGTTTAAAAATACAGCTTGGCACAGCCTAAATTCCTCAGCTAGCAGGAAATTTGGATCTGACATTTYAGAGGTGTGATTATGCAATCTCTGTAATTTGAATTTTAATCTGATGCGTATTTTGAGAATGATTTCAGGAAAGTTATTACATTGGCTCTGATGTTACAATTTCCATGTATGAGTGCTGTTAAAAATTAGAAACAGATGCCKTTTCTTTTGGTCAAACTGACATGAAAACCAGTGCACTTGAGTTTAACCATTTCAGGCTAAGGTGTTGGGACTTGGAGGTATGTATTTTATTTTATATTATAGTGGAAGAAAAGTTCAAGTGAACCACCAAGGTTTAATGATCTGACTTCCACTCTTGATTCCATTTTTCAATTTTACCAGCATTAAATTTCAGCTTAGTTAGTGAAAGCAGCAATCCAAAAGAATGGATTTCTTTGTGAATTAACATTTTTATTATAATATATGTACTTCTAAAAAGCTGAATGTCATAAAGACCTATTGTCTGTTTTTATTGAGTTACATTCTTTGCTTTAAGATGTGGTACACATTGCWCAATACAAAAACTGTGTTCTAAGAGGTATCTAGTCTCCTGCTTTTTGATTCAGAGCTTGGTTTTTTGTATAGTAGTACTTTATGATAATATTGTGTTCTTAATTGGACAGTATCAATGMATACACCTGTATTCCATGGGGTTAGTTGCTTTTCTGCAGAGTTGAAATGTCCTAAATCAGGCATTTATCCAGTTAACATGCTGGAATCTATGGCTGACATGAATCCTTGCTTCTTTATAGAAACTTGTGGTGGAGAATGTTGAAGTTCTAACACAAATGAGGACCAGCTTTGACAAGCCAGACCAGATGGCAGCGCTCTTTAAAAGATTATCATGTAGGTAACTAACAAGATCCTACTAAAGACACAATTATATTTTAGTTTGTCTTCGTAAAGAAAATGAGAAAAATTAATTTCTCTGTATTGAGTATTCATAAGCAGCAAAATGGACATGAGCTCATATAAACTGACAGATCATTTCACTTGTCCAGTCTTCTCATGTACAAAGTGAGATTTCAGTGTTATTTAGTGCACAGGCACTGTAGTAATAATGAACTTTGAGCATCATTTCAGGGATGATAATACTTAGCTGGAGCAACAGTAATCTGGAAACCGGGTATATAGCTCTAGAATGTGAAACAAAAAATAATTGCAAAAAGAGGCCTTTTGTCCTCAAGAAAGCACAGAACCAGTGTTAGCATCTAGTACTGTCAGCTGTGTGTACCAGATTTCAATATACTTTGTATTCCAAGTAGTGGTAAATGTGATAGTCTTCTACTGAAAGTCCCATTCTGGATTCAGCTTTAAAAACCTGCTTTAGCACTGGCTCTTTTAAGGAATGCCACTGTTTCAGTACCTTTCTGTTTGCAGTATTTTGTTAGATATTTTGCTTCTCTTATTTGAAAAATTGAGCTTGTAAAAATCAACGCTTTGTTCATTGTTCTCTTTTCAGCTGTTGACAGTGTTTTGAAGAGAATGACAATTATTGGTGTTATCTTGTCTTTTCGGTCACTGGCACAGGAAGCACTTAGAGATGTAAGAAAGAATTGAATATGTTCTCAATCATTTTCATTGTATTTAACTTAATGGCMTTATACAATATTTGAAGCTCCACTGTTCAGGAATGCTGCCTCTTAAAAGGCTGACGTGGTTAAAATGGCAACACTCAGTTGTAACTGAACTTTGAATTGCAACTTGGGGTGAGGGATTTTTTTCTATTTTTTGAGTACTGTTCAGAGAAATGTTACATCCAAACATCAAATTTAGTTTAGATTATATTTTTTGTGTTTACTTGTTTTAAAGGCTTTTATTTCACTTCCTTATTGGAAATATTTATTAAACTTTAATGTCTTACATCTACAAACAAATTCAARTGCATAAAATAAAATCCATTAAAAAGTAACTAAGCTCAGTAAAATAATGGTAGTGTCTAACTGATGATTAACATGGGAAGTAATTTTTCTCATTTTGTATGTGTTTGTGTCTCCCAGGTCTTATCCTACCACATTCCTTTCCTTGTAAGTTCCATTGAGGACTTCAAAGATCACATTCCAAGAGAGACTGACATGAAGGTAATGTTTGGCTCAAAGGGTGACAGAGTCATTTTGGAG
>NW_026623252.1:1238490-1278062 GCF_030028575.1 Malurus melanocephalus
TAATTGTGGATCTGCAACCTCCTAATCTTCCGTGGAAAAAATCACAACAAACTGATAGGATAAGCACAACTTTCTACCTCTGTTTGCCTGCAGAAACAGAGGTGGTAACTGAAGTTACCAAGCAAAGTATAAATAGTTTTAAAGCTGTTGATGAAATGAATACTTATTATGAAATGTTATTTYTATTTTACTATTCCCAAAACTTGTGATTTGGGATGACTGCCAAAATGGGGATTTCTTCTCCTTTTATTTGGGTATTTTTAATACTAAATTGTTGGGTTGTCTATACAGACTTCTAGAAACAGGCTTACATTTGTTCCATTGTGCATGTAGTGATAAGACATGGGGGAATGGCTTTAATGTGACAAGAGAGTAGGTTAAGATTAGATATTAGGAAAAAWCTGTTGAGGGTGGTGAGGGTATGAGGGTGGKGAGGCCCTGGCACAGGGTGCCCAGAGCAGCTGTGGCTGCCCCATCCCTGGAAGTGTCCAAGSCCARGYTGGATGAGGCTTGGAGCAACCTGGGAYAGTGGAAGGTGTYCYSCCCATGGCAGRGGGGTGGGGYGAGATGGGCTTTAAGGTCCYYTCTGATGCAAACCRTTCTGGGATCCTTTTGAGCCTGTTGGCTGTGAACCATGCCCATCCATATGCTCTGTAATTCTTCTCATGCAGGACKGTGCAAACAGCACTGTACATTTTTCATATCAAAACTTGCCCTCAGGTACCAGGCTGGAGCACACAAAGGATAGTCTGCACAATATTCACTATGTACTTTAGATCTGGTAGTGAAAATAGGTTAGTTTCTTCTGAACATTAAAGAAAGATGTACAAATAGCTAATTGGAAATCAGGTTGTTGCTTTGGAGGTAATGTGGGAAAGTATATGAGTTTCGTTTGGCTTGACACAATGAAATTGCAGTCTGCACAAAGTACAGCTGCAGCTGCTCTGTGGAGGATAGAAACAAACAAAATCTACTGTATCTGTCTAATATTTGCCAAATCTCTGAAATTCCTTAGTGCCTCAAACTCATTTTAAGCATGACAGCAAAAACTATTTCATCATCTTTACATGAAAGCCTTCAGTGTTGTCTTTCTTGTGGTTCTCAGGTGGCAATGAATGTATATGAACTGTCATCAGCTGCTGGATTRCCTTGTGAGATTGATCCTGCCTTGGTTGTAGCACTGTCTTCCCAAAAATCGGGTAAGAAGTTCCAGTTTAAAAAATACAAATATTAAAAAAAAGAAGTGTTTTAAGTGCTAGCAGGGAACTTGTATATCTTGACTCCTTTGTATTCCTTCAATAAACTTCATAAATGGCAYAAGAGGATGAATTACTTGTGCCTGCTGTTTACTCGTGTTAGCTTGAGAATCTTTTCAAATACATGCCAATGGATGTGCCTGGCCTAGAAAAGGATAACAGGTACATGCTGAAGGAATTTAATGGTGAACACTGCTGTAATTTAAGAACAATGACAATAAGAGTGTCTTGTGAACAATTTGATCAGTTCTGTTGCCCAGATGTGTAACAAATCTGTCRCCTAAGTAAGCATTAGCAGCTGAATGCAGCTCATGAATTTCACAATATTTTGTTACCATTGTGTCCTAYAAGTGTTAACATGAAGTTTACAAGGGAAAAACATAGTAAAATAAACATATTAATTCTCTAATATATCATGCTTCCTCTTCGTTGCTCTAAGATACTTTTCAGTTTTGTTTACTCTGGCATGTTCAAAGACAGGGGTTAAGACTCCTAAGTGTTTTTTGATGATCTTCAGCTTTTTTTTCTATCTTCCTTACTGAGCATTTCATTATTTCCCCCCACCCCGTATGTTGTGGTGGTGTAGTTAATGTTAGAATCAGACCCTGAATATTTTAAATGCTACCTAAGTTGTTTCTTTCTTGTTCAATAGTAGTTATTTTGAGAGGGGAAAATACAGAGGGGCATTTCAATATTTGAATTTAAGTCCCAAGCACARTTTCTTTGTGCACTTAAGAAGTGGCAACCCAAAGTGTATTTGTTCTATCTGCATTACASGTATAATATACAGAAGTGTATCTTTGTAAGGTATCTGGTATCTAAAATGRCATTTTAAATGGATTATTTTCATTRTGGCATAGCTATGAAATGTTTAAGATGGAGAATTTCTGTATATTCTTTAATTTTTTATGACCTTGTATTTTGATTGCTACCTTTCGAGTTTGAAGTATTTTTATTTTATTCAGTTTTCATAGAGATAAATTCTGTATGTCACCAATTTTGACTTTTTTTTTCAACTAATCTTAGACTAATGTGTGGTGATGCTGTTTTTGTAAGCACAAGGTTTTAGTGTGAATTGACATGAGTGCACCATCACCTTCTGCTCAGTTTGCCTAAAGGAGAGTGCAAGAGAAGCTCTTCTCACCTTAGAGCAATAACTGGATTTATTCCAGCATGGAAAGGTCACTATTCTGCTCATCATGTTAAAGACTTRGTAACTAAATCATTAGAAGTGATAGCATGGCAGGGGCTTCTTTTTGTTCTCTTGGATAACAGACTGGACAGTTTGCAGCTCTACTCTGTGTCTTTTGGCAATATTCTTTTGATGATACTCTTCACAACACAGACATTTGCTTTGATGGATTTTAGTCTAAATTTCAATTTGGTCAAAAGATCCTAATCTATCTGCAGCTGAATGGAAATATTTCAAGATTACTTCTTTAATTAAAGAACTTTATTATTTTTTTTTTTTTTAGAAAACATTAGTCCAGAAGAAGAATATAAAATTGCTTGCCTTCTCATGGTCTTCGTTGCTGTCTCCTTGCCAACTTTGGCCAGTAATGTGATGTCTCAGTATAGCCCTGCCATCGAAGGTAATGTTGAGTTGGCTCAATATTTGCTGTGAATGCTGTCTTCACAATAGTCCTGGTAGTGTCTTGAATGCATTTGCCTTTAATATTTTATTACATTTTATAGTGAACAAATTTAAAAATCAGTTAGCCTTAATTTAGGCAAGTTCTTCTGAAAGTACTTTAAAAAACATTTACTTAACTGTCGTTTGAGATAACTTTCTATGAAAAATTAGTTTGGTACTTGAAATTTTCAGAACAGTTCAATTACTGCAGGGGGCACTCTTGTCCTAATGTGGAATTGTTGGAGCACACATTCTGAATTAATTAATGTGACACTTAATATTTAATATAATATAGTCTAATAAGTATTAATGTTTTAGTCATCTTTACATTGGTGTTCGGCTAGTCATACTAGGTGTTTTTTCTATATTTAATATGCTGTTCAGATTGCCAAGCATAAAGTTTTGAAAACAGAATCTGGAAGGTGTAAGTGGTGAATRGAATTATTTCCTAATAATAGTTCAACTTTCTTATTAAAAAAAAATAATCCTTGCCTCAACAAAATTCTTTGCATGTAAATCCACAAAAGTTTTCTTTCTCTTTTTAAGTTGAAAAAAGGCAATATTGTTTCAACACATACAAAAGTCACCTTTCAGCTGCTCAAGCTATTTCTTTTGTAATGTGTGACATGACTCACATAAAAGATCATGTTTATACTGCTTCAACTCACTTGGATGGATGTTTTCCCTAATTGTTTTTTAAAGTTGCATTTTCAATTTGCTCAGAATTGTAACTCACAAAGCAAGTGTGAACTGGCTTCTGAAAATTTAAAGTACCAGGGAAATACCAAAAATTTCGAAAGCATTCTGTATCACTTAATGAAGTACGCAAATCACATTTTTTAGAGGCCCAGGATTGTTGTTTTACATGGGATTAATCAGCCTTTTCTTCAGCTTAGAATGATTAGGGATCTGTTGTCTATAGTTTCATTTTTAAACAGATMGTGTAGACTTCTCCAGTTGTGAAAAATGTTAGATAAATCTGATGTAGGAGTAGAACTTGAATATTGATTTTAAAAGTTAAGAATTTTAATTTCAAAATCTTTTTCTGATGAACTGGAGAATGATCTGTAATCTGCAGAGTTTGTTTCCTGTTATCTACGCTCTCATAGTGTTTCTGCTGCTCTTTGCAAGCTTTTTCCAAGTAATGATGCTTGAGTAAAAATCTTGGAATATAGGCAAGAGCAGGGAGTATCTAATGTGATTGGTGAGGGGCACAGGTAGAAACTTCCTTGTTTGAAGACAATAAGACTCTCTTTGCTCAATCCAAATAAATTTGTTTATGTGTATGTAAGACCACATTTCTTAAAAAATACCTAGTTGCAGTTTGGTAAAAGAAATTCCTTGGAAGCACTTCCTGCTACCAGCTTCTCCTTTAAAGGATCTTACCACCTTTAGAGTCTCAAAACCTGTTTGGCTTGCCAGGGGGCAGTACTAAAAGTTTTACTGGTGATTTGTGTTTTTAAATTTACCCCTCTGCAAATTAATTTCTAAGAATACGTCAGGCTAGCGAGAGGTTCTCCAGCAGGTTAGAGCTCAGGTAGGTTTGCCTTCCTCAAACTTTCTTTCTTCTCAAGACTCTCTTATTCACCATGTTCTTAGCAGGCTGAAACAACAGATAATTCTGATCTTCTGCCTGGTTTATATCATGTAGCTTAAAKATTCCAGTTTATGTGGTTTCATTTACATTCAATAGCTCTGAAGTCAGGCAAAACCTTGCTTCAAAGTGAGTTCTCAAAGTAAGTACAGTTGATAAATGACATTTAACTGTGACTGGAGAGAAGTTGCATCTTGCACTCAAGACCATGTTAGGAGTTGCTGCTSATTCTGTGGGACATGGCCTATGTATTACATAATTGGGCTCTTTTATTGWGAGGAAAATGTTGCAAACAGAGCAGACCTTGTCATTCCTGCCTTCCTTGCATAATACTACTTTTTCTYGTGTTCTACCCTTATTGTAGAACATCTGGCTTAAAACACTTAATAKAAATGGTATTTCCAGAATGTGAACTTGAAAAATGCAGCCTTATGAACTAAATTCCCTGGACAAATCCTGAATTAATCCATCAACAAGTCACAGATTTGAAGGAGTTTCAGCTTTCTAATCTGGCAAGACACGTCTCCCAAATACAGATGGTGCTTGRACAGCTGTAGCAGTGTCTGCATTCTCTCTGCCTACTTCAAATCTGTTTCTTCCACAGGTCCCAGATAAAGGCTCCAAGTCTAACAGACCTTTACTTTTGTTTCTATTATAGACTAAATTGCTAGTCAAATACCAGGCTAGAGGACTAATTTGTCAACTAGAGGGTAGAATAGAACATTAGTCTGCAAGAGCTATAGTTCTTTTCTAACTACTTGAAACTTACTGCAAGTTAGAAGACAAAAGTTCCTTTGTTTTTTCTACAGCCTGAGATATAAAAAAGAAGTCACTTTAATGAAACAAGCCACTTCAAAGACAAATACAGATTTGAATCAGAATTAAGCAGATTTTTCAAGATTTTCTTGRCTGATGTTCACATGAAAATTAGAGACAAAGTTGGAGTATCAAATCCGGGGTCCCTGCTGATGGAGATCCACAGGGATCTTCACTGGGACATACTAGTCAGCAAAGTCACAGACCACCTGAATGGGGGGCTGAAGAGTGAAGTGGGAAAATGTATATATCWCAYGAAGTTGTTGAGRSTATTAGAGGAGTGAAGAGCTGCAGWGATATGATACTGAGTAAAYTGGGCAATAAAATGACAGCTAAAGTTAATTTTAAGTAACAATRGTGATATGCATGGAGAAAAAAATGATTTTTCTCATGTGGAGTGATGGGGCTGACCTCACCATTCAAGCATGAACTTGGAGTTAYGATAAATGACTGAAYRAAAAGATGAGCTCAGTGCTCAACARTGGTAGAAAAAAGCATGTTTGCATGCTTGAGTACTTTTTAACTCCTTCAAAGACCTTCTCCTTTTCATATGCTCACACTTTCCCAAGATATTTCCCCAAGTGACTATTAATTTTGTTGTAAAGTGGTATATTTGACTTAATTTGCCTGAAGGAAGTATCAGATGTACTCAGGAGCAATTATTCTGCTCTCTTTGAAAACTGATGTCATTTAACCACCTTCCAGGGCTCTGAAGCTTGACTGAATTTTRGGCAAGATGTTACATAAAAATTAGTAACGGAACACCTTTGTTCTTGAGTGCCTGTACATCTCTTCGAGGAATAGTCTGGGCATGAGATGCTCATTTACACATAGGGGGAAAAAATGGTCAATTAGCTTGTGAAGATCCTGTTTACTTTTGTCTTTTTGGCCTAGTCAAGTGTTAACACTCTTTAAGTTTTGTAGAAACCAAATAAACATCCAATATATCCCTTATTTCTAAAATCCCCAGGTATCTTTCTCAGGTTGTTGTGAACATTAGGATTTGGAAGGGAGATCTGTACTTCTGATGCCTTTCCTGATAGCAAGTTCAGTGTGGAAGAGTACCTTGCTCTCATTGTGTAAGATGCTAAAAGTTCTTCTTTCATTGTCACAAGYCTCTTTAGTCTTTGTGATATTTTCCTAAGAATACTGTCTTTTTCAAACATGGTCCTGAGGTGATTTGTGTATGCTTTTGTTCAGGGCATTGCAACAACATTCACTGCTTGGCAAAAGCTATCAATCAGATTGCTGCAGCTTTATTTACGATCCACAAGGGAAGCATTGAAGACCGTCTCAAAGAATTTCTGGCTGTATGTATAACTTTATTCCTACTTGTGAAAATGCACTGTTGATTTGGGAGCAATGCAATCCTGGTTTTGGTGCTGMAGAGAGAAGCATATTTTCTATATGCTTCTATATACAAGTCTATACATAGATTAAATTTTGCAGCAGCTCTTTGTAGACACCTGTGTGTGATGTTGGAWTGTTAAAGGAGCAAATCAGTGCAAATGTCATAATTCTTTTCACTACAACCTTTAGTGTTTTAGCACATATCATTTCTCACATTATGGGGCCCACGACTGGAAAAAAGAAGGTGCAATGCATATAAAATTAAAATTCTGTCTAACTAATTTTTTCCCATGATGTGGTGGATACTTTAGTTAGTTACCTTCTTTAAAAAAGGAAAATAAACTTCAGGATGGCTTTTGTGTTGTACCTTTTGACACACCTGCCCTTCTAAAACGTGAAGAGCCAGATAGCAGTGTGTTACAGGGCTAGTTGGGAAGAGGAAACTTTTTATGCCTCAGAACATATTGAAGATAAAAGCTASTGAAATCTTTAGTAATGCTTGAAAAAAAAATCAAAATCTTTAGGTCATGGTGATGTGTTTGAAGTACATTTTGATGTGCTGCTTGAGTAGAAATAAAATTTTTTAAGTGGCTCWTAGTTCACCAGTACTAGAAGGAAACTAAAAGCTAAAATAGCAGCATCAGTTTAATTTTTAAAAATTATTATTGATTTTGAGTGGGTATTGATTTTTCAGTGTGGCATTAAAATTGGGGGAGAAAAAGCCCCTCCCTCTTTATTTTACATAAATAACTTAAGTAACTTTCTGTAACTAGAAGTTCACAGAATCAGGGGTCTTTTTTGCCTTAAAAGAATCTTTCCCTTGTGGAAATTAATTGCATTTTGTAAAACAGAAAAAATCCCTATGGTCATTGACCTTGTCTAAACTGTTAGCTGTAAAACATGAAAGAGAAATGGTTGCATCAAGTTGCATACATTTGACAAGTGAAGGAAACCAGTAGAGTTTCATGTGATAAAAACATYATTGGTATGAAGTTTGCATTCTTTTAGTGTTTATGGACCACTTTCAGACCACTGCTTTTACTGCACAGACTATGACTTGATGGTTCAGAAATTTTGTTAAACTTTTTATTTTGACACCTACTGTTAGTCTGAAGAAAAAGCATTTTTCTCAAGAAGAAAATTACTGCTGAAGAAGATCTGCTTTCCTAAGTTATTTAAATATGAAAAATCTTAGGAGGTTAATGCTGATGAGTATGCACTATGCATCTTTTGAAGTATATRTATGGACTTCATATTACAAATGGATTCATGACAGCTTTTTCAAAGGGAGTGTTGAGTTAGATTTTTAAAGTTAGTATTTTAAGTGAAAATCCTTTTCTGGTAAACATGTGGTTTAGGCACATTGCCACTGCTTGGTATAAGGGCCTAAGTGATGACKGTACATCTGAAAGTTGGGGTTTTGTTTCAAATTTCTGTAAGGCATGGAAATATGGGGTATCAAGGCATCTACAAATTAAGTATTTTACTGTATTCTGTGATCCTGAGCTTGTAAATAGCTAACTACATGTTAGAAGTTTCTAGGATATCTTCTAAAACTAGGATAATAAGGTTGCTTATGGTTTGATAAAATATTATTCATTTGCAGTTAGGATGACATTTCTTCAATTAACAACACAGCTTAGGAAGTAAAAACTTCAATCACTTCAAACATTACAAAAATGCAGTAAGTTGAAATGTATATTGGGAAGGACAGAGATCTTGGTCCCCTGAGAGTTCTGTCATTGATTTCAGGAGATTTTATAATTGTCAACCAATGATTACAGTAAAAAGTTCTCTGCAATAAATTAATTCACTTTTTATGTTAAAAGAGCATATGTCATTTATTAAACACTACTAGGAATAAGCCATTATGGGACATTGAGACCAAAGTCCAGGGATGGTTCATGTGCTCAGGATTACTTGTTTTCCTTTGTGATTATTAGCACAATCCAGAGTCCATTGGATTTGTGTAACAAAATAGCCCATCAATGCTTTGTTTTATTTATTACTTTGAAATGCTTATTTTATGTAGCTTGCATCATCCAGTCTACTGAAGATTGGCCAGGAGACAGACAAAACTACTACAAGAAACCGAGAATCTGTTTACCTACTACTAGACATGGTGAGCATTTGTGTGTTTTATTTGTGCTACTAACTTAAGAAATCAGCTCCACATTRCATCGTTCAACCAGGGATTTTTGGATCTCATCTTCAGTGTTGTAGCTCACAAACCAGGGGAAATAAATTTTTGGCATTCTAATGTCAGTATTTTTTTTCACTGTCCAAACATGACACATTTTTGCCATCATCCTTTGTTGCTTAGAACATTGTATCACGTTGTTGAGATCATTTTCATTGTTCTCTTAGTGCATACAATATTGGAATGAAATGTCACCATTTAAGAAGCAGTGTTCAGGGTGTGTAGGAGAAAATCCTCTTTACTCAGAGGTTTTCCTTCCGTTCAGTATTTGGTATCTTGTGGAAGATGACTATTTATATAGGAAAGCTAAATACTTGCTTTGAGAAGTAGTGAGTTTAAATGTAGAGGAGAAACACTGCTGTAAACTTAGTGCAATTTATTTTGGCTGTGAAATACGGAGTGGTGGTGTTACGCAGACCAGAAGGATCGACATGAAATGGTTTATCAGTAGCAGGCAGTGGAAGGTGCTCTGCAAAACCTTGTGTTTCTGGTTTTTTTCAGATTGTGCAGGAGTCTCCGTTCCTGACAATGGATCTCTTGGAGTCTTGCTTCCCTTATGTCTTGCTGAGAAACGCATACCATGCTGTCTACAAACAAAGTGTTACATCCTCTGCCTAAGTATATACTTACTCGAGATAAGACATAGCACGCATCTGTGTGGCCTCAGTTTTATCTGTAAACTGTGGAGCTATTTTACTTTATGGCCTGATGAACAGTTTTGTGAATTATAAACTTTTTCCATAAAGTTGTATTCCTAAACAGTGGTTTCTTAATATGGTTGTACTACAATATAAGCTTGGTTGATTTTAGGTTGCACATTCATGGACAAACCTTTTTCTCATTCCTTTTTTTTTTTTTTAACTTTAGAGCATCAGTTATGTTTTAAAAATACTACTTCTGCTATATGTTTTTTGATATTGATCATGCAAAACAAAAATTGCTTGTTTATTTCCCAGAAGAAAAATGTATTTAGTGATTATTTTAGATAGAGTAGCTTTCATCTGTGTGTAAATTATTTCATATAGGGAGAGTTATAAACTTGTACCTATTGTTCTTATTGAAAACAAATATTGGATGTGCATTTCTGTGAAGTAATTACAGCCTTTCTAGTTTTATTTTGAAACATTCACTGATCTACATACTATGACACTATCTAACATTGAAAATGTTATAGGACTGCTTATCCTACAGACAGTGATCYTCTCCCAATACTCTGAAACAACTGCAAGTGGTGGTGTTTGTATAAAGCATAGTGGAAATTTTTTTTAAACTAACTTCTGTGGTGCCCTGTTGGCATTAACACTACCATTGTACCCTGCTGTATAATAAACATTCTTACACATTTATCACATATTGATAAAATGTTAGCCCTTAACCACTTTTTATATGTTTTAAATTTTTGAAATTCAAGTGTACCTTCCATAACATACAATAAACACTAGACTGTATTATCTGTAGGTGAATTATTTTTAATATAAATGTTATCCTAGTATTTTAAGCTTTAACTGTGCTGTTGTGCATTGATTTACATCTCACAGTTCATTAAATATCAATCCTTAGAGCTTTTATGTGAAGACTTCTTTTAATCCTTCACCTTTTGGCTTCTGCGATAGTGAATCTTGTAAAAAGTTGGAAGAAGGAATTAAAAACAATGTTAAAAGTGTCAGTTTAGTGCCATTATCCTTTAAATCTTAACTTTGGCATAATAAAGCCAGAAAAGCATTTATATTCGTAGCAATGCCAGTTACACCCATAGAAATAAGTGTATTGTTAAAGTATGAAACTTGAAATGATCCTAGAACAGGCAAATGTTGCTAAAACCRTAATATCAGGCATGACTGAGACAGATGTATAATAGTCCCTTTTTTATCAGTCATGCAAATTGGCCTTGCAGGATACCATTTAGCTCATTTAGGCTGAAAGCTGACCAGATGGTTGTGCTCTGTAATCCCCGATGTATAAAAGCTGTGTGTTCCTCAGCAGGCTCTGGACATTGTATAGAGCCCCTGTTCTTGGTGCAACTTCTGTGCATGCTGGTAACTTTTTCTATTATGAAAGAGCTGTTGTGTGCTCAGTTACAATAGCTTCCTCTGTCCAGAGGAAAAAAGTACTGGAATAAAATTGTCCTAAGGAAGTAAGGCAGTACATCTATATTTTTCCTAATCATGCATTTTATGTTATAACTRTGGAAGTGCTTTTAAATTGATAATTTAGGACCCTAATGAATAAGTTTGTTCATAAAGTAACTAGGTTGAATGCAAGACTTACAAGTTCTACTCTGTAACACGTGTAATCCAATACATTCAGATGTTCTGATTTCAATTAAGATTTTGATTATCATGTAGCCTTCTGTGGAAAAACAATGCCTGTTTTCAAGAYAGATTCCTGAAAAACTCAGGTTTAAGAAATAACCTATTTTGTGTCTTTAATCCTTTTAAATGCAAAACAATTGTACCTGTCCATTTGCTTCAGATCCCAGGTTTCCACTGTCTGTGATGTTAGTGAACCAAACCTAGAAACAGGTGATCACTGACAAATAGGTAACGGGTGCAGTATCTCTGCAAGAAGCTGCTTCTGACACAGTTGGGTTAGATTTAGGCATGAGCCTTTTAGATCTGGTAGTTTCTGTGGGACCCCTTACATGTGGTGTCTGGCACACAAATCCCTGAGGTGGTGCCTTTTTAACTCCACTACYACTTTTTAATTACTTCTTGCAAGAACTTGGGCAAGCTCAGAACAAACCACAGGAGGGAAAAGTTGGGGAAGAATCCTGTGGACTCATCCATGTGCTGGTTGCATTTGGGCAGGGCTGGAAGGATTTCCTTATTTTGTTCTTGCTGTATTTCTGTTCCTGGTTTCAGCGGAGATATCACAGAATCATGTAGGGTTCAGCCTGCTCGTGGAAGGTAAAACACACAAGGGTGAGTCCTCAAAGCAACCTGTGTCTATGCACTACACAAACTGTCATAAGCCTGGTGAACCAAGTTTGTTGGGAAGGGTGATAGGAAAGGAATTCTTCCTCTGGAGCCTGCAAACACCCTGTCCACAACTTAGTAAGTTCAACTCTTGCCACTGTGTATCGAGTCATCTCAGGTGGCCTTTTGTGCATTTCCAGATGTGTTTGTAATTCCTGGAGCACAAAGCACAGATGGCTGTGCTGAGCTGGCCCCATATGGAACCAGTTTGGATCAAATGTCTAATTCACAGGGGATAGTTCTGCCTTATGTGAGAAACAGTGCAGAAGAGCAATGTCCTGTTGCTGCCTAGAGAATTATTTTTATAGTTTAAAAATATGTGTCTGCCAGGACAAAAGATTACCATTGAAAGCAASGGTCTAAAATTTTTTTTCTATATGGGAAAAAGAATTGATAACACTTGGACTATATTACTTTTGATGCATTGAAGAAGGGCATTCTCCCCAGAAAAATGTTGGAATGAGGCCAGTGATTTGAGGAAAGATATGAGCCTTCTTCAGTGGGTCAACATGGACTTGTATGACTTCAGAGCTTATTCATTCCAGATTCAAGAGTTTTGGACTGTAAGTAAACATGCTTAGGCTCTAAACTGTATTTTTTTCCAAAAGCTTTCCTGGTCCTGGGATTCAGCATTGTGATTCATACTAAAAAGTGAACTCTTAGTTACTTACTAGTAACTTATAAATTCTCAAAGTTCAGGCATGTCTGAACTAACACTGTATTTTTTTTTTTTTGTGACTTGCTCTCTTGAGCTGATTGAGACTCGGAGATAAGGATTTAGGTGTAGCAAGTCATCCTGTTCAACCTGTGAAAGAGATTTTCTAGACATCGGCTTCGAATTGGTCTCTGATCCAAATTCAATAAATTTGAATGGGCTGATAAACTACAGACTGGAGTAATACAGGGAACTGCTTCCAGTTCAGTCCTGAAACGTGGACATAGCTGGCTGTCCAAAGCCAGGTAATTGAAATGGCAGCTACACACATACATGATTTGGCTTAATAGACAAGAATGATTTTCAGTGTTGTCAAATAACTAGTTTTCAAAAATATGAAGTTCTGTATTCTTTAAGTATGATTTTTTTTAGATAATTTTAATGGTAAAGTTAAATCTTCCCCTGAAATGACAAAGYTTTTTTACTTGAATTGACCACTCCTTGTGTGCTTTTGCTATTTGTCATGTTACAAAGTCTGTAAATATTTGAGCTAATGCATAACAAAATCAAAATGTCCCCCTGACCTGTGTCCAAAACCATATTCAATTGCTGTTAGTCATGCTTTTTCTTGTATTACTGGGTCAAAACGACCTGTTCACTGGATGTACTGTCAGTGTGTCTTACACAATTCAGRAAGAGAAATTGTGAGTATTAAATTTCAGAATGAAAAGCCTCTATTGAGCTTTGCATGAAGTAAGGGTATTTTTAATAATTTCTCATGTGAACTTTAAGGTTATTGCCCCGCTTACGATCAGAGTAATCTTATGAAGTTCCTTCTCACAAAATATGAAGGTAAGCAATAAAAATTATACTGACTCCTGTGTGAAGAGTCATGAGCAAAGCTGTTACAGCTGTTTTAACCCCCAGTGCTGGTGAGTCCATTTCCCACTAACTGCATACTTTCCTATCTTGTCAGCACTCACATCATGTGGCAGCCAGGATATGGGAAAGGCCATATTGCAGGTTACCTGCAAACTCTTCTTGCCCTCTGTGCCTCATCATTAGCCTTTGAGTCTGGCTGAATTTGATGGAATCTCTATGAGCAGCCAGTGCAGAGAAATCTTGTGTTTGGCAAAAGCAGTATTTCTTTTTAATTCAAATTTAGCTATCTTTTTAACAAGAGCAAGGGCACAGTCTCAGCAACAATGAAACTATTCTTGTATAGTCACACAAAAGATAGAGAAGTATAATAACAAATGCATTTTAAACTAAGGATATGTTAATTATGGTAATACAGAAGGGGACTTCTTTTGAAGAAGTTGGGAAAGACATAGCCCAATGACTGATACCATTTTGTGACTCTAAAGTCATTTGAGGCTTTGTGGATCAAACCTGTATTGTATCTCACAGACTTCAGAATTGCATTAAAAAATTTCAGCTGATGTATCCTCTTTATTCCATACTGCACATAAAGAAAACTTATCCAGGCCTAGGATAGTTTGTAAATAAAGGATCGTTGCTAGAGTAAAATTTGGAGGCGTCTTACTATGTGTTTGCCAAGACCAAGTGAGCAGAACTGGATAGAACAGTCTCTGTCATGCCTGTTTGYCATGAAACACTAAAGGTGGTGTGTGCTGTTTGGATTTAGTTCCATGTRTGTCTAAACTGGAAGATGTCAGGAATGATGTTGTGTGTTACACTGAAATCAGGTAAGTGAAAGAGTTCATCTCAGCAGTTTTTCATTTTGGATAACAAATCACTTCAAAGGGCTTGAGAAAACAGGCTGTGCTTGTTGCACTTGTTTTAGAGATACTTTTATTTGGGGAACAATTGCACCACTATTTCCATAATGATTTTTGTTTGAGTGCTAAGAAAATATGTGAATCTTTATCTAGTAATCTTCAAAAACTGGCAAGAAGGCAATTACAATGCATTTGAATTTTACCAGATAATACTAATKGTTTACTGGCTAATCCGTGGTGCCCCAGGCACTGGGTGAAGGTGGTCACAGTCCTTTGCCAAGGGGTGTTGGGATCAGAGTTCATTTGTTTCCAGTCTCTCTCCAGATGGTGGAATTCTGGWTTTGTTGGCAGAGATGACACTTAGCACAGTTGCCAAGTGTCACATGCCTCTGGAGGAGGATCCTGGAGCATTTAAAAGCATCAAATCAGAGCTTCTCAAAATCCCAGTTATACTAGCACAAGCAGCAAAAGAGAAATTACATATCAACATTGTAATTTTGCAGGTAGGAGATGGGAACAAATACCTGTGAGTTATGGACACAGCCTCTGGCATAACACTAAGATGCCTGGACCCCAAGTTCTAGGTGTACATGCTGTTAAGGTCTCAGTGTGCAGAGGAAAGGGTAGCTAAAGGCAGTGAAAACCTCTGAGGGCCATTTTAAGACCATCCTGCTTGAACCAAGTTGGGTTGGGATGGGGTTGTGAGGGTACTTGGCAAAAGCACTGGAGCTGAGATGCAAAGCAAATAAAAACCCTTGCTGCCTTCTTCCTAAGGAAAGCTCCCATTAAAACTCCATGGTACTGGGAAATGGCTTATTCTAAACTTGTATTCTTACAATTCCAGCAGCAGTGAACAGGCAGCCCTGCGAACCGATGGGCTCATCGGGTGTTTCATTAGTCCTTAGTAAGCAGGTAAAGTACACAAACTTTTTTAAGTCACAAAACTCTGATCAAATTTATTCCTGCCCAGCTAAACTGGCAAATATTTGTGTGTGTGCCTGTGAGCTACATTGCTAAAAAAGGATTTGGGTTTCCAATTTTAGTAAGCAAGCCTGTGGCTTCGGGGAGGGGAAAAAAGCAGCATTGTTGTAAGACCAGTCTATAAAGGTAGGGGCAAAAAAACCCAAACAACACACCCTATCCTGAGAAAARCTTGTTGGAAGGTTAGTTTTATAGWCCTTGTGCAAGTAAAACTAGGGGACAGACAGCAGAATTGCCACACTTAAAACCTGTAAATAATTCCTGAAAAATYGCCACTAGCTTTTTCCAATGTTTTTGAGCTATCRAACTGTGTTGAGTAGAGAAATAAARCAACTTTAAAACATTTAGTTCTCAACACTGTCACCCTATTGATTTTTTTTAATTCTTAATTTTTAAAAGGTCTTAATAACATCAGGATATAATTGGAGAAAAATAAGTGYAGTAATAATTTACTGGCTCTGATTTTTATTCTACCACAACTGAAGTGTGTGTGGGACGAAAAACCATGATCTGAAAGTCCCAATTTCTAAAATAGCCTAAAATACCCCCAAATATTTTTTTTGAAGGGGGGGGCATAGGTCTTCAGCAAAGCCTGGTGCATGCTTCTAAGAGACTGTAAATCATTAGACAGGGTGAGCGCTGTGGACTGCTGCAAAGGGCTAAATTATGTGGAGGAAGGAAAGGCTTCAGAAAAACAAGATTTTCTGAGCGACTGGGCACTTAATTTGGACTAGGCTGGATATTATATTAGTGGATATATAATGGTTTAACCCTTAAATACTCTGTGGATTTATGCTCATAGACCACCAGCTCTTCCTTAATTTGGGGGTGTCTTCCTGTTTTYTACATTCCTTGCTATCTCTCCCAGAAGTAAAAATAAGGTGACAAAACATGGAACGCCCTGAAAAAGTCACAGCAGCAGCTGCAGCAGCCTCAGCAACTCTCCCCAATTTTAAAGCATTTSAGTAAATCAGAGATGGGATGAGAAAATGAAGTTAAAAATAAGCAGCTGGGAGCTACTCATGTGAAATGCACCGTCAGCTGTGCAAGGTCTGACAGAGCAGGGGCCAATTGAGGCATACAAATAAGGTGCCTGGGAACCTTGACCTGGGACAATTCAAAACTCCTGTGCATGTGGGTTGGCTTCTTAAGGTGAAATTGTTATTACAGGGCTAGATTTTGTAGTTTTCATCTTGCTGGAGAATCTGCTCTTTGTGCTGCTTTGCAAGTGTGAAAGGTGATGTTTCTTTTCCTAAATTTGCTGAGGTTTCCATACAGAACCTTTTGTGATCTCACTGGTAATGGCTAAAAACAWGAGTAAAAATACACAGAAATTGGGCTGAGTTCTATTTATAGGTATTACTTGATCCTTGGTGCATCAAACCCAATCAGCTCCCACTGAAATGAGTGGTGAGTCTGAGTTTCAGTGCCTGGCATTATTAGGCTGGTAATAAAAAGCTCACCTGTTTGTGCAGGGCTTATTTTTAGGCATAAGTGTGATTTGGTACTTAATACTGCTGGACACTGCTAATAAATCTGGGTAAGCAGCAGCAGAGGCAGGCTCAGGCCGTGCAACTAGAGAGGCTGTAAATCTGAAATAGTAAATTTATGGTTTAACAAAATTAAATTCTGAGTGCTTGTGGCCTTTAAGTTAGGCCTCTCAAGTTATTCCTGCAGGGGCCAGACTAGAAATGCTGTGTGATGTGTAGGGTATTACAGAGCTCTGTGGGTTTGGGGGGTTTCTGTCTTAAACACTCCATCTGGAAGCAATTTTAACTTGGAGAGGGTTCAGTGGATGCAATTGTGTCTCTGTCATGATCCACAGTGGGAGAGAAGGATGTATTTTTCAATATCTGTGTGGTCATTGTAATAGGGCATAGCAATTTGTCACATTAGAGTAGCAAATTGAATGTGTATTGAAATTGAATGTCTGTACATAATAAAGCTACCACCRAGGCCATCTCACAGTCATAAACACTTGAGCAAGAGTTTAAACCCAAAAAAATGGAAAAAACCTGTATGCTGGGAAGCAAAGCAGCCTGGCATCTTCCTTTGTGTCCCCTCCCACACCRCAGCAGGACCACCAGTGAGCAAAAACTGCCTTCAAGATACTGATTACATGTCAATCAGTACAGTTAAATGACTGTAGATGGTTGTTCATCTTTGCCCTGGGGAATTGGTGTATTAATGCAGACTGTGAGGAACAGCGGAATTAAGTGAAAATGGAGYTGTTTTGCTCTGAAACACACACAAATGCTTTCCCAGTCTGAAGTCCAGGAGCTTATGTRCTGCTGAAGTAACTGCTTTTATTGCCTCTCAGTTTAAGATGTGCTCTCACAAAAAAAAAAGATGGCAGTTTTATCCCTTGCTGTGACTGCCCTAAACCAAGGGCTCAGGAAAGCTGCTGACAGTGTAATTCAGCTACACAAGCAACAGGAGCATTTCTGTTCCACTGGAATATCTTGGCTCACATCTGCACAATATTTTACAATGAAAATGAGCTGGGAGGATTTGGGGGAAGTTTTCTAAGACACTGCAGGAGGTTCAGCTTTCTGTCTTCTGCTGTAAGTCCCTTCTCAAGCTGAGTGCTTGGAGAAGCACATACAACTCGCYCTAAATCTGGCAGTGATTCTCACAGATATGCTAATCCAAGCTCCAATGTCCAGGTGSAAAATCAGCACTGCAGGTAGCAAGTATCAGTATTGAGAAACTGTAAACCCTGACATGATCACAAAAAATCTGGGGAAAATCCTAAGCAGCAAACAAAATCACCCTACAAAATGAGACTGCTATGGGAGAGATATGTAAGGATGTGTCTCCAKGGGTAGATTGAAAGTCTGTAATACAGAATTGGCATYRTRTCTTTGAAATGCGTGTTAGTTATGSTTCTTGGTGTTTTAAAGATRAAGCARCATAATTTCCTAGTCATASTACTAATTKTACCCATAACATGGATGAAAAACATTGGGCAAATAGAGGGGCTTTTGCTGGGAATTCAGGAACACTGGCAATTTGAGCAAATATTACTATGAAAAAAATCTATTCTAGAAGGCATGCAAACCCCGAGAGMAAGGGATAGTTAATAATGAACTGCCTAATAAAACCAGCCCCAAATATTGCAGTCTGAAAGACTGAATTAATAGAACCTYTTCTTCTTCACTACTTCCATGCCATCCATGGAGAAGCCTGAAAGATTATTAAAATAGGTTAATAGTCCCCTGTGTTTTATCTACCTGAAGGAGCTGTAACAAGACCCTAGCTGAAACAGGAAATATACAATAAATCCCATTTTTATGACTCTGTAAGTCGATGATTTTATGGTTTTAGTAACAGGCATGTAAGAAGTATTTTTAGGGTTTAGTGTTCAGTGAGTTGCTCGGTTGTTTTTGGTTTGTGGTTTTGTGTTTGTTTTTCTAAGGCAGTGTATRTAAGCAAATTAAATCACATGTAATCCTAAGGTTGCCAAAGAAAAATTCAGGAGAACAAAAACCTGTTCTAAAGAAGTGTTTTTTCCAGCTAGTTTTATTCTTGGGAACATCCTGAATAGATATGGTCACACCTGCACATTTTTTCAGTTGGAATGGGCAGGACCAGACATAAAGAACAGTCCTGGTTTATAAACAGCAGCCCACTGGGCCCTTGGSGGATGTTGGGAAGCCCCCCAAGCACAGAGTGAGCTTGAATCTTCCCTGAACACTGCCACAGGTCACTGATCCGAAGGGTCTGGCAGAACATGCMAAAGTGGAGAGATGACCTAATATATAGAGTCACCTGGAGCTTACAACTAACACAGGCTGTTCCCTCCAGGGCTGATGAGGTTTATGGTTTATTTTATCTAAAATACAAATGTGCACGGGCCCCTGCATCTTCAAGGTAGTTGTTAGAACACTTGTTCTGCATTTTTTCCTCAGAATCATGAAAGGGTTGGGTTGGTAGGGACTTTAAATATTATCTCATTCCACCCTCCCTCCTATGAGGCAGGGACACCTTCCACTATCCCAGGTTGTTCCAAGCCCCATCCACACTGGCCCTGGACACTTCCAGGGATGGGGCAGCCACAGCTGCTCTGGGCAACCTCTGCCAGGGCCTCACTCCCTCACAGCCAAGGATTTCTTCTAGTATCAGTCTAAACCTGCTCTCTTTCAGTTTGAAGCTATTCCATCTTGTCCTGTCAATAGCAGTTTGTTTTAGATGCACACTCATTTCTCAGCCACTTGTAGCCTATGGGATTAAATGCATCCACGGTATGTAGTTAGTACCTCTTCTCTTAGAAACGTAAATACAGRTTTGTTGATCTGCTGAACTCTGCCCCAGGCCAGAGTAGGTGAGATCTGGTTTGAGCTGGGCTTTCATCCTCTCTGTGCCTCCTCTGGTCTATAAGCATCCCCTGCTTTTATAGAGGTAAGCCTCTGGGGTGTGTGTGTGGGGAAGTTTCTTGTCTCTAAAGGGAGACTGTAACACTTCAGGATAGAACTAATGCTAACAAATACACTTCAGACTGCCTTGACTGCAACATGTTCCTCCTGGCCACACCTTTTTGTATTTTTTACTGTTGCAAATTCTTCACATTGCCATTTTATTATTTAGTAAGGTCGTATTTCTATATTTCAATTCCGCAACATAGTTGTTCCAGCTTAAATTTGAAATAAGTGTATGTCTGTATTTTGAGCCATGAAATTTTCCTAATGGACAGTTCAGATAGTGAAGCTTTTCAAAGCATCTCAGAAAACCAGCTCTTGCTTCTTAAGCCTTTTGCTGTTTATCTGAATATCTGAATATTGCCTCCCACAATTGAAAAACAAGACTGGAGCCAGGGAGAGGAACAGACACTATGGAAAGGAGGAAATAACAAAAAAAATAAATTAATGCCAGGCATCTGGAAGCAGTTCCTTACTTAGTTTCCTTTTGGGGAAGGGTGCAACAACAAAGCCCACAATCCCTATTCATCTTCTCCACAGCCCTCCTCATTCTGCTCTGTTTGTGTATGCCCAAATAAAATTGGCTGACCATCCCCAGGGCTGTCAGTGTTATCCTGCCACCTCCTGCTGAAATCCATCCTTGTGGCACTCCAAGGCAACYAAGTTGGTTTTTTAAAATGGTGTTGTGGATGAGTGAGTTGGACCCCAGGCACTATGCACTGTTGTGGGTTACTGTGTTTCTTGGGGGGAATGATAATGATAATAAATACCCTTTTTCTGTAATTTTTGTATGAGCTATTCCAGAGGAAAATCCCTTCCTCAGGCCTCAACCCCACTGAGCTCTTGTTTATTCTAGGAAATGACTTTGTGTGATRCTATGGTCTGTATTATTATTCTTTAAATTTATAAGTCTGTACCAACCCCACAAAGTCTACCAGGAAAGTCACAGGCATGCAGTGCTGATCTCAGTCTGCTGCTTGGGCATGCTTTTATTAAGAAATTCTCGCTGGTCATGYATGACATCAAGCTGACAAAATGATGATGCCACAGTTTGACTAAGCCCTTTTGGAGTTGTCCAAGACAAGGAATTTGATTGTTGTCACCACCCACCCCCAGAGTTTTAGCACTGCCCTGCTGATGGATGCTGTAGAAAGAAAGAGATTTTGTTTTCTTCATAAATCTTAAGAAAGTGGTGGGAGAGAAGGGAGTAAAGTTCCTGAATGGCATTGTGGTAGCACCCAGAGTAAAAGYTACTTTGTATTTTGAGACTGGTGGAAAATTTCAGATATCACAGCACATGYTGTCTCAGCTAACACACAAACTCCCTAGTCACCATTTTAAGTATGTACACCTATTGTAGTTCCACTTAGCAGTTTYTGTGTTGTGCAGTAATTGCACTTGAAGACAGAGAGTGGGTTGGTAGTTTGCTCTTTTYCCCCAGCCATTTTATTTTCCTGCTAGTGGAACTCCACCTGCAAGGCAAAGCACTGTGGCTGAATTTTGATAGCATGAAACCACAGCCCTGCTCTTCACAGGCTCCTCATCTGTTTAAAATGGTGTCAAGACTGGCCACAGAAAATAACYTGGCAGACACTGAAGTGTAAATGTTTGGTTAAAACAGCAATGTTTTGGGTCAGTAATCAGATCKCCTAGTTCCAGCCAGAGGTGAATTTTTACCACCTCGAATCAAGTGATTTATACTGGAAGCATGAAGAGGTAATGAATGCAGACAGTCCCGTGGGCCAGTAGTTGCCCAATTCTGTCTGCAGCTGATCCTCTCCCAGGCTGCCCCAGATTGCCAGCAGAGCTCTGCCAGCTGAATGCACRGGAGGTAACTTCACTGCAGTATTGGAACATGTGAAGCCACATTGCACAGCCATGTGCTTTGGTATTTGTGGGCTCGGGGAGATGTCAGCATTTGCTGTTCTGAAAGAATTCTCAGAAATTTTACTGTTTAAATGAAGGTACTCTCATGCACATCATATAGACTTGGGGCTAAAAGCTTAAACTTATTGCAGGCATAGGAATATTCAGCATTATCAATGCTTTTCCTGGCAAAGCACAGGAAATGTTTCTAAAACTGCGTGTAATTATCGATTATCAATCTGAAATAAAACGTTCCCAGAAATAAAGTACAGACATGGGAGAATTTCATGTTGAAGTAGAAAAGTATGCCAAAGTATCATGCATGCCAATGCTGATTTTGCATTTTCCTGGCCCATCTTGCTGGACTCGGATTCTCAGGGATGTGCTGTTCTCACTCCCACTGTCAGGGCAGGTCCCAGTGTATTCAGTTCCCAACCAGCTGGGAAAGGTTTTTATTACACCACATATTTTTTTAACATGTTTTTTCACATTGCAAGGAAAAACTCAAGCCTGAGGCTTTGCTGTGACTGAATCTGAAGAGCTGAGAGGATGAGTAAAAACAGTCCTGTCTCTAATTCCCCCTGCAAATGAGCAAGCTTCCCTTTTCCTCTCTTCATGGCTATTCTGCAATTCTGAATTTGGGCTCAGGGTCATGGGCAGCCTGACTGATTGTTCCCAAGGCTGTTACATGCACATGTGTGTGAACATTTCGGCCTACCTTTGAGAACCAACTTTTCTTCTGGGAGTGCAGGGAATGAGACTTTGGTCCTTGAAATTTGCACCTGCCTGTGGAAGTGGGCAAATAAAAGGTACTCTGCTCCACTGGCCATATTGCAACTCCTTTTCTTAGCACATGTCTTTGCTGGAGCCAACAGGACATTAGCAACTGAGTTAAAGGGACCAATATTTCATCTGCAGTCATAAAAACTGMAAAAAAGCTTTTCCAGGCTTGGGACTCTATGTTTCTGAGTCTGTATCYATGGTTGCTTTCACAGCCTGTTCACATTTTTTGGACTGGTTTCTGAGCACCAGCTTGTGGTGTGTTTGTACCTGCGGGTTTGATTTAGGAGCAGAAACTGGAATAATAAATGYGTGATCGAGCAGTTGCTCAGTCCCTTTATAACTGGAAAGAATTTATTCAGSTAATAAACATCAGCTCRTTTTCTCTGTGCARCCTGGYCTAGTGGAAGGTATCCCGGTTCATGGCAGGGGGTTGGAGCTGGATGATCTTTAAGGTCCCTTCAAACTCAAACTATTCTGTGATTCTATGATTATATCAAGGTACTCTTTTTCAGATTAAATCAGAACTCCCTTAATTGTGACACTGCTTTGCAAGGTATCCTAAACAGTATCTGACCTCTTTAAATTTTTTTTTAATCTTCTGCAAAGAAAGCATCCCCAGCTGCTCAGCCGAATCTCCCTCATTTTTAAGCCTCTCAACAGTATTTCTGTCCTTTAAAACTGGTCACCCTTCGCTATTTCTAGGCGATGTGCTTTTTGTGTGCACCTCCTGCACAAGCATTGGATAGTGTCTGAAAAAAAAAAAAAAAAAAGTCTTTCCTAAAAAAATATATGAATGTTATCTCCGAGAGATTGGTCTGAAATCGTGCTCACGTTCACAAAAAGGTTTTTACTTCGGGGAGAATTTAAGCGCCCTCCTGCCTTCCGGCGAGGAAGAGGCAAATTTCGCCGTGGCTCTTCCCAGAAAGCAGAGCCCTCCCTCCTGCCCGGGGCTCTCCTTTGTTCGGGGCCGGGCTGCGGGGCGGAGAGGCGGGACCCCGGGCCGGGGCGGGCGGAGCCGCTGCCGCTCCGCGCTGTGCCCGCTCGGCCCCTCGCTTACCGTCGGGCCGGGCGGCATGTGGCGGGGGCTGCCGGTGCTGGCCCTGGCCGGGCTGCTGCTGCTGGGCCGGGCTCCGCCGGGCCGAGGGGCGGCCTGCGAGCCGGTGCGCATCCCGCTCTGCAAGCCGCTGCCCTGGAACATGACCAAGATGCCGAACCACCTGCACCACAGCACGCAGGCCAACGCCGTGCTGGCCATGGAGCAGTTCGAGGGGCTGCTGGGCACCAACTGCAGCCCCGACCTTCTGTTCTTCCTGTGCGCCATGTACGCGCCCATCTGCACCATCGACTTCCAGCACGAACCCATCAAGCCCTGCAAGTCCGTGTGCGAGCGCGCCCGCGCCGGCTGCGAGCCCGTCCTGGTGCGCTACAGCCACGCCTGGCCCGACAGCCTGGCCTGCGACGAGCTGCCGGTCTACGACCGCGGGGTGTGCATCTCCCCCGAGGCCATCGTCACCGCCGAGGGCGCGGGTGAGTGCGCGGGGACCGCATCGGCATGGGGACAATAGCGGCGGGCGGGGAGGGCAGCTCAGCTCAGCTCAGCTCAGCTCAGCTCAGCTCAGCTCAGCACAGCCCAGCTCAGCTCAGCTCAGCCCAGCTCAGCACAGCCCAGCTCAGCCCAGCACAGCCCAGCTCAGCCCAGCCCAGCACAGCGCAGCACAGCCCAGCTCAGCCCAGCTCAGCCCAGCACAGCCCAGCTCAGCCCAGCTCAGCCCAGCACAGCTCAGCTCAGCCCAGCTCAGCCCAGCACAGCCCAGCTCAGCCGACCCGGGTGCCCTGCCTCCCCTCCGACTGCTCTCTGATTCTCTTTGCTTTGCCCTCCGCTCTTTCGCTCTCTTTTCTCTGCCTTTAGCAGCCGCGTCGCCGCTKGGAAAGTTTTGCTGTTGGGCGCAGAGTGTGTGTGACAAGTGACAGCCCCGCCACCGCGCTGGGGAWCGCGTGCGAGGGTGGGAGCGACAGCCCTGGTTCCACAGGAACGGGAARCTTTTCCGTACCGCTCCTCGGGGATCCGTCGGCAGCGGTCGCTGGCAGAGAAGCGAGAGCCACCCAAGAGAGGGGCAGCCCCCATAGAAGCTGCCGGCTCCCCTGTGCCTTTCTGATCATCTCCGGCCGCTCCCTCCCAAAGCAGGGTGCTCCCCGCCCGCATAAGGCACCCCTTCCACAGAGTTTGGGGAAAGAGCTGTGCCCAGGGGAGCCCCAAGCAGGAGTTTTGGGGTCGAGGTCTCCCCCAGGCACCTCCTATGCCAGTGGTGGCACCTGCACGCCTGAAGGGGAGCAAACCTGCTCATCTCAGTGGAGAGCACCGAAGGTACAGGTTACAGCACAGGCTCTCCAGGGGCTCCCTGGGCTCTAGATTTATGGCTGGGTGAGGAGCTTGGCAAAGTGCAGCTTTCCATTGTGTTTTGTTCCCAATATCCCCTGAGCGAGCCCAATGCTGTCTCCTGCACCTGAGTCAGCTCCTGTGCAGCCCTGATGGTGTCTGGCCATTGTGGCCTCAGAGAGGCTGCTGGAGCTCCTCACCTTTCTCAGTGCACCCAGTTTGGCCAGCTGAGCTCCCTGTGGGCCCACAGGATGGCTGGTGCTGGGTGTCCAGCTGCCATCCRGCAGGAYCATMAGAGGCAGGAGCRTCTCAGCACACTCAGGCCACCAAASCTGCTGTGGCTCAGGGATCCTGCTCCTGTCACAGCTGCCTTTGTGCTGAGGAGCTGGCAGGACACTGCTCCAGCGTGGTGAGCTGAACATCGCAGAAATACTGAATACAGGGCTCTATTGAACAGGAGATTAAAGCAGGCCAGTGAGTAGTAATCACGAGTGAGCTCTGACCTTTTACAAGGTGACTGCAGYTGCTGCACCTTTCAGGAAAGCATTTGCTGCTGGTGGAAGCAGGCTGCCGTTTCCCTTGAGGCAAAGTTGCAGTGTGGTGGCTGTGCCACACCTCTCCCTTTGGAGGAGTGGGACATCAGTGCTGGGGTGGGACAGCAGCCCCAAAGGGTCAGAGCAGAGAGGCACCCGTGCAACCCACGAGCTTGTGCTGCTGCCTGGCTCCTTCAGCCCCCACAGCTTCAGTGCTCTGTTGTGAGATCTCACCTCTCCGTCCTCCCCAAGCAATGGCCTGGGAATGAAAGGGGTATTTTTTGTGCTGTGCTCAGCACAGTGTTTGTGCTTCTGCCCCGCTACCAAATGCTTTATGTATCCCACTGCCARTAATGCCAAACACTGTAATTCCTGTTTTCTTCTCCTAACAAAATATGCTTCRGTTTCCTGACCGTGCTCCCCAGCTCAGCCTTCCCAGGTAAGCTGCTCTCTTCACCTCCATTTATTTACAGGCCAGACAAACCCTACTCTTTCTCTGACTCCATTCCCTTACCCTCTGCACCTCTTGAAACCTCCATACCCTGCTATCTCCTGTCATTACTGCTATTTCTCTCTAACTACTTCCCTCTTGCCTTTTCATACTTTTTCCCCCAGCCCATGAACACAGCCATCTATTTTTGCCACCAGCTGCTGCCCTCTGAGGGCTGCAGACCTGCTGGAGTTGTTTCAGGCAGATGTAGTTTTGAGCACCAAGCACTTTTCTCTGCATCGTTGAGGTGCTTTCAAAACCACCTTAAAAATGGCTCCAACATGAGCAAAGTTTGGCAGGTCTGCAGCGATTTGAAAGCAATCACATTCAAATCTGGAGGGAGGAAGCTTGGCTGAAATTGCCCCCGAGTTACCTATTTCTGAGGACCTCAGCAGTACAATAACCTCTTTGAGGGATTCCAGGGCCAGATCYATGAAAACTCTCTTTCAGTGAATGAGAACCTGATGACATTCTCATTTCTGGGCTGAATATTTTGAACTGATGCATTATGCACCAGACTGAAAGAATCCTTCTTGAGGGAATAAAACTGTTCTTTTAGAAGGCAGAGGGAAGGATTCCTGTTCTAGGAAGAGGTAAGGTGAATTTCAATTCTCCAAATAAAGGATTGCAGCCAAGTAGAAGACACAAATAACCAATTGCCTGRTGAGGAGTGTGCAGAATACCTGCTCTTATTTGCTTTCATTTATCTCCTAAGCATTTTAGCCTCTTCTGCTGTCTGTAAAGTACATGTAGTAGGGCATGCATGGCTTTCTGTTGTAGAAGGGGCTTTTTTATTCTTCAGAAGTGAAATCTTGTTTTTGCTTTCATTCTTTTGCTACTTGTAACAGGGTTCTGCTGTTTCCTTTCTTTATGAGCTTTCTGCATTGCTGGTCAACAGTAGTACACTTGTGTAGTCCTTCCCACAGGGGAGCAGACTTAAGGATGATGTAGTCAGGTGTTTGTCCTTGTTGGAGCAGGGACTGGTTTCTCAGGCCAGTTGTATTCCCTGCATCCCAGAAGCCTATGGCTGTTGCAAAATACGGAGGAACCGTGGTTGGTAAAATCTTGATAAATCCCAGTAAGAAGTTCACTTTCAGCTGTTGAGGCACCGTCCACCAAAGACTTCTTCTGGGACCTCTTTCCATGTGAGCCCAGGTGGTGAGAAAGGTCTGGACACATCACTCCTGGGACCAAGGGGCTGCTGGCATGGTGAGGCTGCTGCTGTCTGTGGTGGAGAAAGCTGACAGCAGTGCTGTGTTTTGGGCTCAGGTAGAGGAATAGCTGTGCACACCCCCAGCCTKGTGCTGGTCTCCAAAACCTGAGTGGGACGGCTGATTTGGAGGGCTTAAGTTCCTCAGGTTACAGACACCACCTTAAAGCAAGTRTCATGTGGGAAGTGTGCCTTTCTTGATTTGTCATTCTCTTTTGGGAAGCGCCCAGGTTCCTTTTCCAGAAAGCAGAGGGATGCTGCAGCATGGTGTGGGTGTTTTGGGGGCAGGTACGATGCTGAATATTTTGGCTTTTCGTGGAGGATCCCACAAATCATCATCCAGGATGGAGGAAGAAAGAGCATCCTGATGATACATTAACACCCCAGATGTCAGATTAGTGCATGCTGATGTCTGARGTCTCCTGTGGCATTTATCCCACATCCCTGTCCTGTGCTTTTTGGAGATGAAAGTGGTTCTGCTTGCAGACTTTAGTTCAAGCTGTCTTGTATCTGTGAGAGGGCCTGTTCCCTTGCTCCAGATATTTCAGTCTTCATGTGCATATGCTTGTTCTTCCTCCAGTCTATCAGATTATCTGCTKCCCTYGTGCAGGGCCCTGTCAAACCTTCTCATGTGTGTGAAACAGCTGGAACTGCTGAGAGACAAAACTGTCTGGAATCTAGAATTTTTACCCATAAAAAGTGACCAATGTTGGCATTGGGATGCTGACTAAAAAAAGGTCTTTGACWTGTGTTCTTGGCAGCTAACATCTAGCAGAATGTTTATGTCTCAAGTGACATGTTTGTTCGTGTTTTGAAGGGGGAGCTAGCAGCAAAATCTGAGCAGTGTGATAGGTGCTGTGCATTTTGGAAGGCAGATCTGTCTGGCAGGTTGCCTCACCGTTTCTTTTGATAAAAARTAGCTTGAAGGTTTGTTGGCCTGTTAATAAGATGTTGGAGAACAGGGAAGCAACATCACAAGGTATCCAACCATGTGTAGTTAACACAAACTATCATAAGATGTGTGAGGAGAACTTTGAATTTTTTTTAAAAAACTGCCATCTCTTAAACATTAAAGAAAATTACAGATTATTCACATGATGGACACCCATTTTCTGAAATCATATGTGAACCCATGATTTCTCCATGTCACCCAAATCCTCCATGTCTGTCTGGATGAGTTCATAGTAWCCCAGTATTTTAATTKSRCATTGTCRGCTTAAAAGACAAGTGAACAAGCCRTTTCCCATGCTKGTTTCTTATWTATTAATAATTTAATTTCCAAAACAGTGGTTTTGAAGCTCTATTTTTTTCTGACTCAGTCTTTGCCTGGCTCTGCTTAGAGCAGTTGATGTGCATGACAGTGCTGGGGGAATGTTACAGACCGTGCTGAGAACAGGGTATCATTTATGAAGTTGAAATTTATTTAGCTCTTTGCTCAAAATTTGGGAGCTGCCTCATTTCTCAGTTTTTAACTATTATTAGAAGATTATTAGAATCTTCAAGCCTGAGAGAGAGCAGGGGAGGTAAATGAGAGATTTAAACATTATTAATGAAAGTACCACTGATGGTGTTAGGTGCTTGCTMCAGTTTGTGTGCCTTTGTAGGCTGGGTCCCCTGGCTTTTACAATYTGAGCATTGAGTCAGTATCTGGGCYATTAAATGTCATCAAAACCTGGTGGGATTGGTTGTGAGGAATAGTTTGTTAGTGGAGCAGGCATGTTGCCACTGTTGCCAGTTGCTCTACAACTTGAAGTTCGAGTTCTTTGTATTTAATGTTAACTAGAATCAATTTTTGTATTGCTTGGCTTTTCTGTGCATGATTTGCAGGCAATTTAGCAAASATCCTTGCTTTACTAAGAGCTGCAGTAAATGACAATGAATTCATGCATCGTGGAAGGGATTCCTAAATTATGGGGCTCACAGTTGTCTCCATCTGAAGAAGGTGCACAGGGAGCAGCCACTCACTATGGTTTGGTTCTTTGGAGCAGTTTGCYTGGAGTGGCAATAATAACAGCTGGACCATATTCTTTAATCATAATGACAATCAGGATCACATTACTTTTRTCCTTTCTCTGCCTTTTATTTATTTAAACAGTGATATAAGAAAGATGTTGGCACAAAAGTAGGTACTACCAAGTTGTTTCTCTTTTCCAATCYTCTCATCCAAATCTGTGATGTGGGCATTGTTATTTGGTACAGTTACTGTGTAAGTGGCTTTTATTTAGTTAAAATRAAAGTTAGTGCCTAGTTTTGGTTTTTTGGTTTTTTTTTTTAAATATAGAATCCCTCTGAAAAGCAATTAATTAAGATGGCTTATTGGAAAAAATCAGTTTGGATTTTTGTCCCCTGCTTCTAAAAAAAAAAAATTAATGGGAAACTTTTGTATTGGACCTCTGGATAATATTCCCCTCTTTGGCTATCCTGCTAATATGCATTCTCCAGTCCTCCCCATGATGGTGTGAGCTCACAGGAATGTTCCTCAAGCAATACTGACGATCATGTGGGCCAGGGAAGGCTGTGAATCCTTTATGGGGCTCTGGGTTATTTTGAGTTGTAATTTCAATGTGAATTGGACTTGGTTTGTTTGAGCACCATGAAGTCATGCCTGCTTTGGTTTGTCCTTGGTTTAGGTAGGAGCAGTGCATTTCAGGGCTTCCTTTTCCTTTCCTGGGTGTAGCACATTTAATCTGACACTTCTCTTGTCTTCTCTGTGATGAAGAAAAAACCTGCCTGTGATAAGAATTTTGTTGGAATAGGGAATGTGCTTGGAAGGTATGAACAAACTATCCCTGAARTACCTGCTTTTACCACATCAGAAAGAATTGTAGATTTAAAGCTGCAGCTTGGTTTAATGAACAAGACAGTAGATAATTGGCCCAGGAGAGGAAGAATGAGAAGCAGTGTGGTTATCCTTTTGCTTACCATTTGCAAGGGGRAAGGCATTATAATTCCTCTTTCATCACATCCTGCAATACTGGAACGCATTTGATGCAATATAAAATGCCTTCTTAATGCATTGAGAATAACTCAGGTTATGAATAATGACTGTGAATAATCAAAGTCAAACCAGTAAGAATCAGCTTGGATGGTTTGACTTGTTACGAGGCAGCACKGTGAAAATTCAGAGGTACTGTGGAAGTATCTGAGAAGCACAGACCAGGTTGCCTCCATAGAAATTTTAGGGTTTTTTCTATAAACTCAGATCCTGTGGGAGTTTGGAACTTTATTTGCAAGAAAATGGATGTGATTTTTTTATTAGCATCGGGATATTGAATATAAAAGAGCACCTATTCAATCTTTCTAGGCTATTTTCTATACCCATTGCTCTTTGTGTTGGTTAGAATCATTATTCCCAAAGTCTCAAATTTTTTAAAGTTAATTGTTGTGTGAGGGAATTAGTTGTTTTTCAGTTTTACTCTTGCCTGACTGATTTAGCTACATCTTCATTTATGTAAAAGAAGTTTCATGTTGCTATGAGTAGTATAAGTATTCATTAAGGTGGAGATGTTTATTTTTTTAAGAAAGTGGCAAAATTAGAATGTTAGCTAAGTAATATTATTTTTCTTGTAAACAGGTGTTTTAGAGAATGTATTTACAGAATTTGTGAGTAAATAATAATCCCAGACCTTACAATTTAATCCCCACATGTAAAGTCTTCATGAATTCTGAGTATCATCAGTGTCCTGGGCTGTTTTTCAGTCAAATCCCTACAGCTCAGGCTGTGAGAGAGGAGCTTTTGTCACATTTGTCCTACGTTGTAAAAGCAGTGGTGTTGCCTCATGATTATGTCAGGTTCTAAGGTGATTGTAGGGTACCAGAGTCCAGAACTGGAAGACCAGAATAGATGGCACAGCATGCAAAATTACAGAGGAGCTTTTTTTTTGAAGCTCCTTTGCTTTTCCATTTTTTGTGCCATTCTAGTAAAGTATCCTGCCTCTCTCCCAGTTCTTGTTGCTCTTGCATTTATTTTGTCCTTAGCTCATTCARGGATATGTGAATTAGCATATTTGTTTTTCATGATTAAGTATGTGTGTAAACCCATTAAATTGTGTGATTTAATAAATAGATTTGAAACCATGCATTTTATTGATGTGGGATGCACTCCACTTATGAAAGTGTTTAAAAACAGTTCTTTGGGCATAGTGCCTTTTAAAATTTCTGTTCTTATCTGCCCTTCAAAGTAATGTGTTTTTAAACTGAGGGGAAGGTCTAAACATTTATTTTGGCATTTACTTCAACAGTATGATTATGGTTGGTTGATTTGATTTCCTCAGTAACCAAAAAAACAAACCAAAAGTAATTYCTCCTTCATCATCTAATGAAATGCAAATACTACATGTACTTTTTGTAGGTGACCAAAATTCATGACATAAATGTCAATTCTTGTCTGAAACCTGCCAGTCTGTACCAATGGAGGTGGGATATTTAGTCTGCTTCAGCATTTAACATGATATGCTGGATTCGGGTGAAAATTGGGTAAGAAATTGTGTCAACTTTATTGGACTGACCTCTAGAACATGAAAAACTGTTTATTAATGAAATTATTAAGTTTCCATGTACTAAATATTAGAGAAAGAGAAAACATTGTAATGTATGTGTAGTGAAATAATCCAATATTAAAAATACTAACATTCCTTTACATATTTTACAAATCCATGCCAGATTTCCCTATGGATTCTAATAATGGCAACTGCAGAGGCACCGGCATTGGTAAGTACATTTTTATAGAGCAGTATAATAAACTGTAGACTTTCAAATCCTTGAAATATTTGACCAAATACTTAAATACTTTGTATTGACTAAGAATACTGTAGATTGTGTGCTTTTGCCTTCCTTGGGCAGGTGGGATTTAGGGCTGGTCAGCCTCAAAATGTGCACCAAAGCAAGAGGCCTGTGCTGATTTGATTAAAAGTTTTGTTTTGAACAGTAAGAGTAATTATTAAATTGATTTTTCCTGGCGTAAAACCAAGATAATAGTTCATTCTGACCTTAAAGTTTGCAAATGAAATTCAGTACTTTTTGTACATAATGACAACACTCCCATTAGCCTGAGGAGGTTGAGAGTGAGACCTTCTGAGATTGGTTTTATTCCAGCAGGTCTCCTGTTGCTTTTTATTTCTGTTTTGCTTTTGCTGGAACAGAAAAAAAAACTGAAAAAAACTCATTTAGTGTTCCCACTACTTGCCAATGCAAAGAAGCAAAGCCCGGGGTGGTAGCTAACAATTATAGAAATGTGAATTTTTTGCACAGGCAAGAAGCCAGTGACTGWAGATTTCCTTGAATTTTATTACGATTCCGTCTGAAATTTTCCTCTTAGGTCTTTGTCAAGAAATTGATACTTGGAAGCCCAGCATTGGCCACCATGTCTTTCCTTCTGCAGTGGTKTTGATGAGCTACAGCATGCACTGATGCTCATTTAATTAATATAAACACCTAAGTGTGGTTGTGGAACATAACATTAGACACATATAATTTCAGCATTAAACTCTGTGACCAAATTGCAAAAAGGTTTTAATAATGCCAAATTTATAATACCAAACTATGAAGCATATCTTTATTAAGATATGTCCATAGGCATGTAGAAAGCTTATAGTTTCAACTAAAAGTGAGTGACCCTGCAGTGGAAGAGGAAAGTTTCAGTTGTATTGTTACTGTTGTGATGCTTTTCCATGACTGAAAGCAAAACCTGACCTAAAAAAATCCCATCCAGAAAAGAGGGYAAGGATGCACAGAAAAAATGCTGGTGCAATATCTGATATCACTGCCTTTTATAATACATACATCATTTCTGGATCAATGTGCTACACCTGTTTGAACAAACACAGTTGGACCACCTAAAAGGCCATGTTTCAAAATTATTTATATGTTCTGTAAATTTGTATTTTGGCTATTGTAAATAGAGACTTTTTGTTTGTTTTGAAAGTAGCWAACTGATGTATTTTTTTTTTAAATCCCATTCTTAGCTCTGTTCTTTCTGCAGCTTAACACTTGTGCTGCTGTGCATGGTCACAGGGAGCGGGGTTATCCCTATTTCAGACACCTTTTTTTCCTGGCAGTGTCTGCTGGCAAAACCTTCTGTGAACTACATTGTTGTCTGCTTCATCACATGCTCCTCAAATTCTTAGAAAATTTCCAAGAGGGTTTTTTTATCCTTTGTGTATCAGGAAAGCATTTGCCAGGTTTGAGTGCTTGATCAATATTACAGCCAGTTTTTCAATTGTGCATGAAGATATATTTAAGATGACACGCATGTTTCTTGGTAGCAAYCCATGGGGAAAACATTTTCCTGTGTAGTCCAGGACTTTTGGCATTTACAGAGTGAAGTTTTCAAAGACTGAGATTTTGAGCAGTTGTTAATCCTATATTGACTTGAAAAGAAAATTTAGCTGTGACCTCAGTCAAAAGTAGTGGCAGCTTCTGCTGCCTGTCTCTGTGCTTGGACATAACATTGTGGTCCCAGARCTCTTCTGGTAATTTTGACAGCTTCTGAGGAGGCTCTCAGCTAGGATGGGATTTTCCCTCATTTCAGGCACTGGAGTACATTTTTATAGCTGCCTTTTGTGGGAGTTCCCACTCCCTGGGTAAGGTCAAAGTTTAGCTTCCTTTGCAAATCACTGTGCCTGGATTTGGGAGAGAGGAATTGGTCCTGGCTCTAACTTTATAACTGACTTTGGCAAATGATTTCCGTGTTAGTTTCTGTATCTCTAAATAGTAATTAGGAGTAATGCAGCATTTTGTAAAGTTCTTTTAAATGTAAATTTAAAAGCATGACAGTGACTAGGAAGTTCTTCAATAAGAACATGGGCAGGTCTGTAATTTGTTTTTAGAACTGGACTAATAAAATATATTCTGAAATTATTGAATCAAGCCAATACTGTCTTAAAGCAGAAGGAAATGCAAGACTGTGTTCTTGCCTTGCAATTCAGTCTATTTTGTTCTACAGGGACACAGTGCAAAGTACTGTAGAGCAGGAGAATGTTATAGTGCACAATTTGTTGGATTTGAGTGCTGAGGTGCCTGTGTGAGTGTGCTCTGTCTCAAGGCAGCTTATAAAAGGAGCCRTAATTTGGCCAACAGTGTCCATGAGCTCCCAGAGGCAGAAAAGAAGCCAAAAATCACTTCCTTTCTCTGCCTTTGTTATTTTAACACAAACTCATAGAGAAGCTAAAGTAGGACTCTATAGATAGATTCCTGAGGTTGTGTTTGAAATTCAAGGAAATAATACACTTTTCTTGTGAAATGTTTTCCTTTCTTTTTTTTTTGGGTTTTTTTTTGTATTTTCAACTACAAAAATGCTTAAAATAATGATTTGTGAAGTTAACTGTAACTCTACGATTCCATCTCTTTTTTAAAATATGCAGGGATCTTATATAGCAAATAAAAGTTCTTTTTCAGACTCTTCATGTCAGATTTAACTAAATCACTGGCTTTCATGCATTGATATTTAGAATGAGGTGYATAAAAATAAGCTGCATTAAATCTACTTCCATTTATGCCAAATCAAATGTCAAAATAGATGGCGGTGCATATGTAATACTGGGATCTGCTGTTTGAAATTACTCCACCAAATGACACTTAGGCACTAATATAAAATAAGTCAATATTTACATTAGAACAACCAGCCGTGAAATGCCAGTGGTGCTAATGAACAGGAGGGTCTGGAACATCAGCGTTAGCACTCCCTGGGCACTCATGAATATGTTTTTACCTCTGTTAGAGTTCCCAGCTGTCTGGCATCTGCACCRTTGGAAATGCTGCTCTGACAGTGCTCATTTGTGTTGTTTTTTGAAGGCTTTCCTTATGGCCACAAGGGCTAAGAATTCCTCTGTTTTAATTAAATGTGGACTTATGGGTCATAATAAAATTGTGTGAAATTTACACAATTCCTAATGGTGAATTTGTTGGGCCTCTCAGCAACCTGATCTAGTTGAAGATCTCTCTGTTTTTTTTGTAAGGGGGTTGGTCTTTAAAGGTCCCTTCCAATGCCAGCTGTCTATGAATGCCTGCTRGCAAGAATATCCCAGTTTGCTGAACTAACTTGAGACACATAGTATTCAAAAAAAAATGTTAAATCATGTGCTGCCATAGTATTTTCTTTCTGTGTCTCTATTATGGTCTCTATGATAAAAGGAACAGAAAGGAGGGCTTTATTCCTTCAGTACAGAAGAGAGAACGGCATCGCCAGGATGGAATTAAAGTACCTGCAAGCACAGATGTGACCAGGATTGAACCTTKAATTGGCTTAAAATGATGATTTTGTCACTTCAGTCTCTAAGTCTCTGTGTCATTATTGTTGTGTTGTGGTTTGGGTTTGTTTTCTTTATAATTTCAGTATGTCATGTATCTCCTAGAAACTTTTAAGGTCTTCATGCACAGTTCCACACCACCCAGAATTACAGGCCAGGAATGCCCTGTGGTTTTTAGTATTTCACTGTAATAAGCAGGTCAATTCAGTGAAATTTTTATTAGGTGTGAGCTCAAGGTTTTAGGAAGATTGTGACTGAATACATGCTCTTTTCTTTCTAAACAAAGCTTTCTGTTTCTCTAGACCGCTGCAAGTGCAAGCCTGTAAAAGCCACCCAGAAGACCTATCTACGCAACAACTATAACTATGGTAAGAACAGCTTCATGGCCAGCTCCCAACTATTTTAAGGCTTCAGGAAGGTGAAAATTTTCATTAAAAAAGCCTTAAAAATTCACTGATGGTAACTCAGTGTTGCTTATTACAGGAGGAAGGTATAGTCTGAAACATTTCCAAATTAGAAGGATGGAGGGGATTAGCTTAATATGTTAGTACAATAGTGTCTTTGTTATTTCAGTGTTAGAGCAGGCWTTTGGGGTTCATGCACTTCTCTGGTGTGAATAGTGATAAAAACGTGACAAAAATGGCATTGTGGGCTGCTGTGCCTGAGCTGCCTGTGTGATTTCCAATATCCTCAGCTTTTGCAGAAGGAGATGTTTTTGGTAGCTTTCATGCCCTCTAGYTCACCATGAGATCTAAGAGGTTCTTTTCCTTCTGGTGTATCAAAGCCAGCAATGAGCATCTTGTGTTATGCTGTCAGTAACACCTGTAAAAAATGCACACGTCCTGRTCTTCAGGCATATCACAAGTCCAGGCTAATATTTTTCTTCATACTGTTTGTTTCAAGCAAATTAGGCCAATGAAATCACTGARTACATATCACAGGAACTGAATTATTGGGCCCTTGCTTTTTCCTTTTAACCAAGTGAAGAGCCTTAGGTTCAGTGAACTTAATGGCTTTATTTAAATTATAGTGATTATATAATATTTATTAGATTGAGGCATCTACAAAACGAGAGTCTGACAAGCTTCTTCTAAAAACAGTTGCTGTTAAAAGCTAAAAAATTATAACTGTATTCAAACACTTGTTAGGTCACTGGTCAGTTTTATGCTGTTTTGGTGGATTTGTTTATAAAAAAATTGGAGTGACTGTTATCTAATCTGTACTTGCATATGGCAGAGTCACTGATCATGCCCCTGCCTATTTTCTCAAGCTTTTGAAATGAAAGAGGTTTCAAAATGCATTWGAAATATCTCCAAAATAAAGCAATGTTTTATTTTGAGATCTCAAAGAGTTTAGAGAAAGGGGTAAATTGTGCACACTAAATGCACAAGTTAGTGTTTGTTGGCAGCTGTGTTTAATGTGCCTGCAATACAAACTGGTTAATGGTTGTTATGGGCAATGCAGGTGAAGTGAGGGAATGGTAAGTCCATAATTTTCTTTCTTCTATATTACCTTTTACAGATAGGAGACATCTAGAATTTGGGGTATCTGCTATTCGTAATGGAAAGGGACTCTTGTTTGCAGGCTGTGAATGATGTGGCATTTTCTAGAGCATGACCTGGGTTGGCTTTGTGTTTGCATGGGGTATCAGTTGACTGGTCACTGTGGGAGAATGAAAAGCTTTGCCTGTGAAAGGCAACTTTTCCTCCTGTGCAACTTAAGGCAAAAAGAAAGGGCAGGAGAGGAAACAATTAGAGAGGTCATTGGGTCAGGATCAGGAGCATTTGAAGTTCATAMAGAGCAGAGCAGATTGGTGCTGGGTCACTGGAGAAAATAAAAAAGGTACGGGCCTGTCATCCAGCAGAAGTGGTGATATGAGAAATTTTAATGCACAATCACTTTTTGTGAAAGGTTCAGAGTGACAGGGAAARTTTGCTCATCTGGAGTGCAGGTAGGCAAAGAGGGAACAGTCACAGCTTGAGGGAGAAGGAAAGCTTACAGGAAATAGATTTAATAAATTTAATGTGGAAAGGGTGAAGAAGAGAGAGAATGGAGGGAGAAAAGGGAGGGAGGGAGGGAGGGAAGGAGGGAAGGAGGGAAGGAAGGAAGGAGTCAAAGCCCAACTGAAACACAGTGTAGAATCCATCTGGTACATCATGCTTGCTCCAGAATCCATCTGGTACATAATGCTTGCTCCAGAATCCATCTGGTACATAATGCTTGCTCCTGTCCATGCTATTGAGACACACTGAGATGCCTGGGCCTCCTTGGTGGAGGGTGAAGTAATGAAGGGAAGAGATGGGGGCAGAGACATTGCAGGAGTTCAGATAAGTTTCTGATAAAGCACCATGCAAAAGACAAATCCCAGAGGTCACCAAGAACAGCTTAGGGGTGACCTGCATTATCTGCTGCTTCTAACAATGCTCTCTGTGACGTTTTCGCAGTCATTCGGGCTAAAGTGAAGGAGGTGAAGACTAAATGTCATGATGTCACTGCAGTAGTGGAAGTAAAGGAGATCCTGAAGTCTTCCCTAGTGAACATTCCGAAGGACACTGTAAACCTTCACACGAATTCTGGCTGCCTGTGCCCACCACTCAGTGCCAATGAAGAGTACATCATTATGGGCTACGAGGACGAGGAGCGCTCCAGGTAACTCTGCATTTGTTATTTTTTGTTCCCCTGTCATAAAGCTGAATGTCAGAGRCAAAAGGAAGGAAAACTTGGTGTACATTTCCTTCATGGGAAGGGCAAGGATCTCTGCAGGCACGGAGATCTTACTGTTGTGTATGTTGGATTGTACAGCCTGTTGATGGAGTAACTGGCTGTTTCCTTTACACAGGTTACTCCTRGTGGAAGGCTCCATAGCTGAGAAGTGGAAGGAACGTCTTGGTAAAAAAATAAAGGTAAGAAAACACCTCACCAGAAGTCAAATGTTGTAGGTGCTATAAAACATCTATCTTTTCAAAATAAGGGAAGTAAATACATACGCTGCCTCCAGTTAATTAATACCTATCAAAAACTAACTTGGTGTGTTATTTGCTGTATTACTTAAAACTGCATGCTGGGTAAACTGAAGTGATTCATTGAATTACCCTAATGCATCCCAGTGCAGCAGCAGTCAAAACCTCTGTCACAAAAAAGCAAATAGTGGAGTCTCTTAACTCTGTAGGCAAGCTGTGCGTTCCACAACACATGCCTGCTTAATGGGGCTTGTGATGTGAATTGAAAAAACCCAAACAGACCAGGGGGCTTTACAAATGTTTTTCAGACTAAGTCAGGATTATACTTTTAAGATTTAATATTTTTTCAATAGAGTTCTCACCAGATTGTGTGCATTAGCAGCTATTTGAAATTCATCTTCCTGACTTGGCTGAGAGAGGAACCTGATAGAGAAGTCATGTCATAGCAAATAAGAAACAATGAGCTCAAATGCAAGCCATGTGTTATAAMACCGTGGAATGGTTTGAGGTTCAAAGGGACCTTAAAGCCCATCCTGTTCCACCCYGTTCCATGGCAGGGACATTTTCCACCAGACCAGGTCCCTTCAAGCCCCGTCCARCCTGGYCTTGGACTGTTCCAGGGATGGGGCAGCCACAGCTTCTCTGGCACCCTGTGCCAGGGCCTCAGCACCCTCACAGCCAAGAATTTCTTCCCAATGTCTGAYCTAAGCCTGCTGTCTGTCACTKTAAAGCCATTATCCCTTGTCTTGTTGTTACACACRCTTGTAAAAAGTCCTTCTCCATCTCTCTTGTAGCCCCTTTAGGTACTGAGAGGCACTCGAAGAATTCCCTGAATCCATCTCCAGGCTGAACAACCCCAATTCTCCATATGATAATAGTTTCTGGGGTTTTTTTCCTACTAATATATTTTCTAATGCCTTCCAGGCTCTGGAAGGATTGCCTGTTGATGTTTTGATGCACTGCAAAGTATCAGTGGTTTTGACATTGTTACGAGTGTCACTTTACACTGAATATTCTTATTCTGACACAATTTCTCAGCTGCTGGTTTGCCATTATGGTTGTGCAAACTAATCATCTCTTCCACTCAGTACTTTATTCATCAGTGTAAGGGGCACTGGCAGGAAAATAYTGTTGTGTCTATAAATGCAAGATTTTCTGTGCACATTTCTCACATCAGTGGAGATTACAGGAGTGAAAAGATAGAGGGATCTTGTTTCAAGTTGTTGTTTGATTTGGCAGAACCCTAGGAAATCCAGTGCCACAGAGCAAATATCATATTACTGCCATGGGCTTACCTCTGCTCAATTTCAGTTCTTGGGTGGTAGCATTGTTTGTTGGAATTTTTGAGGGGAACACACCCAGTTTCTCACTTATTTCCTTGTTGTCTGTGACCTACTGCCTCTGCTCTGTCTGTGACCTACCTACTGCACCCTGACCTGGGGGTGTTGAGGACCCTGCCACATCAGTACCCATTTCTCATCATCATC